>NC_089258.1:35267400-35606912 GCF_963930625.1 Muntiacus reevesi | reverse complement strand
ATCTTTTTTAGATCCTACATTTAAGTAAGATAAATATTGTTTTATTTAGCAGTTGCTGGTAATTCTCTCTTTCTCTCTCTTTCTCCTTCCCCCTTTCCCACTCTGTGAAAAATTTACATAGAACGTACTTGATGATTAGTTATCGAGATACCTCTCAGGTCTTCATTTCCATTTATTCGTTCAGAGAGGCTTCATTCAGTGGAGATGAAATGTCTGAGTTTCTATTTCTACTTTTGTGACCTCTCTTACAGGATTCATGGCAAATCACTAGCCAGTTTGTGCCCCAGCATTCTTGTCTGCTAAATGCAATGATTAAGGTAAATATAGGCTAAGAGCTTAAAACAATGCCTGGCCTGTATAATCTCCTTTCCCTTCCCCAATTTCCTGCGACCTTTCAGTCTCTCTCATACCAATCACTTCATCACCCTTTGCCCTTTTGTCTTTTGGTAGCTGTCATCCTTACTTTCTTATATGGAAACAAAATAAATCAATACAAAGCAATTACATTCTAAGCAAGATATGTTTGGTGGGGAAGGGATGATGCTTTGGCGAATTGTACCACCTGATTTTGACAGTTGATTAAAATACGATGCCATGTCTTCGTTTTCTGAACCAGTTACTAAGACATATCCGTGTCCTGCAGCGATCTGAGAACGAGTTGATCTTCACGAAGTAGGATGTGGTTTACCAAAGGCCGGGACAATTGGAAAGAGAGTTACGGAGTGCCATTCATCATGTATTCCTCCGTCGGAGTAACCCAGAGAGTGTCCTCATGTGTTCATTTACTGAGCATGCATTTATCAAATACCTCCAAGGCTCCTGACTCAGCTGTGGGCACCACAGGTGACTTTAAGATGAAAGACAGCATCTTTAATCCAAAGATTTCCATCCAGTAAAGAAGACAGCTGCATGAAAGCTAAATGACAGTGCAGTGGAAGGGTTTTCTGTGTGGACACAGGAAGCTCTGAGAACACAAGATAGGAAATATGACACCAAGGAAGTTTCCCAGTGGGTGTGATGAGGATAGAATGGAGGAAATAAAACCTCCTGTAGTATCAGTGCTGAGAGGACCCTTACAGGCCTTGTGGCCCCAGCTGCCCTGCTGAAACCAAAGGCAACCAACGGCTAGAGAAATACCCAAGAGTTACCCAAAGAAATACCCAGGAATTACCCAAGAAATACCCAAAAAAGAAATACCCAAGAATCACCCAGCAAATATCCAAGAAATACCCTAAAAATGCCGTAGAGTTGTATTTTTGTACAAATCTTGTGACACCTTCCAAGAAGCTGGAATGAGGAGGATCTTCTCAATTAACACCTACGTCTGTGGGATGTGGGCAGGTGTGGCAGGTGGGGTTCTCTGGGCAGACACTGAGGTGGAGTTTAGAATACAAGGTACTTCTTGGGGATTGATGCCTGTGAAAGGAGAAGGAAGGTGTGAAGTGTGGGACTGAGAGAGGGAGAAGTCTCCACCAGGCCAGAGAGGAGCTTGTCCGAGGGTCTCACATTAGCCAAAACAGGAAGACGTACTACTCGCCCGCTCAGTATCTGGGTGTAGACTCTCCCAGGTGCAGTTTCCGTGAGGCAGTTCTCTGCAGGCAAGATGGGTTTGGGGTTGCCAGCAGTGGGACGCTCTCTGCCAACTCCATCCACAGTCCCTGGGTAGCCTGACCTTCCTTTAAAGGAGACAGGGAGAGCACATCTCTATGCCAACTAGAACTGAACTGGATTCAAGTAATATTTACTGAAGACTTACTATGTGGCAGACAGTGTGTCTAGCCATTTTACATACACTATCTCATTCAAGTCTCCCAGCCTTTCGTGGGGAGGGGTCATTTTGCCATCTCTAAGTTCCCAAATGAGTGGGCTCGCCTCTTCCTAGCTATGAAATTGTCAATAACAGCCACTTTTCAGGTGAGCCTCCCAAGCAATCTGGGGCACAGACTAACATCTTCTGTTTCTGAAGTCAGCAACAGATGTTACAACAACCATGTATCTCAGGAGAGAACTGAGATGGAATCAGGTTATGGTTTTGTTTAAGACAAACTATCAAATCTGAGTCAAAGGGGCAAATGTCCCTGTCAATTCCATTTCTTCCCTGAGGTGTTTACAGTGATCACCAAGGAAACAGACCATTTTTATCATGCAAATATCAGCTCCAACTTCGGGAAGAGACCCCTACAGTTGGCCACCCTAATCCCTCAGTCCGGTTCAGGAAACTTGTCTGCAGTGTTCTAGACAGGAGAGCTCTCTAGGTCATCAAAGAGCCCTGAGCTGAACTACCTGGGCTACACAACAGGTTCCCACTAGCTGTCTGTTTTACACGTGGTGGTGTATATATGTCAATGATACTCTCTCAATTGTCCCATCTGCTCCTTCCGCTACACCATATCCCTGCCCCACCCCGTGTCCGCTCTTCCATTCTCTATGTCTGTGTTTCTATTCCTGTCCTGCTCTGAATATTTCTAATAAAACTGGACATTCATAGCCTCATAGCAAAGCCACTCCTGATCATGGTTCTGCTACTCTATGGAGTTACACAGACGAAATTCAACTTCTCTTTCCTTTGGCTGTCTTTGAAGATAAGTGAGAGCAGCTTTCATGCAAACTTCTTTCCCCCAGTTGCTAACCTTGACTCTGACCTTCATTTACTCACTCAACCCTCTCAGGCTTCCTTTTTCATTCCTATGATGGATATAAGTTTATTCACCTAATAGGATTGTGGGCTTCAATAAAACTGTGCCTGTATCTGGTGAGCACTCAATAAACAAGAGTCGCTATCAACACTGTCATCAGTTTCACCTAAGTGCTTAGTGGCTCAGTCGTGTCCAACTCTTTGCAACCCTTGGACTGTAGCCTGCCAGGCTCCTTTGTCCATGGGGATCCTCCCGGCCAGAATACTGCAGTGGATTGCCATGCCCTTCTCCAGGGGATCTTCCCAACCCAGCGATTGAACCCAGGTCTCCCGCATTGCAGGCAGATTCTTTACTGTCTGAGCCACCAGACAGTGGCTGTAAGCACTGTCTTACAGTGTAAGCAAGTCTTACATTTATACTCATGGTAATCCTGATGTTGAGTGAATTAGAGAGCATGGTACTTTAATTTATATGAACACGGTTCTTCAGTTACAAAGATCATTATTTATCTCATTCATGGCTTTTTTTTTTTTAATGGAATCTGGTGGATCCAGCTGTGGTGCTCCATCTCTGTGTACGTAAGATTGCTTCTGGGGTTACAAGAACCCCCTGTATTCCATTGCTTTCTAATTGGCATATTTAAATGCATTGGATAATTTGAATTCATGTCCCTGTGTAGAGTTGAAGGAAAATGAGACTTGGAGTGACGACCTCCTGCAAAGTCACACTCACGCATGTGTCAGGGACGGTACTTAAATTTAGCAGTGCTCTTTCTTGTATACTGGGCTTCCCTGGTGGCTCAGCTGGTAAAGAGTCTGCCTGCAATTCGGGAGACCTGGGTTTGATCCCTGGGTTGGGAAGTTGCCATGGAGAAGGGAACGGGCTACCCACTCCAGTATTCTGGTCTGGAGAGTCCCATGGACAGAGCAGCCTGGTGAGCTATAGTCCATGGGGTCACAAAGAGTCGGATATGGCTGAGCAACTTACACTTTGCTTATACACCAGGGACACTTCATAATAAATAAATTGTGGTTTTCTTGGAAAATCTTATGGATGCCCTCCCTAGTGCTAGAGGAACTCACACACACACACACACACACATTTATTTCTGTTTAATTGCAGAAGATATATATACCCTAAAATGAAAATTCCTCACTCAAAGACACTATGACTGATAGTCTTAATAATTCTGAAATCAAGCTAGTAGGGAATCGTTCCTGTGATCTGTCTCCTGGGTAGTCAGAGTAGAATTGGTAAAGAAAAGACTAAATGAGTGGTGAATCCATTGTAAGATAGTCCGTGAAACGTGTATGAAAATTTCACATCTCTTCTATATTAGGAGGCTAATATTCTCAGAATAAAGAATGAAATCATGGACACGCAGAACAGAGCTCCTAATTTTAAGACTAATGCATGTTCTATTTGCTGCATATGTCAGAACTCTCTGATTCATAACTCTGTGAGGCCCAGAGCGATCTGTCCCAGAGGATAGCAGAAATAGAAAAGAAAAAAAAAAAAAAGATGCTTTGTGATGTCTTTGGCCAGGCCTAGACACATGGAAATATTTGTTTATTTCATATGACCTGCAGTTATTTTAGCTATCTTATTTTCTTCATATAAACCCACTAGAATCATCTAAATCAAAGGCATTTTTTCCTCTTTCTCAAACTATGATAAGAACTTCTCAGTTCTAGCTGTCTCTCTTCCTCCCTGTCTCCGTATCTTCCCACTCTCTTATATGTCTTCCGTATAAGTCTTGCCCAAACTCAGGATCTCTGACACAGTTTCAGTCTTTGGAACTGGCTGAAAACACAGGTTCCTATGCTGGGTTGGGGGGGCAGAAAAGGGAGGAGGGGATAGTTAGGGAGTCTGGGGTGGACATAAACATTCCTATATATTTAAAATGGATAATCAACAAGTCCTACCGTATAGCACGGGGAACTCTGCTCAATGTTATTTGGCAGCCTGGATGAGACAGCAGTTGAGGGAAACACGTGTATATATATGACTGAGTTCCTTTGCTATCCACCTGAAACTATCACAACATTGTTAATTGGCTCTACTTCAAATAAAATTAAAAGTTAAAAACAAAACAAAACAAAAAAACCTTAAAAAGTACAGCTTCCTCACCATCAAAACCCAGGTTAACATAAAGTTTGGCATTGAGTCCAGGCATCTACATTTATAATTAGTTGCTTCACAGTGTCTGTGGCTTAGTCATGTGTGAGAACCTTCTCTAAGGTATACCAGTTAGCTCTCCACGGCTCTCGAACCTGGAATATAACGTGCTAGCTGTCCACAGTAGCTCTTCCGCACCATGAAAATCTCAACACAACTATCTAGGCTTTCATGAGGTTCCACAAGAAGTCCTACTACAGCCAGCATTTTTCATTTCTTAGCTATTTTACTGAAGATTTATGAGGTTCTGAGAAAGAGACATGTAGTATGGCAGCAGCTTTTCGCTTGGAACGAACCCATTAGACACATCTCCTTTCCTGAGGGTCTCCTCACCCCGGCCCTGTCCAGGCCACACCCATCTCTTTAGGCTAACTTTCCTGCCAAGCTCTTCTCTGGGCTTCCTCTCTCCTCAATTATGCAGCGAAAGTGAAAGTCTCTCAGTGGTGGCTGACTCTTTGTGACCTCATGGACTGTGCAGTCCATGGAATTCTCCAGGCCAGAATACTGAAGTGGGTAGCCTTTCTCTTCTCCAGGGCATCTTTCCAAACCAGGGACCGAACCCAGGTCTCCCACATTGCAGGTGAATTCTTTACCAGCTGAGCCACAAGGGAAGCCCATAATCATGCAGAGAAGACTCTTTTTTCCTTACGATACCTGGAGTCAATCAGAGATGACTCCCACTATAAAGGGCTTCTTTTAAAAAAGGAGGGGACTCCCTTCCCAGAAGCAATTCATGCATCAGTTGCCCTGAGGTCACAAATCTGTCCAACTCATTACAAGGCTCCTGTAGCTACATCCTTCACCTGCCTTACACCTCCCATTGCCCCACCATACATATATGGTTGATTCTTACCTGTGCCTGCATGTTACATTCATCTGGAGAGTTAAAAATTAAAATACTGATGCCTGTGCCTCAATATGGACCATTAATGAAATTTCTGAAGATGAGCCCCCAGTGGAGATAATTTTTAAATGTTCCCCAGGTGATTTTTATGTACAGCCAGGGTTGATAACTAATAGTTTAAAAACTCCAGAGACCTAAACTGGCCTGGGTTTCCTTTCATAATCCAGCCTTAACTTTCACTTGTAGTTTTATATCCTTCATGCTGTTTCATCACATTTTATGTATCAGTCCAAACTCTAGAAGGTCTCCTACTTGAACTTTCAAGTGTCAGTTAAAATGCTTCCATTAAGCCACCCTAGTCCCCACTATGAGGAAGCAATCTCCTTTTCTGACCCCTCCAGCTCTTTGATTTTCTTTATGCCACACTTGTCACAAGCTTGTTCTATCTCATATTAAATCTTTCATATTCATGCATCTTCCTCTCTATTAGCTCATCAGCATTCTTTATTATAAGGCATTAAAATTAGCATTTTTCTATTCTCATTGTTATATTAATACAACCTAAATTTGATGAATAGTATTATTAGTGGGAAATTCAAACACCCATCACACTACATTTACAAGACTTAGTTTCCTGTGCCTCACAAGAGACAGCAAAATTAGGTGTAAAAATGGTGAAACCCAAAACAGGTGACTTCAAAATTGACAGAGATCTTTAAACTTTAGTGCTGAAAGGACCTTAGAGATCACTTTTATCACTTTACACAGATCAATACAACAAAGATCAGTGAGGGGAAGGAAGTTCCTAAGCTCATGCGGGCAGTTAGTAGAGAGCTGGGATCAGACTCCAGGTGACCCTGGTAAACACCGTGGTACACTCTCTGCTTTACCAGGTTTAATCATTTTCATTAAAAACATCCATAGACAGAGTTTCTTCACAACCCAAGAAATTTTACTCTGCAGGCAACTAGATGATTTCATACTCTGCCAGAGGTGGCGGAAGAAAAGTCAGTTTTGGTACCAGGAACAGCCAGAGGTTCTCTGTCCCTCTTATAACCATCATTGAGCATCCCAATGTACTTTGCATAAAATCTTGCCATTGCTAACAGCTTAATTCATCACAAACACATCTGAATGCATTAAGTAAACATGAATCAAAACTCCAGCTTAAGTGGGTGCTTTGGAACCTTTCCTCAGAACTCAGATGGGTTTTCACATGTTGTGATCCAGGGATGTGATTTAGCATAAAGAAAATGAGAATAATTAGTTCTCTGTGTCCTAAGCATGATGCTACATGCTCTAAGGAAAACCAAGGTATTTATGTCATGAAAAGTGCCATCTTAAAACTTCTAATATAATTTGGTGAAGACCAATATTAATATTCAATTGCTCTAAAATAAGGCCAGCTGACAAGTATAAGAATAAATTACCTATGGATGCATAGCGAAGAAAAATATTTGCTATTTAAAGCCAAAATTGCCTTCTGATGAGAGTTGTTTAGTCACTAAGTTGTGTTTGACCCTTGCAGTCCCATGGACTGTAACTCACCAGACTCCTCTGCCTACAGGATTTTTCAGGCAAGAATACTGGAGTGATTTGCCATCTCCTTCTCTATGGGATCTTCCCGACCCAGGGATCAAACCCACATCTCCTGCATTGGCAGGAGGGCTCATTACCACTGAGCTACCAGGGAAGCCCTCTCTAGAGAGTAGCATCTGCCAAATGAGGGATGTCTCAGTTGTTCTGAGCACCTTACTGAGTATAGTTATACTAAAAAGTTCTGGAGCTGAATTCAAGTATAAGAACTATGAAGACCCAAATCAGTCTTTGTAGAGAAAAACATTCATATCTAGAGTTCTTTACTTCACAATTTCCTTCTTTTGAGAGCCTTATCAGAAGTCCTAGAACATGCTTTATTTTCCCTCTTAAGTATTTGATTGTCATATGAACTCAGAGGAGCAACATGGTGGAGCCATTAGTTCAGACTGTAAATAAAACAATAACATTTGAGATGGAGATTGCTCTGTGTTATAAATTCAGTGCACCAAGTTAGCACTTGAATTATCCTAGGATTCCCCTGGTGCACTCACCAAGTGTCTTACCAAGGAAGGGTTTTCTTTCTTACATGCCATTTGTCCCTCTTGATGGTTGCTGGGTTTATGATGCATTATATGTTATGATCTCTCAATAAAAGCCTCTGCCTCACACACTGGCCTTTAGTCATGACAGAAAGCACTATGGAAATTGTTTTTTCCCCTACCATTATCATTTATCTTTTCCTTTACTGCCCTAAAGAGGTGCTAACATGACTCTTAGCAATGAAGGGCAGTTTTTCTTATCTGGGCCTGGGTTTCAGCATGCTAATGTAGGATATTAGGGTGATGCTAAATTATCCCATTTCTTTAAAAACTGATGCATAAAAGGTATTTCACATGGCAGCACCAACCAGATCCTATCTGACCAACCGCCACCTCCCCAATGATATTTATGGAGAAACAGGACTGTTGTTGGCTGGTTGCAGAGAGAAAAGTGTCTTTGTCTTATAATTGATATCCCAAAATTCTATAAACATCATGCTCTCTAGAGAGCTATATTTTAGATCCGAATGAGCTCATGTTTTGTACACAAATTTTAGGGACATTGCAAGAGGATTTGGAGTTCTGGGTAAAAGGCAGGCTTCTGAACATCAAATATTCAAGACTGGGTGTTTGATTTTCTGTGTCTTTATGAAAGCAACTTCAAATACCAGGATTTGAGTTAGATATCTCAGAAGGCTATGTTCAATACTTTGAAATGAAATAGAACAGTGTATTTTGCATTGAAAATATCCACAACCCAAGAAACTTTATTCAAAAAGCTACTAGATGGCATCATTCTCTGCCTTGGGTGGCTGAGGGAACGTCAATTTGGATGTAAGAAACAGCTACAAGTTCTTTGTCTCTGTTATAACTATCACCAAGCATCCCAATACATTTTGCATGAAACCCTGCCATTGATACAGCCTAATTTATCACAAACACATCTGAATGGATTGAGTAAACATGAGTCAAAACTCCACCTTAACTCTAGTTTACATAAGAATTACCCAAAGAGATAATTGAAACCCAGATTCTTGGACCCCTAACCAAAAAGATTCTGATTCAGTGGGGCTGGGGTGAGGCCCAAGAATTTATTTTTCTTGGAAACCTCTAGATTATGCAGATATGCCAATTCACAAATACAAATTATGGCATAGACTATTTAAGTTTGGTGACAAGATATAAGATGACCTTTCTTTTTAAAATACATATTATTTATTTTCATAATCTTCAGCATATGTAGAATCTTTTTACAAGGGTTGCCTTTTTTAGTTGCTTGAATTAGTCAAGTATATACAAGCCTCTAGGATTTTGCAACTATTTTGTATGGAAACTCTTTATCCGTTGTGGCTCATGTTTCAAGCCTTAGTTTAAAGGACATTTCTCTTGAAAACCCTGTCTTCACTTCTCTGTGTTTCTGAGTTCCCTATATTGTGTTCCTATAGCATCCTGGACTTTATTACCCACTACCCTTTCGTATTGTTCATTTACTTGGATGTCTAGCCATTTAGATGGAAATCTTCACGGACTTCTAGACTTTTTCTAGCACTCTTACTATTATGTCTTCAAAACCAAGCAATGGAATTACCCTGCAGTTGTTTCACTATAATTACCTGTCAGTTGCTCTCAAACTTCCATTCAAGGAATAGGAGAATGCTTGATGAAGTTCTGGAAAAGAAATAGAATGTTTTAAGGACAGAGTCCACACAACCCTTCAGAGATTATCTGGTTCAAGTTTTTCCACTGTGTTGCTGGGAAACTGAGACCCAGAAGGAGAAAATAAGACTGGTCCAACAGTTTAAACTAGTGCTCACTCATTTCTTATGTCTTCTCACGAGCCAGAACTTTATAAAATGTGTACATCCTTAAAGAGAAGAAAAGAATTCCCTGTCCAACTAGAAGCTGAATTAAATCCAAGTGACAGAGACGTAGCTTGTAACTGGGAAACACTTGTACTTTGCAGAGTACAGTTTGGAAATGCTGGCTTCGGCTCTTCTCACTGGCTACTTAGCTTCTCTGCCAGCCAGGCTACCACATAATGTCCCGATAGTGTCTACAGCAATGAGGCTCTCATCCAACCATAACTTTCCCATACAAGTGAACACGTGTGTGCTCAGATTTCTCCACCTCAAGAGCATAAAGTGAGGGCACATTGCTTTTATGACTTGAAATTTCCTAGCTCATTGCTCTTTCACCTATCAAGATCTCAGTTACTTTTCCCTCCTCCCAAATCCCCATGTTACTTCTGTGTCATTGATGGAGTCCCTCAAAAGCAGAATGTCACCGGAGACTTGCATGCGGGTGGTTCATTGAGGAGTGCTCTCAGAAACACCTGTAAGAACAGAGGGGAGCAGGACCAGAGAGAGAAGAGTCACCTGTAACTTGGCAACATGAGGAAGAGCTGAAGCTCAGTCCTCTGAAAGTGGTCAGAAACAGAGGGACAGTCACCTCCCGTAGTATCACCTTCTATTTCTACTTGTTAACCAAATGTTCACAAGATTGGCTGAAATGATGCTGCTTTGGGGTAGATTCCTATCAATTAGTGTGGTTCTGGGAATAAAGGTGTCAAGGCTAAAATACACCAAGTACTATATTATAGGTCATACATGCCCTGTAGTTTATTTATCAACAAAGCTTTATGGGATTGATTTTAAGAGATAGATATGAGATAAATGCCTCTTATTAGGTTAAAAAAATGAGATTAACAAAGGTCAGAAATGTTTTGAGAATCTCATGCATCTATTGTACCAAGCATAACAACTAAAAATTTCAACCTAAATTTGTCTCATAGCATAAAAGCCCGTGGTTTTAACTGAAATCAGTGGCCAAACTGGTGAAGAGACTTGAAACCATTCTGTGTGAGAAACAGAAAAAGAACCAAGGAGTGGTTAACAAAAAGAAGTTCAGGTTTCTTAGAGAAAGAGAGTTATGATCAACATCTTGAAATCTTTGCAAGGCTATCGTCTGCATAGAGAGATCCCGTTGAGGAGAACCAGGCTTGTAGCAAGTCAATTGGAGCCAAATGTTAGGTCTGACATTCTGATGACTGGAATTGTTGAAAGCTGTGGCAGGGATGCCTGTGGGAGCAATAGTCATGTAATTATTAAGCCCTTGTTTTCATGCACAGGAAACCCGACTGGGAACATATTATGATCATCTGCTTGATAAACTTATGGTTTGATGAGAGCCTCATTGCTGTAAACACTATCCGCACACTTCACGGTAACCCAGCTGGTAAGAGGGACTAAGTATCCAGTGAGAACAGCCAAAGCCAGCATTCCCAAAGCGTATTGTGCAAAGTCCAAGTGTTTCCCAGTATGTCAATAGGTGGCCTGGAGGAAAATGGCTCTGCAGTCAAATGAGCTAGGGAAACAGTTAAAATCAAACATATTTATATGTAGAATGTTTTTAAAAATGGTACAGATAGACCTATTTGCAGGACAGAGATAAAGATGCAGGAGTGGACAGCACACAGGTGGACACAGGAGGGGGAAGGGAAGAGGGGGATGAGTTGGGGGAGTGGCGTTGACAGGTACGCACTACTGTGTGTGAAATGAACAGCTGCTGTGAAGTTGTTACATAGCACAGGGAGATCAGCTCGGTGCTCCGTGATGACCTAGGGGTGGGATGGGGATGGGGTGGGAGGCAGGCTCAAGAGGGAGGGAATATATGTGTACAAGTAGCTGATGCTCTTTGTTGGAGAGCAGAAACTAACAACATTGTAAAGCAATTATACTCCAATTATACTGTAATAAAAACAAAACAAAAATCTTTTATGCTAGACTTTTCAGAACTTTGCACAAAGACATTATGGACCTCTAATATAGTAGGCACTGATTCATAAACTTACTTGTTCAGGAAACTCCCTTCCCCTGGAAACCTACTAATATCCAGTTGGGGTAATGGTGGTAAAATGATGACCTCTGAAGTTCTGTCTCATCCTGGGATTCTACAATTCCTCAAGCACCAAATGAGTCAAGCAACTTAGAATTTAGTACTAATCTTGGAACAAAGTCACTGTGTCTTATTAAACAATTTCCTTCCTGTTTCTGAGCTTCAGCTTAGTGTCTCTGGCTGAAAAAAAAAATGCTGAGTTCTCACCTGCAATATTTTGCAGTTTTATGGAGGCTTCAGGGCATCAAGGAGGCGTTTCACCAGTTGACAGTTCTCCAGGGCCTTCCTTTTTCTAATGCCAGTGGATTTCTAACCTGGTGGCTCTGAGTAAGTGCATAGTGTTTCCTGGTTCCTGTTCTGCTGGAGAGCGGCTTGGGGATGAAAAGCCAAAAGGACCTCCCATCCTGAAGGTTTCCAAATTGGTTTTGCAGACCTCAGCAATTCCGAGTGTTTGAGGACACTGCAGAGATGTGCAGTTCTGTGGTTGACCCCTCTCAAACAGTACATAATTCTGAAAAACTTGGAGCTCCTCCATAAAGCCATATTTCAGTTGCACATTTTAGGCATGAGATTTCAGCCAAAAGCCATAATATAACACTGCCGAGGATCTTTTTCTTTTCTTGCAAAAATATGCATTTGGACAAAACTTAGGAACCTAAAATTACAGGAATCGAATGTACCTTCTGTGTTAACCCAAGTGCTGCAAATCAAATGGTAAATCACAGAAATGTACAGATTCCTTAGCCCAAATTCATATCTAAGACTTCTATCTTCCCTATATCTCTGTGAGGTCATTGCTTAACTTACTGATCATACTTATTTTGAAAACCTGCAGTTTCTGAAGCTGACCTATCAAAGTCATACGTCTTACCATTAGGAAAGCCTGTCTTCTCTTAAAGGTGTGTCTTCTGTTTTTCCCGTCTGCATTCCCTGCTCACCATTCTGAGGATCCAAGGGAAGAAAAACCTCACTGTCAGTCTCTAAAGTGACACTGAGTGTTAAAGCTGAAAAAGGCGATCTACCATGTATAAAAATGTAAACAGCAACGTTTCTTCACTGAAAGTTGTTACTTTCATGAACAAGCAAAATAAAGCAGTCTTCAAATTCAGAAAGTCCTGCAGTTCCAGTAAAACCAACATGAAATGAAAAGATGCTTGCTCTTTGGAAGGAAAGCTGTGTCAAACCTAGACAATGTATTAAGAAGCAGAGACATCACTTTGCCAACAAAGGTCCATATAGTCAAAGCTATGGTTTTTCCAGTAGCTATGTACAGATGTGAGAGTTGGATCATAAAGAAGTCTGAGCACCAGAGAACCGATTCTTTAGAATTATGGTGCTAGAGAAGACTTTTGAGAGTCCCTTGGACTGCAAGGAGATCAAATCAGTCAATCCCAAAGGAAATAAACCCTGAATCTTCATTAGAAAGACTGATGCTGAAGTTGAAGCTCAATTTTTTGGCCACCTGATATGAAGAGCCAGCTGATTGGAAAAAGACCATGATGCTGGGAAAGATTGAAGACAGAAGGAAAAGAGGAAGGCAGAGGATGAGATGGTTGGATGGCCTCACTGACTCAATGGCCATGAGTTTGAGCAAGCTCAGACTTTCACTACCTGGAAAACAGAGGGAAGCCTGGTGTGCGGCACTCCATGCGGTCACAAAATGTCAGACACAACTGAGCAACTGAACAACAACAACAAATTCTTCTACTGGCACACTAGTGACCTTGGGCTCTCTGTTTAATGTCCATGAGTCCCAGCTTCTTCATTTTTAATTAATGGGCGATAATGGTTATATCACAGGATCATCATGAGGATGAATGAGAGGAAACACAAGAAGGCTTTGCTATGGTGATCCATCTTCTTTTCCCCACTCTGCATTGGCTTTTCTTCTCTCTTCACAAACCTGACAGGATATAAGGTGACTTCATGCCCCATTATCATGCAGGACTTCTGCTTGTCTCCCAGGAAGCCCAGGGGTCTGCAGGGAAAAATAGTTCCAAGTAAATTGCAGAGCTGGAGTCTCATCGCCATGACTTTGGCCATCACACTTCTATTAAATGACACTACTCTATAATATTAAAGCATCTCATTTCTCTTCGGGCATTGTCATGCAGACCAGAGAAAGAAGACCTTGACTATTTTTCGGTACAATGTTAATATATGTGAGGGTGCACTGGAGGAAGTCAAAGCAGGCAGTGTGCTCGGACAATAATTTCCTTAAGGATTATTTCATTATGCACTCAGTGTTCTGAAACGCCAGTAGCTGCAGATGCAGTATGATTACACTGTCTTTTTCATTTCAATTATTCTTTAGGAAGGGTGATCATTTTTCATTATGGAGGAAAAACTTGTATGGTCTGGACTGAGATAACAGAACAAAACAACAAAACATCATCTCTCTGTGAGGTCTGACGTCAGATTTAATCACCCTGAAGCAATGGAGGTTGCTGAACTGGGATGCAGGGACCTGGGTCTGGCCCTGCTCTGCTTTAAATTGACAAGTGGCTTTGGGAAGCCGAAGTTCAGCATTTTGTGATCCTCTGTGTCTCTCATTTGATCATTAAGGGGTAGGGCCGGGTGATGTTTAGAGAAAATTTTACCTTTTCTAATTTCTAGTGTTTATAATAGGGAAGAACCAAATCAGAGGAGTTACATTCAATGGCCGATCCAAGGAGCTTCCCACCAAGGGAGCCAAAAACACCCATCCAATCTAGAGAGACACAGAAACTGCAGCTGGGGGCTGGATGCCAGAGAGGCACATGTTACCTGTTTCTAATCTGAGAGAGGACAAAGCAACTTGCCCAAGATCTTCGCAAAACAAATTACCCTCCAGTCAAGAGCCAGAAGGTCTGTCTCTTGCCTCCCAGGATAGATGTCTCTGTTCTATCCCTCTGCCCCAGGAAGCCCCTCAGATAAGCTCTCCTGCATGTCTCGTCTGTCTACACTTCTGCATTGGTTGGAAGTAAAGATGTAGGAAATGCAGGTATGGTATCCATAAGATGTTTTCAGTTGCTATGCTGAAACAAAAGATGATGCTTTGAAATTTAGCCCTACCATTAGATAACTTTATATTTGAAAGTTAAATATAACTCTTTTAAAATTTACTTTTAATTGCAGGGTAATTGCTTTGCAATGTTACATTGGTTTCTGCCATACAGCAACGTGAATCAGCCATAGATGTACACATGCCCCTCCCCCCTGAGCCTCCTTCCCACTCCTCACCCCATCCTGCCCTCCAGGCTGTCACAGAGCGCCACACTGAGCTCCGTGTGCTATTCAGTAACTGCCTGTTGTTTCTCTCTCTCACACACGGTGATGTGCATGTTTCAGTGCGGCTTCCCCACTTTGTCCCACCCTCTCCCTCCCTTGCTGTGTCCAAAAGCCTGTTCTCTATGCCTGTGTCACTATTCCAGCCTGCAAAGAGGTTCATCAGTACCATTCTTCTAGATTATGTGTGTGTGTGTGTGTGTGTGTGTGTGTGTACAAAACAAATTTTGCATATATATGCATTAATATAGAAAATCTGTTTTTCCTCTTTCTGACTTACTTCACTGTGTATAATAGGCTCTAGGTTCATCCACCTCACTAGAACTGACTCAAATCTGTTCCTTTTCCTGGCTGAGTGGTATCCCGTTGTATATATGTACCACAGCTCCTTCATCCGTTCATCTGTTGATGGACGTCTAGGTTGATTCTGTACCCTGGCTATTGTAAACACTGGGTATCCCCCTGCATTAAAAATTATTCCAGAACGCTATGAATATTCTCTCCCCAAACAGAGTTTTCTGAATTGTGTGGTATAAAATGCAAATCTATTCTTTGAATTTCTCGTACAAAGCCTATTTTATTAAAAATACAGAATGGTGTTGTATAATGGAAGAAAAAAGCATAGGTGTGTTAGGGGAAGCACACTTATTGAAACCGCCCACCCCGGCCAAGCACCATAGTAACCATTCCCATGAGTTGTTTTATGACGGGAGATCCTGATAAGGAATCTGGAACTAATAAGCCACCACCAGCCGGAAGAGTTCGGGAAAGGTCGAAAGGAGACACTGCCTGTGCGTCCACTTCCCAGAATCCCTCTCGCTAGCATCCATCTTGGGTGAGCGATGCGTGCGGCCACCAGGAAAGACTCTAAATTAGAATGATCGGCCAAAGACCACCTGGAAACGAATCCCATCACCATAAAACGCGAGACTGTGAGCCAGGCGGCGGAGCAGTTCTCCTGGGTTCCCTTACCCGCCTGCTCTCCACCCGGGTGCCCTCTCCCAATAAAATCTCTTGCTTTGTCAGTACAAGTGTCTCCTCGGACAATTCATTTCTGAGTGTTAGATAAGAGCCCAGTTTCGGGCCCTGGAAGGGGTCCCCCTTCCTGCAACAGGTGTAAGGGAGATTCAGAATTTGACTGTTGACTCTGAAGGTTAGGAGTTCTGTGAGTTTGAATACAATTTCTTTTCCCCCAAACAAGTCTATTTCCTTATGTAGTAAGGTATAGGGCTTCCCTAGTGGCTCAGATGGTAAAGAATCAGTCTGCAATGTGGGAGACCTGGGTTTGATCCCTGGGTGGGGAAGATCCCCTGGAGGAGGGCATGGCAACCCACTCCAGTGTTCTTGCCTGGAGAATCCCCATGGACAGAGGAGCCTGGTGGGCTGCAGTCCAGAGGGGCTCAAAGAGTCGGACATGGTGGAGAGACTAAACCCAGCGCAGCAACGTAAGGATATAGGAGACTTCAGTTTCCTTATGTGAAAGGATAGAAAGTTCCCATGTCTCAGAGTTGCTATAGGGCTCCAGTTAGGTACGGTATTAAAGTCCCTTCCATGATGCCTAGGGTACATAGAATATCAGTAAATGCACAGTAGGTATTGTAAGTGAGATTTGAACCAAAGTAAAATTTAATAAAGCACTATTTCTCATGCCCTTCAGTAAGGTTTATTTAAACCATCTTTAGGTGGAGCCTCTAATTCCAAAGGCGTGTGTGAAGAAATGTCTTAATGAATTTATGTCTGAGAGTATGAACTATTACCAGCCTATAAGTCAGGTTCATCTACTCTTCCAACTTTGAAATTCTCTCCTACTATATACTTTGATTGCCTATCAATTTTGTATTTCCTCTTTTTTTAACCCATAAAAAGAAAATTGCTACACTTCAATGACAGTAGATATAGTCTTTAAATTGACAAAATTGACATTTGCAGAGGGAGCTGGTAAGAGGATGGTAAGATCCAACAGAGAACAGGAAAGAGGACTATCCTGGATACCCCTAAATATGAGTCAAAGCTGTATAAATACTTGAGCAAAGACTTGAACATAAGCCTGCAACAATGCAATGAACCTGGTGGATGGTGGCTTGCAGATTCCAGAAACATCTGCATAATGAGTGGATTATCCAAAGCAAAACATTCACTATTTCTTTTCCCCCAGTAGTGCCTAAAGCTTTCAAGAGAGTGGGGGAGAAAACAAAAACAAATAACCAAAAAAACATAGAGCAGCAGCTCTGTGTCAGGCTCCACACAGGTTTTTTACAATCACCATCACCATCTCATTAAATCACCACAAATAGGCAGTTAGATATTTTGAAACCCATTTTCCAGATGAGAAGACTGGAGCTCAGAAAAGGGAAAATAACTGTTTTCAGAATCTCATAGCCTGAAAATGTAAATATACCTTAAGCTTGAAATGGTTCTACTAAGATTTGAAGCCACAGTTTTTGTTTTACTTAACCAGAAATCTGTTATTGAAGCTTTTGAGCCTCCCAGACCTATAATTAGAGATTGACCTTACTGTTCATTTTGCTGTTTTGATGTCTAACATGCACACATGCTCTTGTCCCTGCTGTTGCTAACCCTTGAACCATGCTCAAGTCTTTGCTTAAATGCCTTCTTCTCAGTAAGACCTACCTTGTCCACCACATGAAGTGTGTAACACCTCTGTCAGCTTGCACAGCCCGCATACCCTGGCAGCACTGCCTTGGTTTTCCATAGCTCTTTTCAATGACTGAAAAGTGATGCATTTTATTATTTTTTATATTTACTGTTCTTTATGTCTTCCTCTAGAAATCAGCAACAGAAGAGCAGAGTCTCATGTCTGCTTTGGTCTACCAGTCTTTTACAACAATGCTTAAAACTTAGAAAGAGTTCAGTAATATTTGTGGTGTGAATTCCTGATTAAGCCTGTCATTCTGTCCATTCATTTTCTATTTTCATTGAAGTATATTTGCTTTACAGTGTTGTGTTAATTTCTACTGTACGGCAAGGTAGATCAGCTGTACATAAACATACAGCCCCTGTTTTTTGGATTTCCTTCCCACTTAGGTCACCATTCTTATCGTATGTGGCTTCCAAATCCTTTCAACACCCCTGCTGTTAGCCACTACCATTGGACCTGAATTGTAACTTTAACTAAACTTAAACTAGTCTGCCATTGTTTCTTTTTATGTAAAGTGAAAATGGAGGTGGTACCGTCAACCACAAGCTGTCAGGAGGACTAAGTGAGTTAATACACATCATGTGCTTAGCACACTGTTCGGTCTACAGGGCCTGGCACTAATTCCTTCTCACTGCCATTTACTGGCTTTCATTTATCCAGCCTAAGGCACATAAACCTACACAGTTCTAGTTGAAGCACATGTCAGAATCTGTATTTTCAAGAGAATCGCCTTGATTTTCCACGTCATTCTGACATGCAAAACCTTAGGGCAACCCCAGTTTAAAAAGCCTTCCTTAATCTTTCAAGGCAAAAATCATTTGTTTATTCATTTTCATAAGCATTAGGTCTAGTATCAACAAGCTTTTATGTCTTGTTTCCTGTAATCATTTGCTGCTTTGTCTACAAGATGTGAATTCTTCCAGGACAGGGTCTGTGCCTTGTTACTTTCTTTACTTCATTTCCTCAAATGGCTTCTGATTTATAGTACATATTTAGTACCTACTCATTACATGATTGTCTTCTTTGAATCTGTTTCTTGCCCAGATTACAGCCAGAATCCTACATGTACGAGATCCTCATTACATGTTTGCTGCCTTAAACTGCATCTAATAGACCCACGCACCAAGGATGCGCAACTCTACTCCTTGCTTAATTATGCAGTGTTTGCGTGACTTCAGCTTTCATACATCCAGTAACAGTACTTACTGCCTCCAAAGAGGCATTGTGGGGTGATTAGTTGCAGTGAATTGAACTGAGAAATGTCTCCTGATGACTTTGACCTACTGGCCAGAGTTTTCTTGTCTGGACCACAGAGCACATCACTTCCCCCGCCTTTCAGATGACCATCTGATGTTTGGAAATGGTGACCGCTGGCTTCCTCGTACCATTCCCCCCATGCACATACCCATAGAAGCCATCATCTTCTCCAGGCAAAATGCCCTTCTGGCTTAAGCTATTTTCAATGGGTAGTAAACCAAAAATGTTTGGTCCCTTTCTTTTCTTTGATGGCAAAATCCCTTTGATTTACCATAAAGGATTGTTTTGGGGCTCCCAAAATGAAAGGGTGAGTTGACCAATAACAAGCACATCATTCAGTGGTGTCTTTTAGAGACAGCCTCATTTCATATCATGTAAGTGGTATGTGGGAAGGAAAAAGGAAACTATTTATGGAATGCCTACTATGTTTCGGTCACATTACATTGATTGCGTTCTGGGATCGTCACAACAATCCTTTGAAGTCCATATTATTATACCCAATTTCATAGGTGAGAAAGCTGAGATTCAGCAGTTTTGAGTAATTTGTTCTAAACCAAACATCAAGAGAGTTGGTAGAGCTGGAATTTGAACCCAAGCCTGTAGAATTCCTCAGGTTGTTCTCCTGGCATCCTGCCCAGCTGTCTCCTGTCTCAGGGTCCACAACTGTGGTCAAAACTCTGCTTTTTTAACTTGCTGTGAATGCCTCCCATGAATCATAAACAATGTGGCCTTCCAGTAAATCTGACATAGATTTTCTAAAAGGGTCACAGCTGGCCAGTTGAATGATGCATCTTGCCCAGTGGTCTGCATCTAAATATGGTCCCAAAGGGCAGAGCCATGTGATGACTGATATTCTGTGCAGAAGCATAAGAGGAACCCATAACTAAATTACTTACTCACTGAGTCACTTTATGCAGGCTTCCTGTCTATTAATGAGTTTACCATTGTCTTGTCATTGTCATCTTTACACATCTTCCACACATCTAAACCCTCACTATTAATTCTGCCTGCAAAAGACTTCTCATATTTGCAGTCTTAATCTCTATGGCAAGTGTCCTTATTAAAACTGCTCTCCACATTCTTTATCGTTATTACTATACTCCCTTCTACTTGGTCAGCCTAGCTGCAGGCATATATACTCCAGTCCATCCTCCAAAGTGTGTCAAGAGATACTTCAGACAAAGACCTGAGTGCGTCACCTCCTTCTTCAAGAGGTCTTCAGTGCTGTTAATGGGGAACAAGCACCATACTTTCTTTCTTAGGAGACTTTACTCAAGTAATACATTTTGTCATTAACCCTAATTTTACTGTCTCCTTCCCATAGAGGGAAAACAAGCAAATCGTAGATAGAGGTTGGCCTACATTTCTTAACTGGGTAAAGCTAGTTTATTGAAAGACCATGAACATTTAGAATTTGTTCTTTCTTACTTCTCTGCCATGGACTAGGTTGATGCTTAGGGTCACTGTGACTTAGGCTATTCTAAGATAAGGTTGTAGACTGGAGCTGTCTCTTCTCCTGTGAGTTTCAGTCTCAGCAAGGGTAGGTTTTGCTGCAGTAATGAAAGACCCCTAGATTTTAGTGACCTAAAACCAATAGCACAGCTTCATGTTATCATTCCAGAACCCAGGATGCTTCCATCTGGGCCATTATTGATCATCAGGGCAGAAGGAAAGAAAACATAGATACAGTGAACCTCTCAATGGTTCTCATATACTCCTCTCAGATGTATCACTTCCATTTACCTCACTAGGCAACCAAATCTTTTGACCTCGCCTGAATTAAGAAGAGTGGGGTGTTATATCCTGTCACAGTTAGGGGTACCACAGAGAAGAGCATGGAATGAGAGTGAATAGTAACACACAATATCACACCCGGTTAGTAGCAGAGCATCGGCCAGCCCAGTTTGTCCCATACCGTTGCCAAGTCTTAGTATTTAGTTATTAAAAAGAAAATATTGGCATTTTGAGCTGATGCACAGAGAGGCAAAGTTACTTGCCTCACTCTGCAAAATCTGTGAAATTCAGAGTTAAGGATAAGAAGCTAAATCTCTTTCCATTAAAGCAGATTGTCTCTCAAGCTTCATTGCCCATGTCTGGCACAAAGTAGGTGGCTAGTACACATCTGTAGAATTGAATCAAATTTATATGACCCACTGGTCAACATCTCCCTGAAATTCATTTTTTTTTTCTGTTCAATAAACACAGCTTCCACCTGTGTTATATGGTCTAAGAAACTCCACTGCATGCTTAACACAGAGCTTTCACAGCAAATAAATCCCTTACCCTTCATCCAGCCCATCCAGACACACATTTTGATTCCTGTATTGGTGTCATATCACCAAACACCATAAACAATAAATGAAAAACAGACAAGTGTCTTAGGAACAGGAAAAGCCTCCACGTGCCACCCCTCATTCTTGGTTTAATGTTAATCCCACATCCTTGCTTCTGGGCCAAGAACCTTCTCCCTCAAGCCCCAGTCCCTCTCCTTTCTGGAAGAAAGACTAGGTACTTCTTGAATTCATCTGGTTTGTTTTTTCTTCTCTTCAGCCATCTTCCCTAGTAACGTCTTCCATATGTCTGCGAGCCCTTGTGCGACGTGCTCTGCCCAGAGTCCTTATTTATTCTGAGTGGGTTGGAATGGCAGCCTCAAGTCTGGTATTTCCTCACGTTTGACAGCTTGAATTACAGACTTTGGGTACGTTTAACGTAACCCATTCATGTGGAATGGCTGTTGTTCCTCTCATAGTAGTTTGAAAATATAAATATTTACAAACCCCTAAGACAAAAGCTCTTACTGACAAGGCCTCTAAAGCATAGCTTTGTGGACGAGAACCTTTCCACTTAGAGTTTTCCACTGACAGAGTCTTGATTCTCCTGGGTCATGTGCATGCCATTTAATGCTAATGGAATCATAGTGAAATCACAGGATCTTATCTCCCTGTGTGTGTGTAAAAAGGAAAGGGAACAGAACACAAATATGGGGGACAGGTTTTCTCGGCAGATACAGTTATCCAGCTCCTTCAACACTAACGGGAAATGAAGTCACTGGATTTGAAGATAGTGTCTGACTCTCTGGGAATTCCCACTACTTCGTGTCTTCTCTATTCCAGGCACACATGCTGTGATTTATTGATAACTCATAATCCATTGCATTGATGTAGAAAGAAGGCTTTAAGGGATAAGTGAGTCCATCTGATGTCAAACACCTAGCAAGTGGAGATTCCAGGAATTTGATTGTACGCTTTATCCTTTAAGGTAAAACTGGAAGGACTAGAGGGTATTATATGCAAGTTATCTGAATACAAAGATAATAGGTAACACTGGAATAATCTACATTTCTGAAAAGATTTCTCTTGGCTCAATACAATAGCCACATTCTCTATCCATGCCAGTTTTCTTTAGTTTATCAGTATGTAACTCTCTCTATCCATTCTTTTTAAAGAGATATGTTCATCTATATAAATTGGCATTGGTTTCAGTTGTGTGTAAGGGAAATAAATAATAATACCTTAAAATGAGGCAAGTTTAGCTGTCCTGTATTTGAAAGTGCATTATGGGTTGGAGATCTGAATTTGGTATGGTGGCTCTATTAATGTCAGAGAACACGATTCTTATACCTCTCTTCTCCAGCATCCTTTGAGTGTGCACCTCATTCGCATTATCAGATTGGCTGCTACAGTGGTACCCATTGAAACTGTGCACTCAGAATCAGGAAGGACAAAAAGGAGAAGGAATGACACATAACTTCTCACTTAAGAAGACTTCCCAGAGCAATCTTCTACACACTAGTTTACATATCTTTAGCCAGAACTTCCTCCCATGGTGACTTCTAATTATACAAGAGAAAATTGGAATAGAAATGTAATCTTATAGGTGAGTGGTAATGTGCTCAGTTGACAGTTGTGATTCAAAGCTACTGGGACTATGACAACTGGCCCAGTAGACAGATATTGGGACCAAAAGTAGAAATCCTAACATTTACCATAGAATTTTTGTCTTGGCTTCCCAGGTGGTGCTAGTGGTAAAGAACCCGCCTGCCAATGCAGGAGAAATAAGTGATGTGGGTTCCATCTCTGGGTTCACAAGTTCCCCTGGAAGAGGGCGTGGCAACCCTCTTCAGTATTCTGGCCTGGAGAATCCCATGGACAGAGGAGCCTGGAGGGCTACAGTCCATAGGGTTGCAAAAAGTCAGACACAATTGAGGTAACTTAGCATGCATGCATGCATACTGGAAATACTGAAGGCAAAAGGAGAAGGGGGTGGCAGAGGATAAGGTGGTTGGGAAGCACTACCAAATCAATGGACATGAATCTGAGCAAATTCTGGGACATAGTGAAGGAGGAGCCTGCCATGCCGCAGTCCGTGGGGCCGCAGAGAGTCAGACAAGACAGCGACTCAACAACAACAGCAACACATTTCTTATCCCATCTTAAGTACCCCTACATGGAGAGGGTAAGAATCCTGGCTTCAACACCAAGAAATCTTGGGTTTCATCCCTTCTCTCTCTGTGTGGATGGTTTAGATGGGAATGAAGACATGATTGGACTACTTGAAGAGTGGATCCAGATATGAAACTTGGCTCCATCCTATGACAATACGTGGTAGGCAATAAGAGGGCAACATTTATGATTTATGTATGTATATGTGTGTGCATATATATGTAAGTACATATGTATGCATGCAGATGTTGGTAATCTAAGTGAATCAAAGGGCATAACTGGAACAATGTGTTAGAGTGTTAGAGGTCAGGGTCCTAAAGAACTAAAATTTTAGTGCACAAGACCCCAAAGAACATAAAAATACTAGAGCCAAGGCTAAGTTAGTGTTTGCCCTGCTCTAGACCCAAGATGTTATCTTGAAGCAGAAGATGATGAGGACCTTGAAAATAAGGCCTTCATCTAGGGAAGGTAGAAAAGAAAGTAGAGTTCATTAGGGCTTCATGCTTTTAAAGTGTTCACATGAAAACAGGGCACAGAAATGGCCCAATCTGGGAATATGAGCGATTGTCCAGTCTCTAGATCTGGAGGCCAAAACCAGGCAAGGAGACCAGCTCTGAGTTCTGGCAAAACCTGGCAAATAGACCAGCTCTGAGTCTGGAGGAGGCCAGACAGGATTGGAGTGGACGGCAGACAATTGAGAAACCAAGGTTTGGCCACATCCTGGAGCATCTGTGGTCAGTGATGCATTAACTAGCCTTGGTCTCCCAAAGTTCTAAATGGAGACTTTTCCCATGAATGTGGCTGAGAAAACTCAAAGAAGAGGACAGAAAGGATGAGAAATCCAAGTCACCCAGGAGAGTCCTGTGCTGGAGCAGAATGAAAGCCCGTGGGATTTTAACACTTCTACTTGGATTCTGGAGTCAGAATTTGATTCATATCCTGGCATTCCTACTTACTAACTGCAGACACTTGGGTGATTTTACCATGTCTCTGATCCTTATTCCAGGAATATTTTTAAAAGGATACTTGCCTCAGAGGGTGGTTATGTGCATTATATGAGATGAGTTATCTGAAAGATCTCTGCAAGTTACAAAACACAGTATTCATGTGAGCATCTCATGCAGTTTCATATAGCATTCCTTCTTATTCTGATGATTCTGTAACCAATAACTTTCTATAACTTGTCCATATTCCAATATAGCCCATTTATATCTCATGGTTTGGGTGGTTTCATAACACTAACAAATTCTTTCCAGTTGACTTATGTCAGATCATGATGCCTCATGGCTTAACACCTTATCTGTTGAACAGCTTGTATGGAATGGGGTTGTGAAAGTTGGTCAAGGTGAAAACCAGGTTTCACAAGGTGACAATGAGGCAAAAACTATAAATACTAACAATTATTCTACACTTTCTGTCTTAGAGAAAAAGGAGTTTAGGAGACTCTGCCAAACTTAACAATAAAATGCAACATTATTTCTGCATTACTACAGCACAGTTTGGGCTTCCCAGGTAGCTCAAATGGTAAACAATCTGCCTGCAATGTGGGACACCTAGGTTCAGTCCCTAGGTTTGGAAGATCCCCTGGAGAAGGGTATGGCAACCCATCCCAGTATTCTTGCCTGGAGAATTTCATAGACTGAGGAACATGGTGGGCTGCAGTCCACGGGGTTGCAGAGTCAGACACGACTGAGCAACTAACACACACACACACACACACAATTTACCAATAATAAAGAATGAGAACTCAGAAATCCTAATCCTGATTAAATTTGAGTTTGGAATCAATAGGCCTTCCCTATTTTAGGGGAATGTTCTAACGTGTTAATGATTTTAAGACATTAAATCTGGTAAAAAAATCAAAAAGCATGCTAAATTTCAAAATGAAACTGGAAATTATATTTGAAAATGAATATGCCACTGAGTCAAGTATCTTATTTACATCAAGTTCTTTCAATAATTTCCTAAAATATAGCATGGGTACATACCAAATCTAGTGATTTGTGATTTATCTAATATTCATCTTCTTTTCTGTGTCACTCAACTCTAGCTCAGAAAGAGATTGGTGACAATGTAATTTGAAGATAGCATGGAATGGAAAGCTTTGAAGTGAAGAGACTGAGTATATGAAGAAAATGCTATGGGAACTAAAAGATAAAAGCAATATTGGAGTTCAGTGTTTTTTGGCGGGGAGGGGGTGGGATTTGGCTACACCATGCATGCGGAACTTTCCCAACAAGAAATCAAACCCCTACCCCCTGCAGGAAGCAGTCTTAACCACTAGACCACCAGGGAAGTCCTGGAGTTAAGGTTTAAGTCTAGGCTCTTTTGTGAATTAGCTGTGTAACCTTGAGAAATGTGTATATCCTCTGTTAGTCCTAATTTTCATATCTAAAAGCTAGTATTCACAATCCCTAGTTCTCAGTGCTATTAGGAAGCATAAAAATGATAAGGCATACCAAGAGTATACTGCCTCCCTTTTCCCTTTGATTCTCTCCTCTGCCATATGTGACCTTGGGAAAATCCTTCACATTTCCATACCTCAATTTTTTCATCTATAAAATGGCAAAAATATTAGCATCCATATATTTGAATGGTGTGAGTATTAAGTATGTTAATACATATAGTTCTTAGCACCCATGTGAGTGTGTGAGTGTGCACGCACGTGCTCACTTGTGTCTGACTCTTTGCAACCCCGTGAACTGTAGCCCACCAGGCTTCTCTGTCCATGGAGTTTTCCAGGCATGAAAACTGGACTGGATTGCCATTTCTTACTCCAGCCTGGTACCTAGTAAAAGCTCAATAAATGATAATAACTAATGTCTGTAATACAGTATCTGGCATATATTAAGGGTACAGTCAATTGTAAATATTGTATTAATTCAAGAATATTTTCTTTAAGAGCCATAACACAAAATGGAATAATTAAGCCCATTTCATAGATGAAAGACTAGGGTTTAGCAACTGGGATCTATTGGAATCCCACCAATACCCGGGAACATAACCTAATCTTTTTTAAATTCCAAGGTTAAACATCATTCCATATAAAATGTTTCAGAAGTCAGGCAGATCCTCTTGTTTCTCTAGGAACATACTATTTCCATTAGAGCTTTCTCACCCCAAATTTCAGTCCTCAAATTGGAAAGGCAAGTTACTGCTATAAACTGACAGTTTGGAATTCATTCCACTTGTCTGAGTTCTTGAGTTTCATGTATATGTATATGGAAGTTAAATATATTTTCTTGAATGTGATTTATGAGGACTTTCTGACTAAGTTCAAGAGGATCACTCATAATACACCTCTAGACTGCATGCCATAATCTAAACACGGGAAGAAAAGTTTAGGAAAGCAATTCCCCAAACAGCCTCACCATCAGTGAAATCACAGTATCTTGTACTTGAAGCATTGGCCTCAGTGATTCAGCTTGCCTGAGAATTGAAATTGACTAAAGTTTTTATAACTTTGTGGCTTATCTGGTTTACATTACATACCCAAAGAGAAATGAATACATCTATGGCGTCAGTGGAAGAGAGAAAAATGGTGTCAGGCTTCAAGCCCAGGGGAGATGGCTGGTCTCAAGGAAGGACTTAAGTAGAATTATTTCCTTTCCTCTTCTAGGGGACAGAGACAGAAGTCAAATGACTATACAGGGAAGGAGAGAAAAAAATAAGACAAATCTCAGCTTAAAACACTGGCTGAGTTTCATGGCTTCTCTTTTAGACTACCTTGATTTCATGGTGTTTTGCATTGTCCACTATTAGGAGGGTTTCTTTCCCAGATTATGACACTCTTGGGGCTACAAATTTCAGTAGATCCTTACTGCCAACCAAAACCTTAATGTGCCTTCCAAGGATTCTGTATCAAGATACTTTGAGTGGCAAATAATAGCACACTCAAGTCAAACTGGTTTAAGCCATAAAGGGGATTTATTGGCTCATGTAACACAAAAGTCCAGAAATAGCACTGCTCTCATGTGAAGCTTAATCCATTGACTCAAAAAATGTTAGGACACAGTTTTTCTCTCTCTTCATTTTTCAGCCTTGTTTTCTCAGTGCCAGATTTATTTTTAATTTTTTTTAAAATTTATTTTTCCTCTGGTCCCAAGATGGCTCAGGAGTTCTCAAAGCTTCAGGATTCCTTGTTCACATCTAGGGAGAAGAAAAGAACATTATCTTATAACACACACTGAAGTGAAAGAGATTTTCTTGCATAAAGCCAATAGAGCAATGTATGCATGTGTGTATGTGTGTCTGTCTGTCTGTCTGTGTGTATATACAGGCTGATTCCAAATCAGGAAAGGAGTACATCAAGGCTGTATATTGTCACCCTGCTTATTGAACTTAAATGCAGAGTACATCATGAGAAACACTGGGCTGGATGAAGCACAAGCTGGAATCAAGATTGCTGGGAGAAATATCAATAACCTCAGATATGCAGATGACACCACCCTTATGGCAGAAAGTGAAGAAGAACTAAAGAGACTCTTGATGAAAGTGAAAGAGGAGAGTGAAAAAGTTGGTTTAAAGCTCAGCATTCAGAAAACTAAGATCATGGTCCCATCACTTTATGGCAAATAGGTGGGGAAACAATGGAAATAGTGAGAGACTTTATTTTCTTGGGCTCCAAAATCACTGCAGATGGTGACTGTAGCCAGAAAATTAAAGGACACTTGCTTCTTGGAAGAAAAGTTATGACCAATCTAGACAGCATATTAAAAAGCAGAGACATTACTTTACCAACAAAGATCCATCTAGTCAAAGCTATGGTTTTTCCAGCAGTCATGTATGGACGTGAGAGTTGGACTATAAAGAAAGCTGAGCACCGAAGAATTGATGCTTTTGAACTGTGGTGTTGCAGAAGACTCTGGAGAGTCCCTTGGACTGCAAGGAGATGCAGCCAATCCGTTCTAAAGGAAATTAGTCTTGAATGTTCATTGGAAGGACTGACGTTGAAGTTGAGAAACTCCAATACTGTGGCCACCTGATGTGAAGAACTGACTCATTTGGAAAGGCCCTAATACTGGGAGAGATTTAAGGCAGGAGGAGAAGGGGGATGGCAGAGGATGAGATGGTTGGATGGCATCATTGACTCGATGGACATGAGTTTGAGCAATCTCTGGGAGTTGGTGATGGACAGGGAAGCCTGGTGTGCAGTCATGGGGTTGCAAAGAGTCAGACACGACTGAGTGACTTAACTGAACTGATACATATATAAATACACACATATATGAGCTTCCCTGATGGCTCGGGAGGTAAAGAATGTAATGCAGGAGTCACAGGAGACACGGGTTCAAGATTCCCTGGAGAAGGGAATGGCAACACACTCCAGTATTCCTGCCTGGAGAATTCTCTGGACAGAGGAAACTGGCAGGCTATAGTCTATGAGGTTGTGAAGAGTTGGACACAGCTAAGCAACTAACACTTCATTCCTAAATAGGACCTACCCCCATCAACTGGAAGTGGTACTAATCCCATCAAGTTTTCAAGGCTCAGAAATGTGGAGGTTGCTGGATTGGATACTCTAGTATCAACCTGTTTCTTGAACTTGTGAATCAGCCAGTTTTTCCATCCTTACCTCCAGCTTTGGATTTTACTTCCTGTACTTGCATGCATACTGAACTATTTCTAGTTTCACAAACACACCTTGATCTTCCAGCCTCTGCTCCATTCTTCTTTCCTCCTGAACTGTCCCTCTCATCATGTTTTCAAAATCAAACCCATCCTTTGAGGTCCTATTCAAACACTCCCTCCTCCATGACACTCTTCCATAATATTCTCTGCTGGAAGTTCTCTATCATCATTTTTCCAATAGCAATGTTTATTTCCTGGCATTCTGAGTTGGATAGCTTCCAATCTTTTCTCCTACTGATACTGTGTATGGGTCTTTTCTAGAAGATGCAAGTTCTCTAAGAAACAAGACTATGCCTCCCTTCTCCTTGATTCACCTTTAGAGTACCAAGTACCTGCCCTGAATATTGTAGGGAGATCAGCCAGTGGGTTTGGGGGGTCATTTTTCTGGAGACACAAATCCTGTATATTTGTCATCATTGTTCAGTTGCTAAGTCATGTGCTACTCTTTGTGATCCCATGTACTGTAGCACACCAGGCTTCCCTGTCCTTCACTATCACCAGGAGTTTTGTCAGTCTCATGTCCATTGAGTCAGTGATGTTGTCTAACCATCTCATCCTCTTCAACCCGCTTCTCTTCCTGCTCTCAATCTTTCCCAGCATCAAGGTCTTTTCCAATGAGTTGGCTCTTCACATCAGGTGACCAAAGTATTGGAGCTTCATAACCCCACTCCTATTTCTTTGAGAAGGTTTAGCATTTTGGCAATTTACTTGTCTAGTAGTATGACAAACTCATAATGAGTTTGTCAGCTGATAGCAGAAAAGCAAAAACCAGGGGCTTAGCAAGTATTTATTTTTCTACCTTTCAAACTCCGTAATACAACAGACTTGGACCAGAAGTCCTTGTTTCATGGATTAGAGTAAATCAACTCTTCCTTTCTTTTTCATTTTCTTATTGTTCTTAGTATCATTGTATTTAGATGGCAAGTATCTGAGAAGGAGAAATAATGAGTATTGCATATTTTCAAAAATGAGTTCCAGGCTAAAAATCAAGATCCTTATGCAGGAGGTAAGTTGCAGCCATAGGCAGGCTTAAGGTAATAAATGAATTGGTCACATATTTGTTCACCTTGTTAAGAGTTACCACAGAGCACAGGTTCCTTTTCCCTCAAACTGTGCTAATATCATGTTTGACTGTGTCATTCACAGATGGCTCAAGCATAGCATGTTTAAAACAGAACTGTGGCTTTTCCTCCAAAAACTCTGGAGGAAGCCAGGAAACTCTGGCTCTCCCTCAGGTCTTCTTTATATCAGCAAAGGGTTCCACCATTTACCTTGTTTCTCAAGCAAAATACCTGGAGAGACATCCCTGTCTTTGGGGCTACATACAGGTCCATGAACGCTGTAAGCTCTATCTCCACATACATCCCTGGATCCACTCATCTGTCTCTCTCTCCCTCCCCCCCTCCTCTCTCTCTGATGGCCAGTGTCTTAGTATGGAAGCTCAGAATGACTGTTATAGTCATCCCTTCATGATTTCTAGGTACGTTATTGTTTACCTTTTAATGTGTGTATATATATATATTTAATATATATATATATTTGCCTGTGTCAGGGCTTAGCTGTAGCACACTAGATCTCTGATCTTTGCTTGTGGCATGTAGGATCTAGTCCCTGGAGCAGGGATTGAACCTGGGCCCTCTGCCTTGGGAGCACAGACTCTTAGCCACTGGACCACGAGAGCAGTCTCCTTTAGTACTCACCTTCAACCCATTGTCCACATAGTAATAATCTGTCCCCTGACTTCCTCCACCTTCCATCCTCTGAGCTCTTCTCCTGGTTCTTGCAGGTCCTAAAGCTCGTCTGGTTCTTTCCTCCTTCAGAGCCTCTGGCCCTGCCATTCTCTTTATTTGGATTGTTCTTCCTTCTGCCTCTTCATGAGGTTGTACTTTTTTCTCTTTTAGTGCTTGGCTAAAATAGTGTCTCTGCAGAACGGCCTTTGCTTACTACCCTGTCTAAGAGGCTAGTCTCTACTTTAATTCCTTATTCACAGTCTTTATCTCATACTTGATATGTGTTTGCTTTTTGCCTTTATTTCTTTGTTTGTCTCTCCCACCAGAATGTAAATTCATAAGGCAAGGGTGGCGACAGACTTACTCTCCATTTTACCTCAGTCCCTAACACTGTTGCCTGGTCAGGTCTGGATTAAATACCTACTGAATGGAAGGAATTTCTGCTAAATTCTGCCCATCTCTTGTATTTCTTGGGATGTTTATTGAGTCTAAGCACCCCCTGAATATAAAAACAGTGGTAGTTTAAACTAATTTACTATATAAATAACCAAAGTTCTTCTTTTTTTTTAAAAGAATTCGTAAGAACATTGTGAGATTTATGATTGCCTCACCACTGGGAAACATCCTTGATGAAAATGATGAATGCATTTGAAGCGTATCTTGAGAAACAGAAGGTTGGAATCTGTGAAAAATGACAGCGTGCACCCTTATATGGCAAACTCTACTTTGCCAAACGAAGTTTCTCTAACCCACAGAGTCCTTGTGGTCTGAGATATGCCACTGCAATTCACTCAAAACACTGGACAGTGTTTTCCAAGGGATGGAAGTGTCTGCCTCCAGCTGCTTTTCCAAGTCCTCCTCCTCCTAATCCTTTTCCCAACAGGGATTGGCAAGGTCTAAGTCTGCACCCCTTTCACTTCTGTTATAATTCTGTGCTCTGTTTCCATGAGAGAAATTACCCCTTTCTCATGTTTTCCAGTTATCGACTTTCCATTGACAAATCTTAAACCCAAATTTCTGATCTCAGCCACACCTTCTGATCAGGTCTGTTTTTCCATCAGCCTGCATCATGGATTTCTATGTTGCCTGCAGGTTGAATTCAAATCTGAGCCTGACAAATCTAAATCTACCATGCCCTTCTCTGTGTACTCTGCTCAGTCGCTGCAGCTGGGTCCAGCCCTCTGTGACTCTATGAACTATGGCCCACCGGGCTCCTCTGTCCAAGGGATTCTCCAGTCAAGAATACTGGAGTGAGTTGCCAAACCTTCCTCCAGGGTATCTTCCTGACCCAGGAATCGAACCCATGCGTCCTGAGTCTCCTGCATTGCAGGCAGATTCTTTACCCCTGACCCACCAGGGAAGCCCATACCCCTGCCTAAACCCCAGCTATACGGTTTGTTACTTTCTCTCATCAATAGTTTCTTATAGCCCATGGCCTTGTATCTCCACCTTCTTCATCCCTGTTGTTCATATACAAACACGTGGACGTGGGGAATGCTTCTCCATCACGTTTGATAAGCTGTAAAGACTGCACTGCACAGCTCTGGGAGTCGCCCTTTATGCTGCTGTCTAGGTGAAGGGGGGCTTCCCTGGCTGCTCAGATGGTAAAGAATCCACCTGCAACGTGGGAGACCTGGGTTCGACCCCTGGGTGGGGAAGATGCCCTGGAGGAGGGCATGACAACAGACTCCAGTATTCTTGCTTGGAGAATCCCCATGGACAGAGGAGCCTGGTGGGCTGCAGTTCACGGGGTCACAGCAACCTGGACACGGCTGACGGACTAAGCTCACTATGTGAGGGGTGCCCTCTGGAGCTGTGTCCAGAAGTATTTCTGACTCCTCTACATTTTCCATCTGCTGTTCCAACTGCAAGTCTCTCTACGTTTTGGCCACCAAGAAAATGCTGTTGACACACCGTTTTGGCCAATGATGAGGAATTAAAAGTGTCAGAGAATGTCAGGTCCACACCCTAAAGCTTCTTTACCGGATTTCATGAGATATTTGCTGTAACTCTCTCCCCATGCAGGTTGCTGCATTCTGAAAAGAACATGTTTACATGAAGTGTCCTCAGTTTATCTCTCACTTCCTTGTATAATCCTCCTTTTGTGAGGGTATCAGGCTTAACAAAGGAATGTGAAGCCAGAGAGCAGTTATTTCCTGATGGCTCTGCCCAGAGATTGGTCACGGTGGTTATGCAATCATAAGACTGAAACATGGGTTCTCCATGCTGAGCACCTAGATAATACATTTATAGTGCCAATGGGCAGAGGGCCCTCATTCAGAGTTACCCAAAAGGGAACTCAGAACCCTGCTGCCTAGCTCAGGACCTGGCGTTGGTAGGGACTCTCCAAACATGCTGAGTGAATGAGCTGGAGTTAACTCTGCCGTGGTGGGATTGTCCCTGGGCAGTTATCCCAAATCCAGTGTAATTCAGTAGTGGACGTCTAGCTGGGACACTGTCAATGGGCAAGCCCTATAATTTTTAAGAGCTTCAGGACTCTTTCATTAAAAATTATACCCACTTAGGTTTTACACACTTTAGATTTGTGCTTTTGCAGGATTCGGGTTTTATGAATCTATGTTTATAACATTTAAGGGTCTGTTGTAAAAATAATAATGATAATAGATTTGAGCACTCATTAGAACCAGTTTTTGAAGTAATTTGCTTATTTACACAAATTATTATCAATATTTGCATATTAAGCAAATTGTTAAAAGAATGAGCACATAAACTGTTTTAAAGTTATTTACTTATTATTATTGTCATTATTATTATTATTTTTTGTATACAGATATCCCCTCCCTTTTGAATCTCCCTCCCACCTCCCTCCCCATCCCACCCCTCTAGTTTCATACAGAGCCCCGTTTGAGTTTCCTGAGCCATGCAGAAATTCCCATTGGCTGTCTATTTTACATATGGTAATGTAAGTTTCCATGTTACTGTTTCCATACATCTCACCCTCTCCTCCCCTCTCCCCATGTCCATAAGTCTATACTCTATGTCTGTTTCTTCATTGCTTCCTTGTAAATAAATTCTTCAGTACCATTTTCCTAGATTCTGTATATGTGCATTAGAATACAATATTTATCTTTCTCTTTCTGACTCACTTCACTCTGTATAACAGGTTCTAGGTTCATCCACCTCATAAGAACTGACTGAAAGGCATTCCTTTTAATGGTTTAGTAATATTCCATTGTGTATATGTACCACAGCTTCTTTATCCATTCATCTGTCAGTGGACATCTAGGTTGCTTCCATGTTCTAACTATTATAAATAGTGCTGCAATGAACAATGGAATAGATGTATCTTTTTTCAGTTTTGGTTTCCTCAGGGTAAATGCCTAAGAGTGGGATTCCTGGGTCATATGGTGGTTTTATTCCTAGCTTTTTAAGGAATCTCCATATTGTCTTCCATAGTGACTGTATCAATTTACATTCCCACCAACAATGCAAGAACATTCCCTTTCCTCCACACCCTCTCTGTCATTTATTGTTTGTAGACTTTTTGATGATGGCCATTCTGACCAGTGTGAGGTGATGTCTCATTGTGGTTTTGATTTGCGTTTCTCTAATAATGAGCGATGTTGAGCATCTTTTCGTGTGTTTGTTAGCCATTTGTATGTCTTCTTTGGAAAAATGCCTGTTTAGGTCCTTTTCTCAATTTTTGATTGGGTTGTTTGTTCTTCTTGCTTTGAGTTGTTTGAGCTGCTTGTGTATTTTGGAAATTAATCCTTTGTCGGTTGTTTCTTTTGCTATTATTTTCTCCCATTCTGAGGGTTGTCTTTCTAGAAACAAATGCCAATGAAAACATGCCAACTCAAATCCTATGGGATGCAGCAAAAGCAGTTCTTAGAGGGAAGTTTATAGCAATACAATCCTACCTCAAGAAACAAGAAAAACATTGAATAAACAACTGAACTTTACACCTAAAACAACTGGAAAAAGAAGAAAAACAACAACAACAACAAAAATTAGTAGAAGGAAAGAAGTCAAAAGATCCAAGCAGGAATAAATGAAAAAGAAACAAAATAAACAATAGTAAAGGTTAATAAAACTACAAGTTGGTTCTTTGAGAAGAAAAACAAAATTGACAGACCTTTAGCCAGACTCATCAAGGAAAAAAAGAGAGAAGAATCAAATCAACAAAATTAGAAATGAAAAAGGAGAGGTTACAACAGAAAATGCACAAATACAAAGGATTATAAAAGACTATTATGAACAACTATATGATATAAAATGGATAACCTGGAAGAAATGGACTGATTCTTAGAAAAGTTCAATCTTCCAAGACTGAACCAGGAAGAAATAGAAATTATGAACAACCCAATTACAAGCACTGAAATTGAAGCTGTGATAAAAAAAAAAAAATCCCAAAAAACAAAAGCCCAGGACCAGGTGGCTTCACAGGACAATTCTATGAAACATTTAGAGAAGAGCAAATGCCTATCCTTCTAAAACTCAAAAATTTGCAGACAAAGGAGCACTTCCAAACTCATTCTACGAGGCCACCATCACCCTCATACCAAAACCAGACAAAGACAACACACAAAAAGGAAAACTACATGCCAAAATCACTGATGAACAGAGATGCAAAAATCCTGAACAAAATTTTAGCAAACAGAATTCAGCAACACATCAGAAAGCTCATACAACATGATCAAGTTGGGTTTATTCCAGGGATGAAAAGATTCTTCAACATAGGCAAATCCATCAATGTGATATACCATATTAACAAATTGAAAGATAAAAACCATATGGTGATCTCAATAGATGCAGAAAAAGCCTTTGACAAAATTCAGCACCCTTTTATGATTAAAACTCTCCAAAAATGGGCATAGAAGGAATCTACTTAAACATAGTAAAGGCCATATATGATAAGCTTACAGCAAACGTTATTCTCAAAGGTGAAAAACTGAAAGCATTACCCCTAATATCAGGAACAAGACAAAGGTCTCCACTTCCCCACTATTATTCAACATAGTTCTGGAAGCCCTAGCTACAGCAATCAGAGAAGAAAAAGAAATAAAAGGAATCCAGATCAGAAAAGAAGAAGTAAAGCTCTCACTGTTTGCAGGTGACAAGATACTGTACATAGAAAACCCTAAAGATAGTATCAGAAAATTACTAGAGCTAATCAGTGAATTTAACAAAGTTGCAGGATCCAAAATCAGTACACAGAAATCACTTGCATTTTTATATACTAACAATGAAAAATCAGAAAGATAATTTAAGGAATCAATCCCATTCACCATTGCAACAAAAAGAATTAAATATCTAGGAATAAACTCACCTAGGTTGACAAAAGAACTGTACACAGAAAATTATAAGACACTAATGAAAGAAATCAAAGACAACATAGACAGATGGAGAAAGATTCCATGTTCCTGGGTAGGAAGAATCAATATTGTGAAAATGACTGTACTACCAAATGCAATCTACAGATTTGATGCAATCCCTACAAAATTACCAATGACATTTTTCACAGAACTAGAACAAAAAATCATATGGAAACACAAAAGACCCCGAAACCCAAAGCAGTCTTGAGAAAGAATGGAGCCAGCGGAATCAATCTTCCTGACTTCAGATTATGTTATAAAGCTACAGTCATCAAGACAGTATGGTACTGGCACAAAAACAAAAATATAGACCAATGGAGCAAGATAGAAAGCCCAGAAAAAACCCAGGCCCCTACAGGTACCTTATCTTTGACAAAGGAGGCAAGACTAGACAGTGGGGCAAAGACAGCCTCTTTAATAAATGGTGCTGGGAAACTGGACAGGTACATGTGAAAGAATGAAATTAGAGCACTTCCTAACACCATACACAGAGATTAACTCAAAATGGATTAAAGACCTAAATGTAAGACCAGAAACTATAAAACTTAGAGGAAAACATAGGCAGAACATTCAATAACATAAGTCAAAGCAAGATCCTCTATGACCCACCTCCTAGAGTAACAGAAATAAAAACAAAAGTAAAGAAATGGGACCTAATTAAACTTAAAAGCTTTTTCAGAGCAAAGGAAACTATAATCAAGGTGAAAAATGTCATTATTATTTACATTTTTATCTTCTTTAATGCTCCTGGTAAAGATCTTGACCCGTGTTAGATAGCCAGTAACTTCATGAGTTAATGAATGAATCAGCGAATAAAAACTGCACATCCCACGACAGGTCAGAGCTCTCTGAGGCATTATGTACAGCTCTCACAGAGCCTGGGATAGTTTCTGAGACATTGTAGCAGTTCTGGATGTGTTGACAGAAAGAGGAGATGTGAATACAACTGGAATCAGATAGGTAAGTGTTACTGCAATTGCGGACTGAATTAAGCTCTGAACTTCCTAAAGGTCAAAGCAGAAGGGTGCACAATCGATTAAGTGCAACTCATTGTCTGCTTAAACACACACACACACACACACACACACACACACACACACACATAAAACAATTGTGTGTGAGAGGTCACATGGAAATATCAAGGAAAGAAGTTCCCACTGGGGCATCTCCAAATCTCTTGGAGCAGGAACTTCCTAGACTACCTCACTTTATATGAATGTGTCTCTATCTATAATGAGACCAACTTGAAGCAGCTCAGTGACGCGGAATGTGTCATTTTAACTGCTACCCTGTTTTCCCAGAATCACCCCCCATTCTCTTAGAAGCTCTTGGGATTTTTCAGTGTTGGTCACCTACCTGTCTGCCTTTTATCATACTCCCAGACTGGTCTCTTCTCAACCTGTTTTTTTCCCCCACCCCAAATCTTTTTCCTTCCAGACTCCCTTGATTTCTTTCTCCTTCTCCAGCCTGTTCACCAACTTCAGTTGAACATCAACTATGCATTGGTTCCACATCAGGCAACATGTCATGCATCTAAAAGTTAATAAGGCATTCCTCTTCCCCCAAGGTGTTCCCCAGCCTTTCACACTTCCTGCTAAAATATTCATGCGCTAGGCTTCACTCCCAGGTGTGAGCTGCATGAAAATAGGACAGCGGCTGTGTGTTAACTGTGCCTATGTGTTAGCTGTATCTCCTTACCCACATCAAGTTCCTCTTTACTGAACAAAGGAATCTAAGCTAATTCTTAATCCAGTGTTTCCCCAGTTATTCTGCGGAACACCAGTCTGTGAATATACTGTTTAATCTAATGGGTTTGAAAAACACAACTTCCTCCATCTCCTGCCAAGAGAGTCATGAATTTATTAAAGACTCTGAGAAGCCTTGTAAGAATCAAATATAAATTTAGCTCAACTTATGCTGTTTATTTGACTTCAGAAGTTTATGTATTTAGTATAACATCATGTAGAACTTGCAATCTATGGGAAATGTCATCAGAGTTAGGGAAGAAAACCCAGTTAGGAAAGATGATGGTGGACAGATCTGAGAATAGAAAGCCCTGAGCCATTCCAGCAGGGACCAAGAAACTAGCAGCTGAAAAGAAGCCTCCAGAAAAGAAACCTACCACAGAGGAAAAGAAGGCTGCTGCATAAACTTAAACTTGTTTATTCCATAAATGCCAAATCATTTTGGACAGCTAATTTTGAATAAAGACCTGAACAAAGAGGCAATGGGAAAAAGAAGGAAAAAAAAAAAGCCATTCCAGGAGGTCCACTTGACCTTTTCAAATTCAAATACGGTCTTGTCAATAAATATGGATTTTGGATTGAAATCAATATTTTATTTTTACAAGATCCCAGCTGTCTTGTATCCTCCACAGTTCTAAGACAATACCCTAAACAGAGTATTCCTAAAAATTGGGTAATTGTACCAAATTATGACTGTCAACCAGTTTGGAAGCTGACCTAAACCATCTCCCAGGTTATTTACTATGTGTGTATATTTTAGTCAGTGTGTGTATATCAGTGTGGCATTTTAAAATATGCTATTATTCTGCTTTTATTTATTACTTTGCAAATGGTAGGAAAAGCATGTACCAGCCATCTATTTCATTTAGCACCGAGGTGCTTCCAAAATAAAAAAGGCACTTTCCCTTACTGATTTCTGAGTTGATGGCTTAACATTACTATTTGAATACAAAATTTATAGGGAGAAGCTATCTGTGGAGGGTAAAAGATACACCCTTTTCAAGTTAAAAATCTTTACAGATTAAAAAATGGCTTTTGTAACTTATAACTTCATGTTATTTGTTTATTGTAATTGTTTTTCTAACTTTGAAAGGAGGGGGATATTTAAAATAAAGTAGTCAAAGCTCAAGTCTGCAAAAACAGATTCCAACAAGAGACATTTTGGAGAAAGTTCACTGTAAAGTTAACTTTGAAAATGTCTTAGAAGAAAATTATGTCCCATAAAGGGTATGAATAGTCTTTGAGTTTTTTAGCTCATGATCTCAGAAGGATTTTGGAACAAGAGGGCACTATTTTTTCCAGTTTTAGAGAAAAAAGCATATTCGTTTGTACTATGTCTTTATTTTCCATTAGTGCTTTAAAGTTTACAAACTGTTCTCGTTTGATCCTCCCAGGAGCCTGAGAGGTTGGCACAGAAGTAAAAACAGCTACCACTTACGAGAGGTGCTGTTAGCAGAGATTTACCTCACAGGCGCTCAGGCTAGGAGGTGAGTGCTATCGCTGCCATTTTTCAGATGGGGGGAGTGAGGCGTGGGGAGGGGAAGAGACTTTCTTAAGGTCACAGAACGAGTCTGGAGGGCGAGGTGAGATACAAACCCAGACCGTCTGGCCCCATAGGTTGTGTTCTTAACTGGTGCACCAGACTGTCTCCTGAGACCACAGTGATGCTCACGCTTCACAACTCAGCACAGAAAGACGACAAGTGAAAGCACTGCCATGACAGAATGCCCTCCCGGTGTAAAGAGAGCAGTGCAGAGGACTCCTCCCCAGCAGTTCAGAGTCCTCTGGGGCCCTCAGCCTGGCCCAGTGGGGCCTCCACTATGGACACAGCTCACCGCATTACACGTCTTCTAGAGGCGTCTCTTTGCATGTGCTTCTGTGGGACTGACGTATACCCACTGCTGCATATAAAGTAGATAACTGATAAGGACCTACTGTACAGAACAGGGACCTCTACTCAATGTTATGTAATGGCCTAATAATCTAAAAGGAGTGGATATGCGTGTATGTACTCCAGATTCACATTGCTGTAGAGCCGAAACTAATACAGCATAGTAAATCAGCTACACTCCAATAAAGAGGTATTCATCACAGGGCCATGGTTTTAAAAAAGAAACATTCCCCCATGTCCAGAAATATAAGAATGGTCGAATGATTCAATATTTGAATACCACACACACACACACACACACACACACACACACACACACACACACACATAGAGGATAAACAGGAAATAAAAGACTGGAAAACCAAGTGACTCATGCATGACCGCTGAGCTCCTAGATGGGATCGATGAGGCTAGAAAGTCAGTCTGTGGATCTTTGAGCCGAGTGTACCCCCTGCCCCTTTCAATGGCTTCCTCTTCCAGCGATTACCTAGGGCTATACAGCTATAAGTCCTCTCACACTGCCCCTCGTTAGACTTTGGTTGTTGAGTCCCTAAGTCATGTCTGACTCTTTGCACACCTGTGAAATGCAGCATGCCAGCCTTCCTGTCCTTCACTGTCTCCTGGAGTTTTCTCAAACTTATGTCCATTGAGTTGGTGGTGCCATCCCATCATCTCATCCTCTGTTGCCCCCTTCTCCTCCTGCCCTCAATCTTACCCAGCATCAGTCTTTTCCAATGAGTCACCTCTTTGCATCAGGCTAGACTTGATCCCTGCCCAACTCACAGTTTTCTCATCAGAAAGATGAGGAGAATCAAGCCTACTGTACTGAGTGGATTCTGAGAATTAATGATGTGGAAAGAAAATTGTAAAATAGTGCTCTGAAAATGTACCCAGAGCATCACATTTTTCAGAATCGTGATGGCATGCTGTGTGCCACAGAATTAGATTTTCCATGTTACAAGCCTGTTCATCAGATATAAAATAGATACAGTCTCTCAACATTCCATAAACTTTTTCTCTTAAAATCTTTCTGAACCATATCTTTACGTTCTTAAGAGGAACAAATACTAAAACACACATTATCTACCTTCAAGAGGTTTGTAGTCGAGTAGAGGCAACTGCCTACAAATGTAATCTCAGGCATATTACGACCAGAATGACTGAAAATTGGGGGAGGGTTTCAGGAAAGGGGTAGCACCTACATAGTCATGAGAGAGAGAATTTCAGCAGGCTGAAATGAGGGCAGAGTGCATTCATTCCTGGTGGACAGGCTATGTGGACAAAGAAAGTGAAGTCACTCAGTCGTGTCCAACTCTTTGCAACCCGGTGGACTGTAGCAGGCTCCTCCATCCATGGGATTCTCCAGGCAAGAATACTGGCGTGGGTTGCCATTTCCTTCTCCAGGGGATCTTCCCGACCCAGGGATCGAACCCAGGTCTCCCACATTGCAGGCAGATGCTTTAACGTCTGAGCCACCAGGGAAGCTATGTGGACAAAGGAAGGGCATAAATATTTAATGAAAAGATACTCAGGGTTGCTTGATTGTCCAGTGGAAATGAAGTCAGAAGCCAGAACTTAGAAGGACTGGACTGTTGTTCCTAGGCAGGAATTGAGGACAGAGGTGTTCTGCTGAGCAGGAGAAGCTCTGTAGGAGGCAGTAGTCTGTTCAGGCTTGGGCAGGGAGACCAGATGCCTAAAACTGTTGTTACTGCTTACTCACTAAACATGCCTGACTCTTCTGTGACTCGTCTGCTATTCCATGGATGGTAACCCACCAGTCTCCTCTGTCCATGGGATAACCCAGGCAAGAGTACTGGAATGGGTTGCCATTTCCTCCTCCAGTGCATAAAATTACCTGCATATAAATGTAGACAGGATTCATGTAAGGGCGGTGGGCTTGAGAATGAGGGAAGAGGTGAATGGGTCTGACTTTCAGGACACTCTGAATGGATGAATAATAGTATCTCTTATCTGTGAAGGGGATCAGTAAAGGGACTCGTGTGTGTGTGTGTGTGTGTGTGTGTGTAAGGGAAAAGAGAGAGGGAAAAGATCACTTACAATTCATTTTGGCATAACTACCACTTCATGGGAAAGATCTGGATGCTTCAGAGTATCATCAATTATTCACCTGGCTTCTGGCAACCTTTCAAAATATCTCTTAGGTTTGTATATTATTTACTCCTTTGCCTTAATGCATTTCCCCTCTGTTAACCCTACCTCAACCCTGAAATGAAGCAAAGCTGTAATTAATTTTGTAGCGTGTAGAAAAATAAAGTCCAGGGAAACGCTCCTCATTTCCTGGAGGGCAGTGAGTCTCAACTGCCTGAAGAAATGGAAAATGATTTTTACCATCTCAGGGAGAAGAAAAACAGCAATTTCCAATTAAGCTGTTTGCTTTCTGTGTTGAGAGGGAGGAGGGGACTGGTTTGGACCTCCTTCTATGACACAGAATTCGAATTATGAGACAAGGTAGAGGGCACCGAGAGGACACAGTGCAAAATGAAGAGTGACCCGGGGACGTAAATAAAGAGGCCAGCGCAGGGCCTGGCACACTATGTGCTGGTGTTTTTCTGTTTTTCATCACCCAAACATTCTGAATATGGATCTGTGGGTTTTGGGACTCTGAGCAGGTCAGATAGATAATCCCACTGAATTACAGGAACAACAAAATACGCCCTCAGGATGCTGGCAACAGATCGCATGACCATTTTCTTCTAACTTCAGGGTCCTGGATGCATGAGTGAAGTACCTTCTTTTTATTATTTGAAAAAAAAATTTGGCATACAAAAATGTTGAAAAAATAGGACAAAACATCCCTGTATACCTGTCATCAGATTTCCCCAAATGTTAACGTCTTATATAACCTTGGTGCAGTTATGGAATTATAAAATTATGGTTGCAATCCTATAAACTACAGACCTTATATGAAGCTTTCTACTTGTACCACAGATGTCCTTTTCTGGCCCAGGGTTCACTCCTGGGCTAAATTTTACTTTTAGTTGTCATGCCCCCTTAGTTTCTCCCAATCTGGGGCAATTCCTCAGTTTTTTTCTCTCTCTCTTTTATTTTAAACGATTGTGACACTTTGGAAGAATACAGGATACAGTTCACTCTCTTGGTAGAAGGTCTATCATCTGCTGTTTCCTCATATTAATATTTAAATTCAGAAAATACATTTCTCTTTATATCTTAATCCTTTAGTTTTCATTTCTATTGAAGAACCTTGCCTGACACAGTTAGTGTCATGGTGTCCACTAAGCAATAATGTCCAACACCGCCTCTTCATTTAATAATTGGGATTTTACTAAGGAAAGAGCTTTTCATACTGTTCATGGAATTCTCGAGCCAAGAATACTGGGGTGGTTTGCTATTCCCTGCTCCTGTGGACCACATTTCATGAGACTTAACAACAAATGAACAATAACAACACAAACTTAAGAAAACTACTGAGCAACAACTGAAGGAAAGAGCTTTTTTCTTTCATTTTTTGTTGTGTTCAGTCACTCAGTCCTGTCTGACTCTTTTTCACCACATGGACTGCAGCACACCAGGCTTCCCTACCTTCACCATCTCCCAGAGCTTGCTCAAAGTCATGCCCATCGAGTCAGTGATGCCGTCCAACGATCTCATCCTCTGTCGCCCCCTTCTGCCTTCAATCTTTCCCAGCATCAGGGTCTTTTCTAATGAGTTGGCTCTTGGCATCAGGTGGAATCAGCTCTTTTTATAAGGAGATTCAGCTTCAACATCAGTCCTTCTAATGAATATTCAGGACTGGTTTCCTTTAGGATGGGCTTGTTTGATCTTCTTGCAGTCCCAAGGGACTGGCTAGAGTCTCCAACACCACAGTTCAAAAGCATCAATTCTTTAGCATTCAGCATTCTTTATGGTGCAACTCTCACATCCATACATGACTACTGGAAAAACAATAGCTTTGACTATATGGACCTTCACTGACAAAGTAATGTCTCTGCTTTTTAATACGTTGTCTATGTTTGTCATAGCTTTTCTGCCAAGGAGCAACTTGGCAGAAAACTTTTAATTTCATGGCTGCAGTCACCATCTGCAGTGATTTGGGAGCCCAGGAAAATAAAGTTTGTCACTGTTTCCATTGTTTCCCTATCTATTTGCCATTAAGTGATGGAACCAGATGCCATGATCTTCATTTTTTAAATGTTGAATTTTAAGCCAGCTTTTTCACTCTCCTTTTCCACCTTCATCAAGAGGCTCTAAATTTAGTTCCTCTTTCCTTTCTGTCATAAGGATAGTGTCATCTGCATACCTGAGGTTATTGATAGTGCTCCCAGTAATCAGGATTCCAGCTTGTGCTTCATCCAGCCCAGCGTTTCGCATGATGTACTCTGTATATAAGTTAAATAAGCAAGGTGACAATATACAACCTTGACGTACTCCTTTCCCAATTTGGAACCAGTCCCTGATTCCATGTTCAGCTCTAACAGTTGCTTCTTGACCTGCATACAGATTTCTCGGGAGGCAGGTAAGGTAGTCTGGTATTCCTATCTCTTGAAGAATTTTCCAGTTTGTTGTGATCCACACAGTCAAAGGCTTTAGCATAATCAGTGAAGCAGAAGTAAATGTTTTTCTGGAATTCTTTTGCTTTTCTATGATCGAATGAATGTTGGCAATTCAATCTATGGTTCCTCTAACTTTCCTGAATCCAGTTAGAATAGCTGGAAGTTCTCAGTTCACGTACTGTTGAAGGCTAGCTAGGAGAGTTTTGAGCATTACTCTGCTAGTGTGTGAGATGAGTGCAATTGTGTGGTAGTTCGAACATTCTTTGGCATTGCCCTTCTTTGGGATTGGAATGAAAGCTGACCTCTTCCTGTCCTGTGGCCACTTCTGAGTTTTCCATATTTGCTGGCATATTGAGTGCAGCACTTTAACAGCATCATCTTTTACAACTTGAAATAACTCACCTTGAATTCCATCACCTTCACTGACTTCGTTTGTAGTGATGCTACCTAAGGCCCACTTGACTTCGCACCAAGATGTCTGGCTCTAGGTGAGTGATCACACCATCATCATTTAACTACTTATAGCCATAAGCTTACACACAAATGATACTTTGTAAAGTATTTTTGATGCATTATTTTACTGGGCACCCCATTTTCCTGTGAAATAGGTGGTAGAGGTTTTCTCATCTCCATTTGACATATAGAGATCCTGAAGTTCAGCAACTTGCTTATTTGTCTACCATCTCCAACAGAGATGATGAAGCCCTGGAAAGCAGTGCACTGGATCTTGTTTCTTCACTTCCGTGATGCCTAGAAGACCCATCTGGTGCAAATGACGTGAAAAGGAAACATTCATTGGATAAGATTCAATGGTAAATCCAAGACAAATAGCCAGAATTCACTGTCAGTAAAGAGAGATGAATAAACCTGCAATGCGGATGTGATGAACACGCTCTGGCACACACAGTTGTGTTCAGAATGTGCTTTTGAGCGAATAACGTTTTGGGGGATATGGAGTGACTGAGCATGGGCGGCAGGTACCGTTTGGTGTGAACTCTTCTTGGGTCCTGGCACGTTTCCCTCTGTCCCTCTTGGCCCGCTGCATTTCCCCTGTTCTCACCTGGGTAAGTCATTCTTTTCTTTCGTTCTCACCATAGACTTTGTGTCCTCCTTGAGGATGCTCCCGATTCTGTTTAGCTTTGAGGATACTTACTTGGAGTTGGCCATCATCCTGTATTTTCTACACCCAAGTGTTTTTTACACTGCATTGTGTTGGAGGTAAAAGGTTGCATGCAGCCCCATCTTCTTGGATCACTGTCTGGTGGAGAAGACGTGACTAAACCTCAGTTTTCCTGAGAAGACAGAACGGGCTAGTCATTAGGAGACCTCAGGTCAGCTGGCTTGTTTGCAATCTGTTCCCTGCTTCTCTCCAATCACATGATTTCTGACAACTTGCTTTAATTTCTCTAAGTGTCATTTTTTTTTTTTCTTTTATGGAATTTAAGAATAAAAGTGATACTCCAAGGTTTGTGGTTAGAATTAATTTGAATATAACAGTATATGTAAGGTGCTTATAAATAAATCTCTTACTTTTAGAAAATGCCTCAGTTAAGAAAACACTTGTCATTTATTCTGCCCTTTAACTAGTGACTAGACTCTATAAATCACTGTCTCATCTATCCACCACTCCATAAGATGTAAGCCAGCAGGCAGGAAGAACACTCCAAGAACTGCTCCTTTTGGCATATGAATATTTCAACTGACTGCTCCCAATTCCGCTTCTAGTTTATAGTTCAGTGTCTGTCTTCCTCCTCTCCCCAGGGAGTTTGTTTTCACATTTTGTTTAAGCTGTCTCTCTTCCATTATCCTAGCCATGAGGCCCCTGAAAATGTAGATCCAGTGACATTAGAGCACCCTTTGGATTTTGATTACAGGTCTCTATTCCAAAAGGAGCACAAATACCAATCCATACCTCTCAGATCCCCAGAATATCAGAATGGGAAGGAGTCTTCCCAGAAGACTTCGCTTTACAGATGGAAAAAGCTGAGGTCATAAAGCAAATTAGTAATATCACCAAGATTAGAACTCAATCTGCTCTCTCCAAATATTGAATTCTTTCCAACCCATAAATAGGTACATGAAAAAAACAAAACCAGATCACTGAACTTACCCATTTCAGGCAAATTAGTCCAAATTTTCCTTTAGTTTATAGATATGGAAATCCTTGGGAAATCTAAGCCGAGTTTGATTTCTCTTTGGGGACCTATCTCTGAGGACAGAGAAATTAAAGAAAATTTTGGAAACCCCAGTGCTATGAACTGAACTGTTCCCCTCTCCTCTCTACCAAAATTCATGTGCTGAAGCCCCAGCTCTCAATGTGATTATATTTGGAGAGAAGGTCTTTTCAAGGGTTGTGCATGTGTTCTAAATCACTTCAGACATGTCAGACTCTTTGAAATACCATGGACTGAGGCCTGCCGGCCAGGCTCCTCTGTCCATGGGATTCTCCAGGCAAGAATACTGGAGTGGGTTGCCATGCCCTCCTCCAGGGAGTCTCCCCAACCCAGGGATTGAACCCACATCTCCTGCATTGCTGGTGGGTTTTTTACCACTGAGCCACTGGGAAAGCCCCCTATTAGGATTATTAAGGTTAAAGAAGATTGTAGGGATGGAGCTCTAATGTGATGGGGCTGTGGCCTCATAAGTAAAGGGTGAGAGTGCTCTCACCAGAACCGTCCACACTGGCGCCCAAGTCTTGGGTTTCCAGCACACACAGGTGTGAGAACATGGATTTAAATTTTATGGCATTTTGTTATGACAACCCAAGTCAGCTAACATACCCAGCATTATATCCCACATGCAAAGAATATAATCAGTCTGATCTCGGTATTGACTATCTCGTGGTGTCCCTGTGTAGACTCCTCTCGTGTCGTTGGAAGAGGGTGTTTGCTATGACCGATGTGTTTTCTTGGCAAAACTCTGTTAGCCTTTGCCCTGCTTCATTTTGTACGCTGAGGCCAAGCTTGCCTGTTACTCCAGGTATCTCTTGACTTTCTACTTTTGCATTCCAGTCCCCTATGATGAAAAGGACATCTTCTTTTTGTGTTAGTTCTAGAAGATCTTGTGGGTCTTCATAGAACAGTTCAACTTCAGCTTCTTCAGCATTAGTGGTTGGGCCATAGACTTGGATTACTGTGATATTAAATGGCTTGCCTTGGAAATGAACCGAGATCATTCTGTTGTTTTTGAGACTGCACCCAAGTATTGCATTTGGGTACAAGGAGATCAAACCAGTCAATCCTAAAGGAAATTAATCCTAAACATTCATTGGAGGGACTGATGCGGAGGTTGAAGCTCTAATACTTTGGCCACCTGATATGAAGAGCTGACTCATTAGAAAAGACCCTGATGGTAGGAAAGATTGAAGGCAGGAGGAGAAGGGGATGACAGGGTATGAGATGTTTGGATGGCATCATTGACTCAATGGACATGAGTTTGAGCAAGTTTCAGGAGATGGTGAAGGACAGGGAAGCCTGGCATGCTGCAAGTCCATGGGGTCGCAAAGAGTCAGACATGACTGAGCGACTGAACAATATATCCCATATGCAGTGTGAGTATATTTTAAGTCTTTACCAAATGTAACCTGTGGTTGACTTCTTAGAGAATGAAAATTGGATAGGAATTTGCAATGACCTTTTTTTTCCAATAAGGTGCCCTTCATTTCAGCTAGAATTAGTATCTGTGAATTCCTAACTGTAATGTGAGGTAATAGGCAGAAGAGGGGAGGGGGAGCTCAGAAATAATATTATGTCTGTTTTCATTGAGAGGGTTAAGTGCTCAAAATAATCAGATCTGGGGAGACTTGTGAGGCAAGGATGGAGAACACTTCTTGTATTCCAGCAGCAAATGGGTAGGTCTCTCCTCCCACCCTCCCACCGGTACAGAGCTGCTCCCAGCGGGACACTGGGATTCCTCACTGTGGTCTAATTTTAAGTGAATCAAATGAGGTGGCACCCTGCCACATCCCTCTGGAAACTATTCGAAAATCGAGCAGATCTCATCCTTTGAAAATGTTCCTTGAGTAATGGAAACACGAGGAAGGGGAATACACTGCAGACCCCGGATGCATCTTTCAACCACAGTGGAATGCAGTCTGCCAGACTCACTCTTAGAGTGGTCAAGATAGACGTGGGAAAGGTTTGGGGGAATAGAGTGATAAGGTCTGCTTGTTGTCTTAAGTCCCTTCCATCACTAGATGCTCTCAACGATTAAATGACACAGTGCTAGGCACATTGGGAGGTACTCAACCCCATTTCAGTGCCAGACCTGTAGACATGGTCACATGGTAGCTGCCATGTAGGTAAAAGATTAGAGTTTTCTGTTTTTCATATAGATACTACACTGTGTTGGAAAGGTTCTAAGAATCCACTTAGTTCTATGTTAACTTATTCATTTAAAAAATGGGAAAACTGAGCCTGATTAGGAGTCTAGGGTATGTCCATCCCAGTACAGAATGCCAGGACCCACCTACTCAGTAGGTGTAGCAGAGGAGAATCTGCTACATCTAACCCCCCATCCAGGTCCCTCCTTACCACATCTGTGCGTCTTCTTTCCTAAGGAAAAAAAAAAATCTAATAGTGCATTGCTTCTTCAGGGTAAAAGTTTGCTTTTTGTTTCTATAAGTATGTACTGAAGGGACTGAAACTTCAGTTGAAAATGTAAAGCTTTTAGAATAGATAGTTCGTATTTCTGTTAGTTTTGGGCAGCAATGTATGCTTGTCTCTTTTTGACATCTCCACATTAGAGATAAGATTGCGGGGCCGGGAATCAGGAGGAACATGTACCTTTGATCCCAAGCAAATGATTCACAGCATCATGGGAGCACCAGGTTGAAAAGCATTAGAAATGCCAACACACCACTCAATGCACCCCCTCCATGCACAGGGTGGTAACATCATGCCCTCTGAAATATCTGTCAAGTACCTGGCCTATTTTCTGAGGACCCATCATGTACTAAAACCATCATTTGAGTGTTACTGGTTTAATTTCAATGACCACCCTATGAGGTAATTGGTATTTTCTATATAGGGCTTCCCTAATGGATCAGCTGGTAAAGAATCCGCCTGCAATGCAAGAGACCTGGGTTCAATCCCTGGTTAGGAAGATCCCCTGGAGAAGGGAACAGCCACCCACTTCTGTATTCTGGCCTGGAGAGTTCCAAAAGAAGAAAAAAAAAAAAGAAAGAAAGGAAGGAATAGTACCAAACTCTGAAAGATTTCATGAAAATTTTGTTTGTCTTTGTGAAGTTCCTTCCATGGTACTTAACATGGTAACTCTTCAGTAAATTTTATGTACTATTAGTAATATTATGTCAACCTATTATCCTGCGCCATGGTTTACCCATTTATGAATGCCCATATCTGGACTAGAATTCTCCAGTTTTTCCAGCTCGGATAATCAATGGCTGTATGTGCAACTCTCAGTAACTGTGTTGATATACCTCTCAGACTGACATCTGAAGTGATGATGTACATGGTTTGTTCAGCATCTTCAGCCTTCATTCACTTTGGAAATTCATGATAGGAGTTGTTTTGTTTTGTTTTTAATTTTTATAACCACTCCCTCATGGCAACGTAGACAAAATCCATTACTATGCTGCCCTAGAATCAGCCCAACATTAGGAAAACAAACAGGCTTTTGAGTATGATTCCACTATTTCATGATTCTTTCCACTCCTGTCTTGGTAGGATACGTATTCCTAATCAGATTGAGTGACAGACAGTTCACATCCATTCAGTGGGTGAGAAAAGAGAGTTCCATCTTGTGCATTTCATTCTTTCACTGCCAAGAAGAAAATCCCAGTCCAGGGTTAAAGCAATTCTGTCTGTGTGTGTGCGCGCTCAGTTGCAACCACCTCTTCGTGACCCCTATGGACTGTAGCCTGCCAGAATCCTCTGTCTATTGGTTATTCCAGGAAAGAATCATGGAGGGGGTTGCTATTTATCTATTCCAGGGAATCTTCCAGACTCAGGGATCAAACCCACATCTCCTGTGCTGGCAGGCAAGTTCTTTACCATTGCATCAGCTGAGAAGTCTAGATTCTGCTCTAATCACCCAGCAGCAGAAAGGTGCATGATGGAGGTGCCTGCCCAGTGTCCAAAACCAGACCAGATGTTTCCAATTGCTCCCTCCTCTGTAATTCTACCCTGGAAACAAGAATTTAAAACCTAGGAAATAACAAGAGTACATGAGCCTCACAGAGGGATGTGCACAGCAGAAGAAGATGAACAGCATGGGATGAAAGCGTGGCTGTGTTGAGCGTCATCGCATGGGAGTATTTAAGGATTATTTTTCCAATCAGATTGGTACCAAGGGACACAACTGCACCTCTAAATACCTTTCACTTGAGAGAAAAATATGACAAGTTCTATTAAATGTGTTTTCTTATAATGGAAAATAAGCTAGAATTCTTCATGATGCTGGGTTTGAACTCTGAGCCAATATTTGTCTGGGAAGCTCTGATATTCTAACAGACTTGGTTTGCAAGAAGAAAATATCAGTTAATCCCAAATACTATAGGGGTTTAGCAATAGTAACCTACATCAAACTTTAGTTAAATTCTGAAAGACTTCTGAAGATAACTTGGAATCACTGTCACCAAATGTAAGAGCTAGAAAGAATCTGAAAATCTGAGTGATCAGGTAAATCCAACATACCCATTCTGCAGATGGAGGAGCTAAGACATGGAGAAGTTCACTTGCCTGAGATTGGCGAATGAGGCAAAGACAAAACAGGGACTTACCTGGTGGCTCAGTTGTAAAGAACCCACCTGCACGCAGGAGATGCAGTTTCCATCCAGGGAAGATCCCCTGGAGAAGGAAACGGCAACCCACTCTGGTATTCTTGCTGGGAAATCCCATGGATAGAAAAGCCGTGGGGCACACTGCGTGGGGTTGCAAAGAGTCAGACATGACTGAGGAACTGAGCAGACATGCAAAAACAAACTGCTACCCATGCCATCTAATGTAGGAAAGCCTGAAATATGTGGGTAAATAATCATATTTATTGGTATCCTGTATAGTTGAGTACATTATTTTGAAGTGTGATCAAAGCCCTTCTGATACCAGTTTTAAAGCTTATATGATCAGTACAGCAAGGAAAAAGAATTCCTGAATGTAACACCATCTTTTATGTACTTCAGTCTTGCTTTGGCATAATATTAAGAAAACAAACAGAATAAATCTCATAAAATGAGTCTTTTTTTTTTCATTTATTTTTATTAGTTGGAGGTTAATTACTTTACAATATTTTAGTGGTTTTTGCCATACATTGACATGAATCAGCCGTGGATTTACATGTGTTCCTTCCTCATCCCGATCCCCCCTCCCGCTTCCCTCCCCATCAGATAGGAATGAGCACCTTTGGGGGAAAAAAATGCCAACAGAGAAAAGGAAAACATTAGGTAAAATGAATAAATGAATTTGCTTCTTTTTTGTAGTTAATTGCTCTTTAATATATAATGTATGAAAAGACCTGTTGTCATCCAGTGATTTTGCTGTTTGCAAAGCATTTGTCAATTATTAACATAATCAATGATGACCAAGCCTGAAGATGATCCCCTGTATCTCACTGATCACCTGATCTCAGAATTTTAAGGATATCTCAGATCACCACGTCCAACTTTTCTTCTGAGCTCAGGCTCTCATCACTCCCTTCTGTTGGAGTTACTGGGCTCTTCTGCTGTTTCCCTTCCCCTGATCCTCCTCTGCAAGGGGACAACATTAGTCCCAGTGCCACCCTACCTCTGCTTGTCCCCTGGGCAATAGAGAGAAGTTGATTTTTTTTTTTTTTTTTTTTGATCAAGAACTTACACAGGATCTGAAAGACCTAGCTCAGCCTGACTCTCCATTTTGGGCCTGCTTCATTTGAGGACCTCGCCTTCCAGCTAGTGGTCAAGCTACTATGCACGAGTCACGGGCAAGTGGAAGATGGGTGGTTTTCTGTGCAGAAAACGAACTGCATTGAACAGCAGACAACCTACAGGTCATGCTTGCAATTTTTATTTCAGAGGCAGGTAGCAGGTACTATGAAAAGAATAAATGATTTTTAAATTAAGCTATTAATGAATCTGCTTCTTGAAAAGAAACAATCTGGCCTCATAAGAGGAAATTAGCACATGGAGTAATGAGATAAATCTGAAATTTGCGTGAAATGATTTGGAGTTTCTATTTAACGTCACAGAATCTCATACCTTAGGAAGACCTTAGATGCTACTTTAGGGGCTTCCCATCTGATGCAGCATCCCATCTGAGCAGAGCATTCATGGAGTGCAACAGCTCCACTTTATGCTGAAGACCTCCATTGAATCAAAACATCTAGTTTCCAACACATGTCACTGATCATATGTTCTTCCTTATTTTTGGCCAGATTTGGCTCTCGGGAGCTATACTTCTTGGTCATTATTGGGTCTTCAGTGACTCCTAAAAGCAAGTTCCCCTCAACATCTGCCTTTCTGCTGGTGCAGATCAGAGGTCACGCGCCCCCTCAGTCATTTTGTTTCCAAGCCACCATCCAGTCCTTTCCACTTGAAAATCCTCTACCGTGTTTGGTGCCGTGATGGTTAATTTTATGTGTGAACTGAACAGGCCATGGAATCCATTTGTTTTGTCAACACTCGTCTGGATATGATATGAATACCTGTGAAAGTATATTTTAGATATGATTAACATTTAAATCACTACATTTTTCAAGAAAGTAAATTTTTCTCCTTCACATGGGTGGACCTCATCCAGTCAGTTGAAGGCGTTAAGAGCAAAGGCTAAGTTTCTCCAAAGTAAAAGGAATTCTCAAGACTGGAAGATAGAAATCTTGCTTGAGTTTCCAACTTGCTATCCTGCAGAATCTGGACTCAAGACTGCAGTAACAACATCAACTCTTACCTAAAGTCCCAGCCTGCCAACTTGCCCTATAGAGTTCGGACAAAAAGGACTCCACATTCACATAACCCAGTCCCTTAGGATAACCTTCTCTCTTTCTCTCCGTGCCTTCTCTCTCTCTCTTTCTCTCTTTCTGCAACACAGGATCTTTTCATAATCTTATTTCTAGCTTGTTGCTCCGACTGTGGATAAGACACTGTTCGAAATGGCATTAGCCTGAAAGATGAATGGAGGGTGTTTCATTTCCCTCTAGTGCTGGGGATAACAAAAATAAAAAGATTCCACATGCTTCGGGATTTAGTGTTTATAAACTACTCTCACCAATGTGTTCTCGGGGGAGCTAGACGTTGATCCTGTTTTACAGATGAAAAATGATGGTCTGGGGATATAAAATGATTTACCCAAGACCTCTAAGTCCATGAGTGGTAGAACTCCAGGTCTGATACTCTCTCTGCCAACCCTATCCATGTCTTCTTCCTCTCAATAAGCAGACAGAGGAACTAAAGAGGCGATTCTTCTGGGGCTCTGCTGCACGCCCATGGGAATCTGACCCATGGTGGCCAGGAAAGGCAAAAGGAAAGACCTCTGCCAAGGTCAGACCATGCATTGCCTGAGGTTATTATTCACCATTCCAGCCTCAAGAACTCTGAGAGATCAATGGAGGCATACACTGAGAAAGAAAAGAGGCATGAGAAAATTTTACAAATTGGCTAGTTTTTGTTTCCTGTTGGCTTTTCCAGCACATTCTTGGCACCAGATCAGAGTAATGTGGTAATGCGGTGACATGTCTCTGTGAGACGCTATCCATTTAGAGACGGGGTCAGTGAGATACCCTAGCCCTTGACGCCTTAAGGGCTTCTCTGGACATCCTGAGGTTTTCCTAGTAACCAACGTGGTCGACTTTTTGTCGTATCAAATAGGTTTGCCTTTTAGAGAATCTCAAGGCATCAAGGTTATGGCACTATGGCACTGCCTACATTTCCCCTGCTGGCTCTGAGTCGGAAATGCCAATAAACGAGGATTGCTTCATGCTTACTTGTTGTCTAAAGGGAATGTGCAAGCTCAATCTTGTCTTTTCCTAACTGGCAGAACTGCCCATCATAATATGCTTTTCACAGGATTAAAATCAGTACCAAGGAGTCACACTGTGTCCGATTTTAAAGACAACAAGTGTCCAGGCCCTGAACTTGGAAGAGAAACTCAACAAGGGAGTTAACCCTCACATTTGAGGAGTCTCATGCTATGGTGTCATAGCAGCAACTCTGATTTATTGAGCATCTACTATGGGGCCAGGTAGTTTAAGGACATTATTTACAATTCTCAATTCTCATAACAACCCTTGAAGGCATGTAGGAGAAAATTGATACTTGGTGAAAGGAAGTAACTTGTTAAAGGAGAGAGATAGAAAGTATCTTACTTGTTTGGCAAATGTTTTTGCTACTATAGTGAAGCATTTCTCTTCAGATCCTATGAAAAAATAATTGACAATTTGCAAAGGAGAACTCTTTCTATCTCTCTCTCTCTCTCTCTGACACACACACATACATACTACACACATGCATAGAAATTCTTCCTATGTAATGTAAATGAAATCCTGATTTTAAAAACAGCCTTTTAAAAAAAAAATGAGCAAAGTATATTTATCTTTCAGGACTTAGAAAATAGGTACAATTATGTTTGGTGTTCAACTGATATTTGTGAAATTAAAAATGCATCATTTATTACTGTTGACCCAAAACATTTCATCCAAGATCTTCTCTGTGTCTACCACCTCATCAGATCTATTTCTAAAAGGGAAGTCACTAATTCTTTCAACAAACATGCAAGAGCATATATTCTAGTAGGAGATATAGTTCTAGAAACTGGGATACATATTTACAAGAAGAGGAACGCTAGCTTCTAGAGAGGCAGCTGTCTTCTAGGACAGACAGGCTTGTAGCCTGGCAGCGTCGTTGGTCCTGGGCGCATGCACATAGGGTTGGGGCAGCATCGCAGAGGACTCTATAGATAGCCGTAGAAGGACAGGAGAGCACGCGCTGCTCCAGTGCGTGGCCAAGTGGAGGGTTCCCTTGTTCCCTCAGGCTTATTCTCATCCAAAAAGGCCTTTAATTCTGTGTGAGTCTAGGCTTTCCTCTTAGAACCATAGGACCGTGGGTTTTGGCAAATTTGGAGATCCTTTAAAAATAGATATCTGGTTTGGGCCATAGAATGGGCTAGAGAATCGGAAAGTTCCACTGCCATACGACACTTGGAAACCCTAGATATTACATAAGAAGTCCTTTCAAATGCACAGCCGAATGCACAATAAAATAGGAGAATTTTACAAGCACACACACAAACATGTATATACACACTCAAATGAAGGAGGAATTGACATCCAGAAAATGAGCAAGTAAAAGGATGCTGTGGTCGTCCTAGTATAGGAAGGGAAAATATGGAGAGCTGTTCCTGGGGTCCTGGTGATACAAGGATGGGGGAAGGGGAATTTGGGCCTGCTCATGTGTAGGAGCTGAACTTTAGACATCATCATCAAGTCAGGCCGCTCAGTATTCTACGCCTCAATTAAAGGTGAACTGAGCTTGAATTTGCCCTTCTCAGCAAGGTGTATTTCACAGCACTCCATCCCTTTGGAGCCTGGAAATTTACAACCCAGTCCAAAGAGTACGGTTATCTCCTTTGTACGTAAATACCTCTAAAGTTCTGTATCACTTCCCATTAAAGGAAGTTCTCTCTCCTGCCCTTGGCTCTTGGCTGACAATAACATAATGAGAGATTTCATAATGATGTGAAGTTGCTTTTTGATAAACTTGTCCAAATGCTGATTAGAATGGTTTGTTGCGATTTACGCATCCCTAACTGTGTATGACAAAGCCCTTTGGTGTCTCTTCTTTCTAACTTCTGGGTGTGCTACAAAAGGTAATCTTTGCCAATAGGATAGAATAGCATATCTTTTAAAATTTAAGGGGCATGAAATTGTTTTCTGTGAAATCCAAACATCTCTTCATATGTGTTTCAACTGTGTCAGTTGTGAATTATTATTACATGTCTATGTGTCAATTTCCAGTCTGGGTGTATTTTTGTCCATTTGTTTCTCTTGCATGCTCAGTCACTGGAGTTGTGTCTGACTCTTTGCGACCCTATGGACTGTACCCTGCCAGGCTCATATGCCCATGGGAATCTCTAGGCAAGAATACTGGAGTGGGTTGCCATGCCCTTTTCTAGGGAATCTTCCCGACTCAGGGATCAAACCCATGTCTCTTATATCTCCTCCACTGGCAGGGGGTTTCTTTACCACTAGCACCTTTTTCTTACTGATGGTTAATTATACTTAATATTTATAAGGCATTTATGTCTTGGCGTCAAGAACCATTTTCTATGCTTGACTTGTTATTATTCATTTACTCCTGATAATAAATCCTATAGTAGAGGTACTATTGTCTCCAAGGGTACAAAGGACGTCTTGGAATAATTCACATAAATGATATCATACAATATGTGTTTTTTGTGACTGTATTCTTTCACTTATCAAAATATTTTTATATTATTTTCTCAGCATGAAGATTAATGGACAAAGTTAGTTACATAAATTAAATCCTCAAACCCACATAATGCTCAAGTCCATATTTTATGGAATCTGGGGTTGTTACCAATTCCAGTTTCTTATACTGAGTAGAAGGCTATTGCTTAGCCAAGTCTCCAAGATGAGGGGCACTTGGAAGACATAAAATCCCATAAAAATGGAAAAGGGATAATCTTCATTCTAAGAACTGTTATCATTCATAGCAATTTGTCCTTGTGGGGTTGGGGCCTGGAGAGTTACACCCTGGTCTAGGATATACTGTGTTATCTCCTTCTTTCATTATATATCTTTGTATGTTTCTGTGTCATTTTTCATGAAAGTAACTTTACATTCTCTGGGCCCACTGGTGTCTTTCCAGTGATTAAAGCTCTATGATATATGTGACAAGCCCAAAGTGAGAATACAAAATATTTGATGATATAGTTAGAAGATTGATAAAATCTTGGATACAGCTCTTCCTTCAGCGATTGGTGGATACCATTTGTTCACCATTCATTCCTTTGTTAGATATTTGCTTAGCTCCTTCTACTAGCCACCTGACTGGCCAGTAGGGCTGACTCACCAGAACAGACTCTGATGCTGGTAAAGATTGAAGGCAGGAGGAGAAGGGGGTGGCAGACGATGAGATGGTTGGATAGTATTACGGACTCAGTGGACATGCGTTTGAGCAAACTCTGGGAGATAAGAGAACAGGGAAGCCTGGCATGCTGAAATCCATGGGGTTGCCACAAATGGGACATGACTTGGTGACTAACCAAAGCTATTAGTCAGCCTCGTAGGAGTATCAGCTATGTGACTGAGTAAAGTCAAGACTCCTGGCCCAAGAAACTTAAGTTCTAGTGGGCGGAACTTAGCTTTTTCTGCCAATTTCATGTGGAGCAATTACACAAATTGAAGTTGTGGAATCTGGCTGACCAATTTAAGGACAGGAAGATAAAATAGAAATGTGAAATGTCATACCTAGAAACACAGACTGCTCCATCCAGATCTGCTTAGATCTGTCTTACCCCTGACCTCTGCTCAGCGCAAGCAGAGTCAAACGTACAATAGATGACTAATAAGCACCTACAGGAAGGCACAAGGAACTCCACTCAATACTCTGAATGGCCTGTATGGGAAAAGATCTAAAAAAAGTGTGGACATGGACATATAGCTGATTCACTTTGATGTACAGCAGAAACTACCACAACGCTGAGAATCAACTATATGCCAGTAAAAATTAAAATATAAAATAAAATAAAAGAAGGCAATTCAAAACAAACCAAAACAAAACAAACAAGTAGATAGGAGTTCACAGCCTTCTCTGGCAGGACTTATCAATGATGGACAGGGATGGCGGTGTGAAGATCCAGCTCTTCTGCCCTGAGTCAGGACAAACTGAGGAGTAACATGTTCCAGAGCAGGATCAGACTGAGATGGGGACCCACGTGAAATCACATCTCTGCTTGATTTCATCCTCTCTCTCCTACTTCTCCCTTGTCATTCTCTCCTAGGACCATTTCCTTAACAAATAACACATGCATGAATCTACATTCCAAACATTGCTTTTGGAAAAGCTAACCTAAGATGCTAAGGCCTTTGACTGTGTAGATCACAACAAACTGTGGAAAATTCTTCAAGAAATGGGAATACTAGACCACCTTACCTGCCTCCTGAGAAATCTGTATGCAGGTCAAGAAGCAACAGTTAGAACCACGCATGAAACAATGGACAATGGTTCCAAATTGGGAAAGGAGTATGCCAAGGCTGTATATTGTTACACTGCTTATTTAACTTATATATAGGGTACATCATGAGAAATGCCAGGCTGGATAAAGCACAAATTGAAGTCAAGATTGCCAGCAGAAATATCAATAACCTCAGATATGCAGATGACACCACCCTTATGGCAGAAAGTGAAGAGGAGAAAAGGAGCCTCTTGAAGGTGAAAGAGGAGAGTGGAAAAGCTGGCTTAAAATTCAACATTCAAAACACGGAGATCATGGCATCCAGTCCCATAACTTCATGCAAATAGTTGGGGAAACAATAGAAACAGTGACTGACTTTATTTTCTTGGCCACAAAAATCACTGAAGATGGTGACTGCAGTCATAAAATTAAAAGACGTTTGCTCCTTGGAAGAGAAGCTATGGTAAACTTAGCATACTAAAGAAGCAGAGGTGTTACTCTGTTGACTAAGGTCTGTCTAGTAAAATATGGTTTTTCTAGTATTTATGTATGGATGTGAGAGCTGGACCATAAAGGAAACTGAGTGCCAAAGACTTGATGCTTTTGAACTGTGGTGTTGGCAAAGACTCCTGAGAGTCCCTTGGACTGCAAGGAGATCCAACCAGTCCATCCTAAAGGAGATCAGTCCTGGGTGTTCATTGGAAGGACTGATGCTGAAGCTGAGGCTCCAATACTTTGGCCATCTGATGCAAAGAGATGACTCATTGGAAAAGACCCGATGCTGGGAGGGATTGGGGGCGGGAGGAGAAGGGGACGACAGAGGATGAGATAGATGGCTGGATGGCATCACTGACTCGATGGGCATGAGTTTGAGTAAACTCCGGGAGTTGGTGATGGACAGGGAGGCCTGGCGTGCTGTGATTCATGGGGTCACAAAGAGTCAGACTCAACTGAGCAACAGAAACTGAGCTGATAAATAAAATAGATAATCAACAAGGACCTGCTGCATACACAGGGAACTATAGTCAATAGTCTGTAATAGCCCATGTGGGAAAAGAATCTGAAAAATGAATGCATGTTTGTTTATGTGCAAATAAATCTCTTTGTGTACACCTGAAACCAGCACAGCATTGTCAATCAACTATAATATAGAATTTTTAAAAAGGTATCAGAAGGAAGTAAATTTATATCAGTGAGCTCCAAAGACTTCTCACAATCTTCCAGTCAGAATTATATTTATACTCCGAGTCTCATTTTTCTCCATCTATGGCATTAGGACATTGCTGTTTATATCAATATATTTGTTTGCTTAATCAAATGGAATAATATGTGAAAAGTGCTTGGCATAGTTCTTAACACACACCTAGATGCTCAGAGTATCTTGGCCTCCATTGAAGAGCCAGCATAAAGAAAAATTAACCAAATAAGGACTCCAGTGGTCAAAATTGTTTTAACCAACCACAGGGTTTTCTTGAAGCAAAGCCTCTATTTCTGGAAAAGTACAGAAAATAACAAATAATCTTGTCAGTTCCCCATACAAAATGGACTGCATCAACGTCTCCATAGACATGATGGATAAATAAAGGAGCTCATATGTTCAGAAGTTTTCTTAATAAAGTCCAGCCCCTTCTCAAAGAAGAAAAGCCACGGAAGACAGGCATGCCGCATTAAAACTGCAGTGACCCCGCCAGCCCTTCCTAACTGCTAACTAGGCAATTCTCAGGAGCCCAGGAAGGAAATCCAGAAGTATATAAACATGAAATGAACCAAGCGTGCAATTGATTTTCTGTTCTCTTTTCTTCCCTTCTGTTTTGTTTTGATGTGTGTGTGTGTGTGTGTGTGTGTGTGTGTGTGTGTGATATTTATTTATTTTTATCATCATAAGGACATTAGTACTCAGAAGGAGGAAAATGCCTCTTGAATGAGATGTTTGTAGGGAAAATTACAAGGGAGAGGATGCTGACTTTGACCGAGCAATGCCCTCTGAGGATTGGGGTGGATCAGAATGGCTTCTCATGTTTTTTCTGCTCCCCTAATGGAAGTAAAATAACAACGTGAAATAGAGGGGATGGAACAGTCAGCAGGAGGATAAATACCAAGGAAGCGATCTAAACACAGCCCCCAATTTCCCCAGCGAGTAAGAGAATGAGGAATGTGTTATTTATCTCTCTTTGCAATCTCTAAGGCAGAATAAGGAGCTGCCCTCCTTTGGGAATATCTTCTATAAATAATCAAAGAATTTCAGGATGGGGGTTTGAATGAAGTGAAAGGAACCCAGGAGACTGAGAGTTTCTCCAGATCTTCCTGCAACTCTTCTAGGAAGCCTCTCTTGATCTTCCCAAATTGTGAAAGAACAGGAAGAAGAGGCCCCTTTAAAACAGAGGTGCTGAGTTGTCATGTACTGTGTCCACTCTCCTTGTTATTTTAGGTTAGAAAAACTGATGCAGACTGTAGCTAAATTGCTTATTAAGCTTGCTCGGAACTTGCAAGTGAGCATGTAGTGTTGAGTTCTAGAATAAAACCACCCAGTGTAAATTCTGCCTTTATTACTTGTTAAGTGTGTTATTTTGAGAAAGTTACTTAATTTCCCAAGCTTCAGTTTCCTTATCTGTAAAAACTGGAGTAAAACTCATAATAATTTCTATTGAATCAGATTAACAAGGTGATATGCATTGAAACTCTCCACACAATGCTTAGAATATATTAAGAGCTCCAAAAGGCTGGAGATTAGTCCTGTTATAATTGTTGCTGGTTTAGTCATTAAAAAATAAAAGTAGAATCTATATGCATGTCTTCCATCTTCAAATTCACCTTTTCTTCTCTACTCTGTTATTTCTAATCTCTTGATGAAGAGTTTACATTTTTTCCAGCCAAGTTCATTGTTTCAATATAAAATACTTGGTGCTAAATCTACCTATCACCTACCTATCTATCTGCCTATCTCTCTCTCATACATATCTACAAAGCAGTTAGGTAATAAATTGCTTATAGAACTTCTTATACCAGGCTTCAGCTCATATAAATCCAATATGCTTTAATAAACCAGATAAGCATAACCAGTTTCATCCACATAAAGGATACTGATGAATTTGCCTTGCCAAACAGAATCTAACATCTCTGTTAAAGTATTTGCTGAATGTGAATTGAAATGATGAAAATCTATTTTTGGAGGGAAGACTGGATTTTTTTTTTGTTTGTTTTTTTTAGAAAGGACAGAGTTAAGATGACAAGGAAAGACATGTGGCCTTTGTACTGGGACTTGAAGAACATGTGGGCTTAGACGAAGGAAGAAACAAGAGAGGACATTCCAGGTGGAGAGACAGAGAGGACTAGCAGAACTCGCCCACAAGAATATTCTTTAATCTTTAGGCTTCCTCTTAAAAGTCACTTAGTCAGAAATGCTTTCCTCAATGCCCCAGTTCAATAGCATCCACCTTTTATTTTCATCCTTCATAGCATCTTGCAGTTTTCCTGTGAAGCATGTTATTATTATTTAAACTGAAAATCTATCCATCTATATGGAGGACAGGAGAGTGACATTTACATGTTTTCAGTTAACAGTAGTCTCCTTTGTTTGCTCTATGAGAATAGATATTAGGACTATTTTAATGTATAGTTGTCCTTGGTAGCATAACTATCTGACACATTGTGTTATTAGACATTTCTTCACTGAATGAATAATTGAGCAAATGTATCAATGGGACAATCAGGAACCTCACCTGCACAGAGGGAGCTGTTGTAATCTAGAGAAAGAGAAATGGCTGAGGATCAAGACAGATAACTCTGGCCCTGCCCCCACAAGGGCCATCAGTAAATCTGTAGTCTCCTCTGAGTCTCCAGGGTCCTTTATGTAAAGTCAGAGTTGGAGTCTAGACCAACGCATGGGTTGTTTTAGGTTTTTATGATCCTCTCATTCTTTACTCAGAAGGTTTGTATTTTAGTAGCTAAGTACTCATGGGCCAGAACACAGATATGAGAGTGCTTTCTAAGACAGAGAGAAAGGGCAATGGAGAGTTTCTTTCTTTCTCTATTATACAAGTATCCATTGAGCAATTGTTGTGTATAAGGCCTAAGGAGAGGCAGAGTTGAGTAAAACGTGGCCCCTGACTTCAGGAGCAGAGGCAGAGGATGAAAGAGGGAGAAAAGCATGAGGATGAAAAAGGACAAAGAGGGACTTCTCTGGTGGGCAACAGTTAAGATGTTGAATTCCACTGCAAGGGATGCAGGTTTGAAGCCTGCTCAGGGAGCTAAGACTCCACATGCTTTGTGGCAAAAACAAAACAAAACAAACAAACAAACAAAAAAACCATAAAACAGAAGCAATATTGTAACAAGTTCAATAAAGTCTTTAAAAATGGTCCATATAAAAAAAAATCTTTACAAAGAGGACAGAGAAATAGGAGGGGAAAAAGAAGGAAAAGATGAACAAGGAGGGGGAGGAGAAAAGGGCATTTTATTGAGCATGGTGCCAAGTATTTTACCCATCTTATCTCATTTTACAAATGTTGAAACCAAGGTTTCAACTGATAAACCATGAAGCTGTTGAGGGGCCTGGATTAACCAAACCTGACTGCTGATGGCCTTGGCATTGAGGTCCAGACACCCCCATGTCTGGTGCAAACACAAGCAGGTAGAGAGGCAGCTCCAATGGTTTGATGAGAACCTTGATGGAGAGCTGTACTGTTTGTTCCCAGTCTGAGGCCAAGGCCCTGCTCCCTCATTCCTCAGGCTGCTCTCTTTCAGAGCCTCAGCTTGCTCACCCCTCTTCTGCACTTGCCCTTACAGAAAAGAACTTCTCAGGGCCAACAGCAGGGACAAAGACTTCCCTCCCTCCCACCTCTCCCCAGAAAGGTACAGAAAGAGAGGAAGCTTTCGGAGGCTTGGGCCCAAGATAGGGTGGGGAGATGGCAGGAGAAGAATCCAAACAGAGCCTGAAGCATTTTGGCTCCTCTTCTCAACTTTTCTTTCTCTTCCTTTGCAGCTTTTCAGTTCCGTTCACTATTTCAATGGGATTTGGGGATTGCATTGAAATGATGGTAACAGAGGTGCCTTTGGCAAACTAGGTGTGACTTTTCAGCTTCCAAGGAAAACAATTATCCTAATCTGGTTCTGTCCTCCCAGCTTCTCACCCATCAGTGAAACTTCACTGGGTTCAGAGAGCATTTTCACAGAGGAGAAGAGACACGTGGCTTTGTGTGATTACATCTTGCCTGAAATTCTCCTTTCTCCCATTCATTTGATTTCCCACTGGTTTATCAAGCATCTACCATGCTTCATCCTACTACCTATCCCTGAGCCCTTGCTAAGTACTTAATCAAGAGCCTTAGTACAGTGTTTGCTTTCATCTGCACAATGACCCACAAGGAATTGTATGATCATAGTGCTCATCTGTCCCAGAGAGTGAAGTAACCTGCTCCAAGTCACAGCTGTTAAGAAGAGGAGACAAGATTTGAACTTAGGTGCTCAATTTCAGAGCCTCAAGTGTTTAACATGTTAGTATTGTACAGACTCTCCACCACAAACCCTGTGTGTTGGTTACCATTCTGTCATTTTTTAAAAATCTTGAAACCAAGGCACCGAGAGTCGAAGATTTCCCCAAATTGTGGGTGTCGTCGCTGTTCAATCTCTAAGCCATGTCCAGCTCTTTGCAACTCCATGGACTGCAGCACTCTAGGCTTCTCTGTCTTTCACTGTCTCCCAGAGTTTGCTCAAATACATGTTCATTGAGTTATGAGTGATGCCATCCAACCATCTCATCCTCTGTCGCCCCCTTCTCCTCTTGCCCTCAATCTTTCCCAGCACAGGGGTCTTTTCCAACCAGTCGGCTCTTTGGATCAGGTGGTCAGAATATTGGAGCTTTGGTCCCAGGTTACACAGCTTTGGGTTCTAGTCCATGCCATCCTAGTGTACACGCTGTTCCCACCATACCAAACTCCACATGGGCGGGGCTGTGCCAGGGTGGAGGGTCTCCAGGGAGCTTTGTCTTTTATTTTTATTTTTTTTTTTTTAATATTATTTTATTAGTTGGAGGCCAATCACTTTACAACATTTCAGTGGGTTTTGTCATACATTGACATGAATCAGCCATATAGTTACACGTATTCCCCATCCCGATCCCCCCCCCCACCTCCCTCCCCACCCGACTCCTCAGGGTCCTCCCAGTGCACCAGGCCCGAGCACCTGACTCATGTATCCCACCTGGGCTGGTGGTCCGTTTCACCATAGATAATATACATGCTGTTCTTTCAAAACATCCCACCCTCACGTTCTCCCCCAGAGTTCAAAAGTCTGTTCTGTATTTCTGTGTCTCTTTTTCTGTTTTGCATATAGGGTTATCGCCACCATCTATCTAAATTCCGTATATATGTGTTAGTATACTGTAATGTTCTTTATCTTTCTGACTTACTTCACTCTGTATAATGGGCTCCAGTTTCATCCATCTCATTAGAACTGATTCAAATGAATTCTTTTTAACGGCTGAGTAATATTCCATGGTGTATATGTACCACAGCTTCCTTATCCATTCATCTGCTGATGGGCATCTAGGTTGCTTCCATGTCCTGGCTATTATAAACAGTGCTGCGATGAACATTGGGGTGCACGTGTCTCTTTCAGATCTGGATTCCTCAGTGTGTATGCCCAGAAGTGGTATTGCTGGGTCATATGGCAGTTCTATTTCCAGTTTTTTAAGAAATCTCCACACTGTTTTCCATAGTGGCTGTACTAGTTTGCATTCCCACCAACAGTGTAAGAGGGTTCCCTTTTCTCCACACCCTCTCCAGCATTTATTGCTTGTAGACTTTTGGATAGCAGCCATCCTGACTGGCGTGTAATGGTACCTCATTGTGGTTTTGATTTGCATTTCTCTGATGATGAGTGATGTTGAGCATCTTTTCATGTGTTTGTTAGCCATCTGTATGTCTTCTTTGGAGAAATGTCTGTTTAGTTCTTTGGCCCATTTTTTGATTGGGTCGTTTATTTTTCTGGAATTGAGCTTCAGGAGTTGCTTGTATATTTTTGAGATTAATCCTTTGTCTGTTTCCTCATTTGTTATTATTTTCTCCCAATCTGAGGGCTGTCTTTTCACCTTACTTATAGTTTCCTTTGTTGTGCAAAAGCTTTTAATTTTCATTAAGTCCCATTTGTTTATTTTTGCTTTTATTTCCAATATTCTGGGAGGTGGGTCATAGAAGATCTTGCTGTGATTTATGTCGGAGAGTGTTTTGCCTATGTTCTCCTCTAGGAGTTTTATAGTTTCTGGTCTTACATTTAGATCTTTAATCCATTTTGAGTTTATTTTTGTGTATGGTGTTAGGAAGTGTTCTAGTTTCATTCTTTTACAAGTGGTTAACCAGTTTTCCCAGCACCACTTGTTAAAGAGATTGTCTTTTTTCCATTGTATATCCTTGCCTCCTTTGTCAAAGATAAGCTGTCCATAGGTTCGTGGATTTATCTCTGGGCTTTCTATTCTGTTCCATTGATCTATATTTCTGTCTTTGTGCCAGTACCATACTGTCTTGATGACTGTGGCTTTGTAGTAGAGTCTGAAGTCAGGCAGGTTGATTCCTCCAGTTCCATTCTTCTTTCTCAAGATTACTTTGGCTATTCGAGGTTTTTTGTATTTCCATACAAATTGTGAAATTATTTGTTCTAATTCTGTGAAAAATACCGTTGGTAGCTTGATAGGGATTGCATTGAATCTATAGATTGCTTTGGGTAGAATAGCCATTTTGACAATATTGATTCTTCCAATCCATGAACACGGTATGTTTCTCCAACTGTTTGTGTCCTCTTTGATTTCTTTCATCAGTGTTTTATAGTTTTCTATGTATAGGTCTTTTGTTTCTTTAGGTAGATATACTCCTAAGTATTTTATTCTTTTTGTTGCAATGGTGAATGGTATTGTTTCCTTAATTTCTCTTTCTGTTTTTTCATTGTTAGTGTATAGGAATGCAAGGGATTTCTGTGTGTTAATTTTATATCCTGCAACTTTACTATATTCATTAATTAGCTCTAGTAATTTTCTGGTAGAGTCTTTAGGGTTTTCTATGTAGAGGATCATGTCATCTGCAAACAGCGAGAGTTTCACTTCTTCTTTTCCTATCTGGATTCCTTTTATGTCTTTTTCTGCTCTGATTGCTGTGGCCAAAACTTCCAACACTATGTTGAATAGTAGTGGTGAGAGTGGGCATCCTTGTCTTGTTCCTGATTTCAGAGGAAATGCTTTCAATTTTTCACCATTGAGGGTGATGCTTGCTGTGGGTTTGTCATATATAGCTTTTATTATGTTGAGGTATGTTCCTTCTATTCCTGCTTTCTGGAGAGTTTTAATCATAAATGAGTGTTGAATTTTGTCAAAGGCTTTCTCTGCATCTATTGAGATAATCATATGTTTTTTATCTTTCAATTTGTTAATGTGGTGTATTACGTTGATCGATTTGCGGATATTAAAGAATCCTTGCATTCCTGGGATAAAGCCCACTTGGTCATGGTGTATGATTTTTTTAATATGTTGTTGGATTCTGTTTGCCAAACTCCACATGGGCGGGGCTGTGCCAGGGTGGAGGGTCTCCAGGGAGCTTTGTCTTTTAAAAAGACCATCCTGGCTGGCACGTGAAGCATTGCCCAGTGTGAGCAGCTTGGACACTAGGAAGCCAGTCCTTCTCACATCCACACCAGGGCAGGGCTGTCAGTGTCTCTTTTCTGATTTCTCCTCCCTTTCAGGATTCTCCCACATGATTTTTTCAGTCTGATTTCAGTTGTGGGATAAGAAGATGAATAGGTGTGATTTGCCTTAAACAATGCATTTCCCTAGAGATCACCCTAGTGCTTTTAGAGATCCTTGCATTTCTATAATTTCAGGAACCTACAGTTATAAGGGCTCTGAAAAGAAATGAGATAATCAGGTATAGACCTTCTTCAAAATTGCTACCATATCAACATTTGACTTACCAGGGAGGTCATTTTCTCTTTCTGGGTTTTAGTTTCTCAGAACCATTAGGTGAGGAGATTAGATCACATTTGAACAACGTTCCTCAACATTCCCACCTGGAACGTGGCTAGGTGCGTATATTTTCAGGATACATTCCTGCAACCCCAATTCAGACCTACCAATCAGAATTTGAAGGGTCAAAGTATAAAAACTTGTATTTGAAACAAGTGGCTCAAGTGAAGCCCATTGAAGTTGAACTAAAGAACTTAAAGATTCACGTGCTGTGTGCTAAGTCATTTCAGTTGTGTCTGGCTCTTTGCAACCCTGTGGACCATAACCCGCCAGGCTCCTCTGTCCATGGGATTCTCCAGGCAAGAATACTGGAGGTGGTTGCCATGCCCTTCTCCAGGGGATCTTCCCAACCCAGGGACTGAACTCACACCTCTAATGTCTCCTGCATTGACAGCTGGGTTCTTTATCGCTAATGCCACCTGGGAAGCCCTAAAGATTCATAGACCTTCACTGATTAATAAAAAGGAAGCAAGAAAAGAAGGAAGGAGTCAAGGAAGGCAGGAATGTATTGCAGCCTTCATGAAAATCCAAATGAACTGGGTTCGGAGGGCTTCCAGGTTGGTGAGCAAGTGGAGATTTGGGAAAGTAGTATGCTATGAGGACATGGAAGCTTGTGCTCTATTCCCATAGCTTGCCCTACCCATCATTTCCATCTGGCTCCTCCTGAGTCATTTTCTTTTGTAATAGACTGGTAACCCAGTTATTGAAATGTTTCTCTGAATTCTGGGAGCCACTCTAGCAAATCAATAGAATCCTAGGAGGTGTCTCGGGCGTCTCCTATTTATATTAATAGCCAGTTGGTCAGAAATAAAAGAGCCTGGCCTTGCAATTGACTTTGAAGCCCAAGGAGAAATACATGGCCATCTCCAATCTATAGCCAGTTGATCAGGAACTTGGGGTGGGGGGAGCAGTCATGTGGGCTGAGCCATCAACCTGTGAATCTGATGCTATCTTTGGGTAGATGGTGTCAGAATTTAATTGAATTACAGGACACCCAGCTGGCGTCCTTCTCCCTGGCAGCTCAGACGGTAAAGCATCTGCCTGCAATGCAGGTTCAACCCCTGGGTCAGGAAGATACCCTGGAAAAGGAAATGGCAACCCACTCCAGTACTCTTGCCTGGAAAATGCCATGGATGGAGGAGCCTGGTAGGCTATAGTCCATGGGATTGCAAAGAGTTGGACACGATTGAGCAACTTTACTTTCTTTCTTTTCTATCAGCTGGTATTGGAGCATTGCCTGAATGTATAGGGAAGCCAGCCTATATGCATCAGATATCAAGTCTAGGAAACCCCCCAGACCCCGCAAATAAAAGACCACAACAACAAAAGCACTCTGATCTCTTTATATGTGTATATATATATATTTTAAATAGCATGGCTTATTTATCTTTTCCCTTTGCTATAACCGGCATCTAGGTTGATTGAACAAAGTATAGAACATTGATCAAGTGTAAAGAAGAGTATAAAAATCACCCATAATCTCACAGGAGAACTGTTAAAATATGTTCTTTAAAAAATAGTATTTGCATATACTGTTGTATCAGACTTACTCCAGAGATTTATTAACATTCATTAAGTTAATAAGTCCCTGATGCTATTAATCCTGGAATATGTAACATAGTGTCGACCAAATAAGAAGCAGCTGTATCCTGAGTCTACTTTGTAATGTAGAGCATCCTCCCTTGTGACTTATTTTTTCTTTCTTTTTTTTTAAACTACTCTTTGTTTTGTTTTTTCTCCTTTGGCCATGCAACTGGCTTATGAGATCTTAGTTCCCTGACCAGGGACTGAACCCTTGCCCTCAGGAGTGAAATCATGGAGTCCTGGCCACTGAACCACCTGAAAATTCCCTCCCTTTGGGCTTTTAAAAAATAATTTTGTGGCACTCACTATGAGCCAGCCCTGTTCTCAGCATTTTTTTAAAAAAATGACTTATTTAACACTAATAACAATTGCAGACAATGAGACAATGAGACAGGTACTATTATTTGATAGATAAAGAAACTGTGGTCTGAGTGGGGTTAAGTCAGTTACCAAAGTTCACACTTTAAAGCGCTCATGTTTGTTACCATTTTTCATTTTCTCTATCCGTGACCTCCTGTTAAGGATGATGTGGCAGGTAGAATAATAGAGCCCTATCAAAGAGGTCCATGTCCTCACCCCCAATACCTACAAATATATTACCTTACGTGGCAAAATGGACCAGATGTAATTAGAGGATCTTGAGATGGGAAATTCCCCCTGGAGTATCTAAGTCCCATGAAATCATAGTAGTTCTTATAGCAAGGAGGCTAGACTGTCTAAGTTAGAGGAAGCATGCAACGACAGATGCAGAGTTTGTGGGGATGTGGTATCAGGAGCCAAGTCATGTAGACAACCTCTAGGCACTCAAAAGGCAAGAAAATAAATTCTCTCCTGGAGCCTCCAGAAGGACTCATACCTCTATTGATACCTTGAGTTTAGCCTTATAAAACCCCTTTTTCAGATTCTTGACCTCCGGAATGTCAGTATAATAAATCTGTGTTTTTAATTCACAGCGTTGGGGGTAATTTGTTAAAGCAGCAATAGAAAACTAATCCAGGTGGTACCTAGAATTCATATCCTATGTCTTTGTGGTGTAGGAAGGGACTCTAAGTGACTTTCACAAGTGCTAAATAAAGCATACTTTAAATGAAAAAAATCTTAAATATCTTCTCTGCCTCATCCAATTCTATAGCGATAGATAGACAGACATACACACACAATATGTGCACATATATATATATATATATACACACACACACATTCAAGTTTATATGTTTATCCATCGTTCCATTTATTATTTCTTGAGAATTTACTCATGTCACTAAACATTATGTACCAAGATATTCCCTTATCTCTCTGAGTCTCAGCAGATGCTCCCACGGCCAGATGCTCAGTTGCCACTGTTGATATAGGACAGTTGTGGAACTGGTTTTGCCAGTTGGTTTATCCTCCAGGTGTGGGTACAGAGGAGATGCTAGGAGGTTCAGATGGAAGAGACTCCTGAAAATTATGTAAATACCCCTGACTTTGGTGAATATGGAGACAGGAATTTGGACTAGATTAAGGTTTTGTACGTAATCAGAATTAATTCTTGAAAAGGCCTAACAGGGAGAGACTTTCTGAAGGAGTCTTGGGCAGCTGGGGTGAGGGGGTGGCTGTGAGCTCTACTTCCTAGTATGATGGAGGAAGGGTGTGTGTGTTCTCTGGTGCAGATGAGGCAGTAAACCTCCAGATGTCTTCAAATAGACTCTATTCAGAGACCTCCTGCAGGGAGAGGTGACCCAACAGAGATGGTCTGTGTGGGGTGGAGGTATGGGTTGTAGGACTGAAGTACGATCAGAAATATTCAACCACTGGAATCAGAGATCGTCAAATGGGAGAGTCCTAGAGTGGCAGTGGAAGTGAAATTGTTAGTCATTCAGTCATGTCTGACTCTTTATAACCCCATGAACTATTAGACTACCAGGCTCCTCTGTCCATGGAATTCTCCAGGCAAGAATACTGGAGTGGGTTGCCATGTCCTCCTCTAGAGGATCTTCCCAACCCAGATCGAACCCAGGTTGAACCTCGGTTTCCTGCATTGCCAGCAGATTCTTTAGCATCTGAACTACCAGGAGAATGCCTAGTAATTTCCAGAGCACCTCACAAAGGAAAGAACCAGTCTTTGAACACCTGCCACCTTTAGTCAAGCATCAGCTTTAAATTGTACTGGTCAACAGGACTGCCTCTATACCTATGTACCATGTGAAAATTTTATAAAAGACATACACTCCTTTTGGAGGCAGTGCATAACTAGGTGATAAAACAAGGTGACAATTTACAAAAATGTTTCTTTCCCTCAAATGGATGCAGCTCCACACCAAAGTACTTGGTAAGTTTAGCTTCACAAGCAAAGTGAACTAGATTCCATGTTCTATTACCTGGGTACCATTGTGCAGTATGCAACCTCTACAACTGTATGTGGCAATCCTGTTGGACAAGTAAGGTATCCATTGCCTCTTTCTTCTGTCGCCATCACCCCAATACCCTCTCTAATCAGGAGAAGTCATAGGAGTCATAATAAGTGAGGGAAGTGGCATAGAAGAGCATGGTGGGGAAATGGGGAAGAGGTGGATAACAAGTCTCTTCTCTGTACATTTTCCAACTGTGTGGAGCAATGCTTGGGAAAGGGAAAATTTTTCCCCTTTCCCTGAGATTAGCTTTAGTTCTACAATGAGCTGGGAAACAAGTTTATTTATTAATACCCGAGAAGGACAAGATAAACTATAGAATCCGCCTGAGATACAAGCCAGGAGTATGAGAAATGTCAATCTATAGAGTAAGTTCAAAGAGGTAATGATAAAAAGAATGACTTCCTACTTGTATTTACAGATCAGTACATTCAGTAGAGCAGTTACAAATACTGTAAAACATATCCTTTTAAATATATTATGAAGAGCTATCAGAAACTATAATGTGTTAATGATAGGTCTCCAGGTCTCTTGTTCCCACTTTAGCCACTGCAGGTCCCCTATTATCAGTTTTATTTATTGAATTTCACTTAAATGAAGTTTCACAGTTGAAAGTATTTGAACATCATTGACTTGAGACATAATATTTTAACAGCTGCATATGATTAAACATGCCTTTTATTGTAGCTGACTATATACACATCTAACTGTCCTGGCTGGACAGTAAGAATCTTTTAAGAGTAGAGATTTTATTCTGTTATCTTTGTATTTGCAAGAATGTCTAGAACATAGGGGTTCTCTATACACTCACTGAATGAACAATCTGCTCTGACCTGCCCCATTTTTGGAGTTACAAATGCAATGACTGTTTTCCATCTTTGGGTGGTGAAAATATTTCAGCTTCGATAAGAAGATGGGATAGATTTTAGTCCTTATATTTAATCACATGAAAATAGAGTTTTGATCCATATTCTCTCTAGATACAGGACCTGATCACACAAAGGCAGGCAGCCCAGGCGACGATAGCTCATAACGACTCCAAGTGCTTTCCAGTACTAAGTGTCACTTGTAGCAGGAAATGGGTGATTTTCGGTTGACATGAAGTGGAAAATTATTTCATGTCAATTGATGCTGGATGGCTCCATTTTTACTGAGCGAATGCAAAATGGCTCGGTGCGCAGGAAGCATTTAGCGCTAAGTGAGCTGACATCGATTGGGCTGTAGGGCAGAGGTTCATAGAGGAATGTGGAAACTGAAAATGCTGGGGAAGACCCAAGTTGTCACATCAGATGAATCCAGCATGCCTGCCTTTCAACCTCTAATTCCTGTGGGATACCCTGGTGGAAGGAAATTGAGGCTCAGCCTCTGGGCTGGTTGTGGAATGTTGTCGAAAGCAGGTGTGGAATTTCGTTCTTGTAATTACTCTCCCTCCAAATTCTCGTGCCATTGTGTAATCTGGCTTGGGGTTTGCCACTAACCCACTGTATGACCTCGTCCAATTGCTTCTCTCTGGGTCTGTTTTCTCATCGACAAAGCATAGGAACTCAAATCGGCCCTTTCAGTGATTTTTAAAAAATATAAACCCTGGGCTAAGTGCTCAAGAAATAGCTTATTAAATGCCCCCTAAATCCCTGCTACATGGGTCCTTTCATTTTATAGATGAGAAAATTGTGGCTCAGATACACAACCTGAATTGTTCAATGTCAAGTGGCTGGTGCAGGGCTTCCCTGGAGGCTCAGATAGTAAAGAACCTGCTTACAGTGCAGGAGACTGGAATTTGACTCCTTGACCAGGAAGATCCCCTGGAGAAGGGAATGGCAACCCACTCCAGTATTCTTGCCTGGAGAATCCCATCGACTGAGGAGCCTGGTGGGCTATTGTCCATGGGGATGCAAAGAGTCGGATGGGACTGAGTGACTAGTGCTTTCACTTTCACACATATGGCCAGTGAGTGGGGGAATACGCTTCTAAACACATGTGTGTGTTATCTTAGAGGTTGTGTTAGCCCCCAAACATCATTCAGCTCTTAGGAGAGACCTGAATTCACACTTGAGCTGCATATGTTTTTACATGTTGGAAAGAATTTTAAGTTAGACATCTCATGTGCTCAGTCAACTTCAGTTGTGTCCAACTCTTTGCAGCCCTCATGGACTGTAGCCCACCAGGCTCCACTGTCCATGGGATTTCCCAGGCGAGAACCCTGAAGGTTGCCATTTCCTCCTCCAGGGGATCTTACCCGCGTCTTCTGCCGCTCCTGCATTGGCAGATGCTTACCTGGGAAGCCCCTAGAAATCTCACACCTGGATTCAAATTTAAACTGTAATTTACTGATTATGAGCAAGGTATGCTGATCTTTGGGGCCTCAGTTTTTTCAACTGTGGTAGGCAGATTCCTGTCTCCCAGAGATGTCCAGCCCCTATTCAAAACACCTGAATATGCTCCAAGGTGACATGGCAAAAGAGACTCTACTAATGTGATTAAAGTTAAAAGACCTTAAAGTGGGGCGATTACTCTAGATAAGCCCTTGAGAATAAAAGAGGAAGGCAGAAGAGTGGGCATGAGTGATACAAGGTAAGATTTGAGTCCCTGGTGCTTTTCCTGAGCCTAAGAGAGAGACCCAGCAAGGAGACAGCGACCTAAGTTCTGTTACCACGTAAGACAATTGATTCTCCCCTACACTATCCACAAAGGAACACAGGCTTTCAACATCTTGATTTGAGTTCTGGGAGACTCAAAGCAAATGCCTTACCTGTGGACTGTGAGATGATACATTTTGGTTGTTTTAAGACACTAAGGTTATGGTAACTTGTTACAACAGCAGTAGAAAAATGATGCATCACCCCCTAAAGTGAAAATGTCAAGCTAGACCATGTCAAAGTCTTCTAGATTGCTAGGGCAAGCATGCAGATAGGATTAAGAAAGCGAGCCAGTGAACTCAGGAGAAAGTGGCAAAGCCAGAGAGAGCAAAGAGAATGACGACTCTGCTTATAGAAGAAGAGACTTGTGGGAACATCCTGAGATAATAAAACCTCAAGCAACATGGGGAAGAGGTTTCCTGGATGTTTATGTGGTAAGAACATTTTCCACTGGGCAGAGTCTATAAGATGGACATCACACTTATTTTTGGAACTGATTTGAAAGGGAAAAGTTCAGAAATAAACTCAGAATCTCTAAATTGCTTTTCATCTATCCTGTTCTCCCAGGTAGTGACACTGAAGTCTGAACTGAATTATGTTGGATGAGGCTGCCAGGCTGGGGAGGAGACAAACACGAATGAGTTCAATGGTATTAAAAAAAAAAGAAAAGAAAAAGAGAGAGACTTTTTCTTTAGTGTGAGGAAAAATGAAATAAACAGTAGGCTCTCTCGTGATCCTTAAGCAAACTGCTCTTAGCTGTAATCTTTTATTTATTTTTAGTTGAAATATAGTTGATTTACAAAGTTTACTAGTTTCTGGTGTATAGAAAAGTGGTTTTATATATATATATATATATATATATATATATATATATATATATATATATATATATATATATTCTTTTTCATAGTCTTTTCCAGGATGGTTTATCACAGGATATTGAATATAGTTCCATGTGCTATATCATAGGACCTCGCTGTTTACCCATCCCATGTATAATAGTTTGCATCTGTTAATCCAAGCTCCCAATTCATCCCTCTCCTACTCCCCCACCCCCTAGGCAACCACTGGTCTGTTTTCTATGTCTCTGAGTCTGTTTCTGTTTCATAGATGAGTTCGCTGTCATATTTTAGATTCCACATATAAGTAACGTCCTATGGCGTTTATTTCTTTTTAACATTTCACTTAATGTGATCATCTCTAGGTCCAACCATGTTGCTGTAAATGGCATTGGTTCATTTTTTTTTTTTATGGCTTTTTTTGCAGTAGTGGCATCAAAGATCACTGATCACAAATGACTATACTGAGTATAATAATAATGAAAAAGCTGGAAATATTGCAAGAACTGCCAGAAATGTGACACAAAGAGATGAAGTGAGCAAATAGGGAAATGGCAGCCATAGAATTGCTTGATGCAGTGTTACCGCAGACTTTCCATCTGTAAAAAGCACAGTTTCTTATTTTCACAAAGCACCATGAAGAAAAGTGCAATAAAACAAGTTATCCCTATGTTTGATTAGTGTCCTAACTGCCCCTTCACTTCCCCTAATGTCTCCTATGATCCATTGTCTACACAGGAGCCAGGAGAATCTCATCACATTTTATTTATTTATTTTTTTTTTTCTCATAACATTTTAATCAGGTTAGTTCATCTTCCCCATATTTTCCTGAATGAATGAACCAACCAAGCAGAATTTGGTGATTCCTCCTCTGTTTATCCTACAGAACTTTACTGTTCATCGAGCTATTGGGTAGAAAGCTGACTTTTGCCATCCCCCTGCCAATTTTATATCCCTTAGCCCCTCCACCAAGACTTTCTACGTTGATAGATCTAGCCTAGTGAAAACAAGACTCAGGCGGGAAGGGCTTACAGTGCGGATGAGGAGTCGTACCAAGTTGGTGGGAAGGGACGTGTGCAGGGTCAGACAGAAAGGTAGCAGCTACACCAGGAGGCCCGCTGACTCCCAGCCCAGTGCTCCGTGCAGCACACCTCACTAATCCCTGGTCGTAAAGGCATCATGCAACAGAGCCCGCACCTCAGTGAGTGACTTCACCCCTTAGTTCTCAGAGGGCCGCATGTCATTTCCTTCACCAAACACCCAATTCTGTGCTAGTTTCCATTCCAATTAGACACTGTCTGGAAAACATGAAAGAGTGGAATGTTTTCACATAAGACCAGAACTCCAAGTTGGTCAAGGAGAATGTACCCACAGCACTTCGGTTGTCTGGAAAACAAACGTAGGTACTCAAAAGCGTGTGTTTTCATGGAGAAGGATGGAGGTTTTGGAAGTTGATTTAGTACAGTGGAAGTTTTCCCAAAAAGTATGTGGAAGATGACAATCTATGAAGGATCAGAATGAGCTCCAGAGAGAAATTTGTCTTATAAGACCTTTGATAATAAAAGAGTACTGATTTTGTGTATTTCTTGATAATGGCACAATGACATTTCCAACCATGGGGAAATCTGTTCCTGAAGTTCTGACAGGTTACTCCCCAATGCCTGGTGTATGTCAACTCAATCTGAGCCCACCTTTCTGTTGTTCCATGGTTGCGGAGTCTTTCAGAATGGATTGGGAGTAGAGAGAATAAATAAAGAGGATTCAAGGAACTTAAAGTAGTAGGGAAAAAATATATTCCTGTGCTGTGTGTTGTTGAAAGATAAATTGAGCTCTTTTACAATTTTTAAGAGTTTATTTGAGCAAAAAGCAATTCAAATCAAACCAGAAGTGGTTAGGAACAATTTCACAGAGAGAAGGTGGAAGCGAAGTTATGCAAGTATCAATTGGCTATGGCTGGAACCTAGATGGCTGTGAATGGTTGTCCCTAGTGTTTTGATTTCTTAACCTTGACCCATTGACATGCTTAGATTTTGGTTTGGTTACAGATGTCATCACAGCACTAAGCCACATCATTCTAATGGCCCCCTTGTTTACTGAATCTAACCATTCCCCTCTTCTGGTCGTCCTCTTACACGTGAGAGATTGACCGAACATTTGGTATTAGTGCCACTCTGTCACTATCAGAGTCGAGCTGCTAGTATCTCAAAGTGAACTTCATAGGTTATAATGTCAGGTCACTGGAAGAACTTTTGCTGTTATTAATCATTTTGTTTTGGTTTCTCCAGGCACAGTGAGATCACCTGATGTATTGGTGTGGCTGTGATCATAAATTTGTTACACTTGAGATAATGTGGCACACGAGGGAGACTGCAATGATAACTATTAGCAGGGTAATACCTCAAGATGGAGGTATACTCCTTAGCCAGGGACCACAGTAACCAAGCCAGTTGGTGTCAAATAAATATACCTGAAGTCACATCAACCTGTATTACCTGAGTAGATTATTAATTTCTTGTATTTGCTAGGATACCACAGGTGCTGACCTAGGTGCAGCAGAAAGTATTTGCTATGCCTCATACTCTTCCTTGTTCAGCCAATGAAAATAAACTAAAGCAATTCTATTGTCTAAAACCACCTCAGCCAGAAAATTTGGGAACTTTTATTGCACAGCAATGACCTTAGCAGTAGATTTAGCTGTAGTTGCCAAAGTTAAAAAGCATTGTCTTCTTGTGAATTGACAGAAAGGAAAAGCAAGTGGCAAAGAGGCAAAAGGAATAAAGGTTTCACATTGGGGATGAAGATCTTGACCCATTATCATGGGAGAGCTGTCCACTACGAGATGATCAAAACGTTGGGAGAAGAATCTCCTTAGTCAACTTTAATTTTAATGTCCAGCTTGTGGGCTGTTCTAAGAGTCTAGAGGAGCCCTTTTTAATTGGGGAATGTGTACTCAGTTATAAAATTTCTGGAGTTTGGATTCCATGTAGGTAGTGAGGAGGATCTGATATAATCCCTTCCAAGTAGGTTCAAAAGAAGTTTGCCTTTAGTAATTCCAAATCAGAAGGTTTGGGGGAAATTAGAAACATTAGTTTGGAGGGTTGTAGCTAGGTGTTTGAGGAAACTAGAAGAATTCAGGATTCAATTTGGTTTACAGATTTGTACAAAGCCTCAAAGGCAATGAACAGAACTATAATCTGATATCCACAAGATCGTGTCATAATTTTCTACTGAAGCATATTTTCTCTACAATCACCCTCATTTCTATCAAAAATAATCACAGTGAGTAATTTGTTAGCCAAAAAAAATATCTGGTCTCATTAAACTTGGCCTGATTTTTTATGTAAGTGAAGCAAGAATAGTGATTAACAATACAGGCTCTTTTAAAATTTGCTTTGCTGGAACTTTTTATAACTTAAAGATTATGAATTTATCATAATCTTAAATTAGATTTTAAAAGCCTCTGCAGACTAGAAGCCAAGCCAAGAATGTACCATCAAAATTTGCCTGGAATCCCTATAGAGTTGGGTAAAATCCTCTCTTCTTGAGGTTCCCAGGATTTCCTGAGGTTCCAGGCATGCCAGAAAGTGACCTTCCTTACTCACCTGGTAAGACTACTGAGAACCATGTAAATAAGATACCAGGCCAGTTTTTCCAAGGAACTTTTATTGGTTTTATAAAGTCAGTCTTAGTTCCTTAAGACTGTCCGTATGATTTTATACATATTCTCAAGTATGATATCCCAGTCCAAATCTTAGTAATATATCCAGTGTTCCCAATCGTGTCTTGTTATATATTCCTATTGAACTTATGTGAATAACTATATTGACATGGAATAAGAATATTTAATAAATTTCTGAATTCTAGAAGATCAAGTAAGGAGAATAAATAAATATTTCAATTATATTTCTGAAGATATACTTTACAAAATTATTGTAAGTCATAGATAGCTGAAGAGAAAAAGTTTCCCTTAAATCTGGAAAAATAAAACCTTAAGGAACCAACAACACTTCAAAAAAAAAAGTGAAGAAATTAGAATCATCCTCATAAATTTATTCAATCCCCAAATTTTTAAATTTAATTTATCTTTAATTCTTATTCTGTTTCAATCCAGTTTTTTCACTATTTCTGGAAATTACTAGGTGGTTCAGTTTTATGATCTTCAAGTTGTCAGAAACCTATATTTTAGAGTACTTGTCAGATTCTGTTCCATGAATCTCTCTGAAGATGAAGTACCTTGGCAAATATATCAGAGTGAAATAGTAACTGTCTATAAATGACAAAAAGACTTTAAAAAGGTCATGGTTAAAGATCTGATGAGAGTTCATTTGACAAGAAAATGTACTTATTTTCATGACATATGAAAATTTAGGGTAATAATTGGACTATGATAGTATTGACAAATTTCTAGAAGCTTGAAACAATTTCTGGAATACCTATATTAGTAATATACATCCATGCACATATAACTCGAGAAAATTAATCATTATTTCTTATTTAACATTTCCCTAGTAATTTTAACATTCCAATAAACCTAATTATTTTAATATCTCTCTTCTATAAGGTGAGAGACAAAACACTTGAGATTTTTCAGGAACTCTCTGGGAAACCTCAGTTATTTTGATGTTAAAAAGAAATCTCCATTTAGAATTTGATTTGGGGAAGTTGTCAAATGTTAAAAAGTTTGAACATTTGGTTAAGTAAAATCTCAGATAATTATGAAACAATATTTAGCTACATACATAAATATGAAAATAGAAGATGTTAAAGGCAAATACATAAGGTTGCATAGTTGTGAATGAAGCTATTTTAATATTGAGAAGACTGGGCTTTCTTAGGTGACCAAAGACCTGATAAGACAACATGAAGTACAATACATTATTTTGATAAAACACAAAATCTTGACTTTCTAGGTTATTGCTGTTGTTTAATCGCTAAGTTGTGTCCAACTCTTTGAGTCCCCGTGAACTGCAGCACGCCAGGCTTCCCTGTCCTTCTGAATCATCCAGAGTTTGCTCAAATTTATATACACTGAGTCAGTGATAGCATCTAACCATCTCATCCTGTCTCCCCCTTTTCTTCTTGCTTTCAATCTTTCCCAGCATCAGGGTCTTTTTCAATGACTCAGTTCTTCGCATTAGGCAGCCAAAGTATTGGAGCCTCAGCTTCAACATCAGTCCTTCCAGTGAATATTCAGGGTTGATTATCCAAAACCTGTCATAATCTCCTATCAGGAGAAAACCAATAGTTCAAAAACATTGTGTCATTTTTAACAGAGAAAATCAAATTTTGATTTTGCACCAGTGTACTTCTGGTATTAAAACTCATTCTTTGAAAACTTAAATAAATCTAGTCCAGCTTTTGTCAGCTTGATTCCTCCTCCCCCTCCCACACAATTTCTTTTTCACAAATCTACAACTTTGTTCTCCATTCCGGTTTTGTTCTGTGTTTTTTCTCTCTCTCATTTTGGAACAGCTAGTCATTCTACTTTCCTCACTTACTTTTCATACACAGTTGTTTCCTTTCACCTTTGTTATTTCTAAATCACTTTAATTACATATATTGATGAGAATTCTTAACCACTAGAATGCTTTATTCCTAGTAAAAACTGAAAGTAAGCAATTGTGGACTGTCTGCTACACTAGTATTCTGTGGACCAGCATATTATAAATATATTTCATGATTTCCAGAGATAACATTCTTCCTCATAATAAATTTTTTAATGTGGTACAAAATATATTTACAAATAGATCCAAATATCTTAAGTTTCTAGATAAAAGGAAGCCAAAAGTGGATAAACCTATGCTTCATAGTTAATGTGCCAGTTTATCTTATTTGGAAATAATCTAGACTGTCAATAAATACTCATTGTTTACCTTATCTCAGTATAACTTTAAAGTTTTACGTTAACAAAGGTGCTTTGGAAAATATTTTTAAGTAGCCACACCTTAAGGACATACCAAACCACCTGTACAAGCCAGCCGTATTTAGCGGTAGGTGGTGCTAGTGGTAAAGAACCTGCCTGCCAATACAGGTCAGAAGTAAGAGACACAGGTTGGACCCCTGGGTCCGAAAGATCCCCTGGAGGAAGGCGTGGCAACCCTCTCCAGTACTCTTGTCTGGAGAATCCCCATGGACAAAGGAGCCTGGCAAGCTGCAGTCCATAGGGTCATACAGAGTCTAACAAGACTGAGGCATCTTAGCATGTGAGCACACTTGAGGTACAACCGTATTTCTGGTTTGGTAATACTTCGGGAGCCATCAATGACAGTTGCCAAATTCTCAGGTCACAAGCAAGAAAGCAGCAGCTGTCCCTGAAAGAAAAATGATGTTGACTTTTTCTCCTTCCAGTGTGAAATTCCTCCTTCCTCTCTCCACCAGCCTTGACTTTGATATGAATTTTTTTCCAGCTTCTGCCGAGTTTTCTAGGATGCCTTCTGCAGGCTCCAGAGCAAGTGGGGTATTCCAGAGGATCCCGCTCTGGTAACCAGAAACTGTAGGGGAGGAAACATTTTTTTCTCTACCCTTTATAGCGAGTGCCTTGCTGAGACACCTCTTTCTCTAGGGCACCTTGTAAATGAATAAGCTTATCTAAAATGATTACAAGTTATTTTCTATGGCCACTGTAACTTGAGTATCTTCAGTAAGTATAACCCATATAAGGTACCCTTAAAACAAAATTTTATTCACCTAAGCCTCTACACTGAACCCGGTCAAATTTAAGTCAGATCCAGTCCAGTTCCTAAGTTTAACCTAATCTGACCCTAGACCCAGTCTGGTTTTTAAGGTTCACCCAGTTCAACTCCAGTGCTTCCTGGATCCAGTTCCAAAAAATGAAAAATGCACAAATAAAATTTGAAACCTTATGACAAAAAAGCCGTGGGTCTAGCATCCAAGATCTGAGAGAAACTTACCCACCTCCTCCAGAGGCATTGAGGAAGCAGTGAGTTCAAGAAGCTCAACAGGTCCCTACACCTTGTTGCTTGTTGCTCCTCGGGGCTCTTGATTCCTTTCTGTCCCTTGCTGTTGTTCAGTCACTCGATCATGTCCCACTCTTTTCAACCCCATGGACTGCAGCACGCCAGGCATCCCTGTCCTTCACCATATCCTGGTGTTTGCTCAAACTCATGCTCATTGAGTTAGTGATGCCACCCAACCATCTCATCCTCTGTGGTCCCCTTCTCCTCCTGCCTTCTATCTTTCCCAGCATCAGCGTCTTTTCTAATGAGTCAGCTCTTTGCATCACGTGCCCAAAGTATTGGAGCTTCGACTTCAGCATCAGTCCTCCCAATGAATATTCAGGGTTGATTTCCTTTAGGATGGACTGGTTGGATCTCCTTGCAGTCCAAGGGACTCTCAAGAGCCTTCTCCAGCACCACAATTCAAAAGCATCAATTCCTCAGCACTCAGCCTTCTTTATGGTCCAACTCTCACATCCATGCATGACTACTGGGGAAACTATAGCTTTGACTATATGGACCTTTGTCGGCCAAGTGATGTCTCTGCTTTTAAATATAATGTCTAGGTTTGTCATACCTTTTCTTCCAAGGAGCAAGTGTCTTTTAATTTCATGGCTGTAGTCACCATGTGCACTGATTTTGAAGCCCAAGAAAATAAATGTCAGTTTCCACGTTTTTCCCTTCTATTTGCCATGAAGTGATGGGTCTGGATGCCATGATCTTAATTTTTTGAATGTTGAGTTTTAACCCAGCTTTTCCCACTTATCTCTTTCATCCTCATCAAGAGGCTCTTTAGTTCCTCTTCACTTTCTGCCATTAGCATGGTGGTATCATCTGCATATCTAAAGTTGTTATTTCTCCCTGCTATCTTGATTCCAGTTTGTGATTCATTCAACCTGGCATTTTGCATGATAATAAGCAGGGTGACAATATACAGCCTTGTCATGGGGTTTTCAAGGCAAGAATACTGGAGTGATTTGCCATCCCCTCCTCCAGTGGACCACGTTTTGTCAAAACTCTTCATTAAGACTGGTCCATCTTGGGTGGCTCTGCAAGGCATCGTTCATAGCTTTACTGAGTTATACAAGTACATTTGCCCTGACAAGGCTGTGATCCCAAAATATGTAAATTTCTGGGCAAATACATAAATTGCACCAGAGGTGGGTGCCAAAAATATATATATATATATATATATATATTTTCAGAGGTGAAAAATATTTGAAACATGTCTTACACCCTGAACATCCATCCATTTGTCCATTTATTCTTTTGGAAAATATTTATTAACAGATTAAATACACTTCATACTTAAATGTATTAAAAAAAATATTTTGCTGCACCAGGTCTTAGTTATGGAATCTTTAGTTGCAGCATGCAAACTCTTAGTTGCAACATGTGAGATCTAGTTCCCTGAATAGGGATCAAACCTGGCCCCACCCCCTATTGGGAGCATGGAATCTTAGCCACTGGACCACGAGGGATGTCCCCATTTTGCATTTAGAGTGGTTTGGTTCAAACTCCAACTCTTGGATTTATGAATGGTTTCGTTTTGAGTAAATCAGTTATTTTATCTGATTCCAACATCATTTTTGCCATAAAGATGAAATGGGATCATATTTGTAAGGTACTGGTGCAAAGACAGAAACAAGTTAAATAGTTTGAGCTTATCTTACCTAAGGAGGAACTTTGGATGCAAAGATGGAAAAATAGCTTCTCTCAACTTTGAGTACTATATATACATGGGGTAAGTGAGAACCCCAATCACTATGATGCTTTGTTCAGTTCAGTTCGGTCTCTCAGTTGTGTCCAACTCTTTGCGACCCCATGGACTGCAGCACGCCAGACCTCCCTGTCCATCACCAGCTCCCAGAGTTAACCCAAACTCATGGCCATCGAGTCGGTGATGTTGCTTTATAGAGAGAGTCAAATAATTGGAAGGTTTGGGTTGCAGGAAAGCTAATTTCACTTTTTTCAGAGAAAGAGAAATGGCTGCTATGATAGGTAGAGGTAGGGAGTGCATGTAAATTGCAACCTGCTTTTATCTATGGGGCTTCCCTTGTGGCTCAGCTGGTAAAGAATACTGTGGAAGCATGGACAATAGTGAGGCATCTATGGCTCATCTGTGGCTTATCTGGCCTCCATACTATGATATGATTAAGGTGTGTCAAGCAGTGAAAACCAAACCTCAAATGTGAAAAAGGGATTAAAAGATTGACAGCCATTGAACTGAGGTGGAGGCAGCAAGTGAACTAATGTACATCACTATTATATCTTCCTCTGCATTGACAGACAGGACTATCAAATCACAGAGTTTGTTTTTGAGCCCAGATGTAGCCTTCAGTAACTTCAGTATCAAATGAATGTGACATCGTAGAAGAAATACACCTTTTTAAAGCCTTTTGTTTTAGATAAAGATGGGGATGGTAAGTTAAATTTCCATTTAGTAACCAACTGCAATTAAATGGTAGTGGCTACATTATGTTGTAGAGGAGGATTCTGGTTTTCCTCAGGCTTTTAAGAAAGAGACTCATTAGCCTGTTCTAGTGTGTTTTCAGAGGTCCTGGGAAAGCATTTTTGCCCCCAGCTTGCTCTCTCACAAAGCCTAACAAACGTATGATTCATTTATTCAAAATGACATGCACAGTGCTGAGTCAATAAACTGACAATTCTGTTTAATTTAGCAAGAGCAACCATAGAGAGAATTGCCATAAGAGGAACAGAGGGGTGTCACAACTAGTTTAAAGAAAGAGAATGTGTCCCAGCATGCTTTGAAGGGACTAACAGATGAACTGAGCCTTGGAGGAGGAGGAGAGTTTTATGAGATGAGAGACGGAAGAGCAGAGTATTCCAAACAGAGAGGTTGTCTGAGCGAAAACCAGAAGCCAGAAATACCACAATGCATGAGAGGTGCCAGGGGAAGGCAGTGTGCTCACAGGGAAAGCAAGGAGTGATGCAAATAAAGCTAGAAGTAAGCGAGGGCCTGCGTCAAACAGGGTCTTGAATGTCATGCTAAAGTGTTTACACTGTTCAGTTAAGATGGGAATCATGTAAATAATTAAGGACAGAAGTGACATGATCAGAATTGTGCTAGGGAAAAGATATTGGTAACCACACACACCAAAGCAACAATTAGAGGGACTAATGGATCTGGTTGAAGCTTCTTGGCCACCTGATGCTAACAACTGATTCATTGGAAAAGACCCTGATGCTGGGAAAGATAGAAAGCAAAGAAGTGGGTAGGAGAGGATGAGATGGGTAGATAGCATCACTGACTCAATGGACAGGAGTTTGAGCAGACTCCAGGAGGTCGTAAAGGACAGGGAAGCCCGGTGTGCTGCAGTCCGTGGGGTTGCAAAGAGTCAGACATGACTTAGCAACTGAACAACAGCAAACCAGCAATGGATTTGGAAATAGCAATCTGGATTTCTAATTCTTATCTGGGGACGACATCTTTGCGTGACATCGGGATTTCAGTCTTCTCCAGGAGAAGATGATTGAGTTGCACAAGGTGATTTCATTGGGTTCTTGCAGGTATATTGTTAACATTTTATACCAATACTTCTGTAACTGGCTTGTATAATTTTCTGTTCCTCAATTACATTGTTTGAACAAGAGAATCATCTCTGGATTTTCAACCATGTACAAAGAAAGTTCATCCTGTAAACAAGGTCACAAATAATTTTGAAGAATGAGAAAAAGCCAAGATGGCAAGTTGTCAGTTTGTTTTCTAAATAAATAGCTAGCCCATAGAAAATGGGGAAGCCTCAGAGTTAACATGACCAAGAGTGAGAAAAGAACTCTGTCACCTTTTTACAGTTTAGAGGTCTAGACTCTCAGAGCCTCAAGAAATTTTATAGATCCCTAGTCCTGTGGTTTTCTGTTCCACCATAACCTGGTAGAAAGATAGTTCTTTCTTCTTCTCCAATGAGAGAAATCTCAGTTTTACATATATTTTTCATACTGAATATCTTTCTTTCCTTCTTCTTGTCTGCCATGTGGAATATTCCCTTTCTTACTCTGTATTATTCTGAAAGAACTGGCAAGCATGCCGTCTTGCTTCTTTAGCGGCAGAGATGTGCCATTTCATTGGAATTTCTCAGAACATAAGAGACAGGGGGTGTGGGTGGGGGAAACAGATATGTTCTCCCTCCGTCTCCCTTCTAGGACCATCTTGCTACCACACGTTGACGGTCTGGCTGAGAATGAAGCCAAGTAGTGAAAGGTACATGACGGGTAGAGAAATGGATCTCTGATGACAGCTTTTGATCCCCGACCCAGTCATGTCTGGCATGCTTTGATTTTTTTTTTCCTCCTGTTTTACTTTTAAACTTGTTTGAATTCCATTTCTGCCACTTGTAATGTAAAAAGTTTTGAGACGTATTTATATATGGGGATTTCATGTATGACTTTATTTAGGGAAAGATTTTTTCCACTGTTTTTCTCTGACAAAATATAAATTTGGGAACTGCTGATCTCATCCAATGTAATTGCTTACAGAGGAGGTAACTGAAGGAAAATACAAGGTCATTTCCCCAATTTTATGCAGCAAATACATGGCAGAGCTGATACCAGCACGCAAGGTCCATAGTCGTCTTTATCTCCCATGGCATTTGGAACTGCTTGTCTACTGATATTTCTGATACATGCATAATTCTACCACCCATCTCTATCAAACATCACTGTGACTCACCAAATATCAAGAAAGAATATTTCCACGTCCAATAGGGACATATTTGGGGAAGAACATTTATCTATCCCAACAGAGACGAAGCAAAGACTTCTCACACTTGCCACACACAGAGTTGTGTTTAGCAATAGAGGAGGAAAATGTGCCTGGTCAACCAGACAGTGTGGAAACGACCTTGCAGGATTCTTGGAAGCCCTTATCCCCAGCAAGGGCAGTACTACTTCGACATTGGTAGTGGTTGGATCATTGTGGTCCTGGAGCACCACCTCCTGGCTGTGTCTGAGCTTTAGTTTGGCTTTCCCGGTCAAAGAAGATCCAATATTTAATACTAGCCATTTGGGGCCTTAGAGCTAGAAGGGCCTTTAGGAATGACTTAGTCTGTTATTTCTATTTTTTGCATGAGGAGACAGACGAGAGCAACAGCACCCTTCCCATGAGTGTAACAGTCAGTGAAGAGCAGCCACAGACGGAGAATCCAAATGTATTGACTTCCTACTAGTACCCAGTTCTCTTGTTGTAAAAGTGACGGATTATTAACTATAAGAAACGAAAACTAGTCCTGAAGTGGGAGTGGAAGTATGCAGGGGCAATTTGTAAGACTGAGAGGACAATGGAACAATTGGATCAGAAACAAGAAACAACTGGGAATCTAGAAGGAATTGGAGGCCGTCTCTTTAGGACACCATCACAGTTCATTATAAGTCAGTTTTAAATATTTCCCATTCTTATATTACTTCACTCAAGATTAAATCCCAAGGAGATCAAGACTGATCGGCCTAGCTTGATACACTTGCCAACACATGACAAGAAAATATGAGCCCCTGACGGATGGCTCCTTTAAGACATTTTAGGAAATACCTCTATAGGGAGAAGTATTTTCCCAAAGGAAAATTGCATGCTATTCCAAAAAAGAAGGGAGAAGGGAGACAAAAACAACAGATGTCTATTGCAGGAACAAGGCCAAGGCTATGACTCAGGCATTTCCAAAGGAGAGGCATGAAGCATCTACTCATAGACCGCAGCATGCATTCCCATTGGGTGAGTTCCCTATGCATTGCTGATGCCTTAGCTCCGGAGCAGGGGAAGCCTGTGTACCTCTGAGTCTCTGATGCATCTCTTCCTCACTGTTGTTTGCTCCACTGGTCTCCAAATAAGGACTCTTTCACCTTCAACTATGGTTGATGCTTGAGCCACTCAGAGGGGATAAAGAACTAACTCACTGCCCAGTTGAAAACCTGCTTGTAACTATACATTTGGCCTTCTGTATCCACAGTCCTCCCAACTTTGGATTCAAGCAACCACTGATCGTGTAGTACTATAGTACATATTTATTATATATGTAGATGTACACAATTCAGATCCATGTTGTTCAATGGTCAACTGTATTTTTAGGACCTGGGGACCAAGTATTATATATAAGACCATTTAATTAATACCTGGGCCTTGGTACTAATGGAAAATATGAAAGGCTTAACAGAAATGCTTCAAAATCACAGTATTTATTTTTGTCTTCTCTTCCAAAAAAGGGATTTATTTGCTATATATCAAAGGCCTTTATGGGGTTCCTTGGTGGCTCACCGTTTAAAACAAAAAATCTGCCTTCCAATGCAAGAGACGTGAGTTTGATCCCTGGGTTGGGAAGTCCCCTGGAGAAGGAAATGGCGACCTTCTCCAGTATTCTTGCCTGGGAAAATCCCACAGAGGAGCCTGGTGAACTACAGTTCATGGAGTCTCAAGAGTTGGACAAGACTTAGCAAGTAAATCAACAGCATAAGATCCCTTTTAGATCAGGGCTTCCCTGTTTTGGCACTGTTGACATTTGGGGCTGGTTAATTATTTACAATTATTTTGAGAGGCTGTTCTGTCCGTTGCTGGCATCCTCCTCTCCCACCCACCAGATAGATGCCAGCAGCAACTCCTCAGTCCTGCCAGCTAAAAATGTCTCTCATTTTTTTTTTTTTTTTTTTTTTTACCAATTTTCCACTGGCAGAGCAGTTTTCGAGGTGAGGGGGAGATTAGTCATATTTGATAACTACTGATCTAAATGTTTGGAGATGACCCCAGGGATTCACAGAATCAAATTAATTTCTACCTAGGAGGGAACATTTTATCAGTCAATAGCATTTAATAATGGTAAAATGTGTCCTTGCAAGGAGAGAATTCACTCCACGTCTAGGGATATCAAGCAGACACTGGGTAATACTAGTTAGAGATGCTATAGGGAGAAAAGGATGTCAGATAGGTATGCTTTTGTTTGTATGTTTGGTTCCATTTTATTCATATAAAAGAAAAAATTCAGAATCGTTCATCAGACCATTTTACTCTGTTTACTCAGTAGATATGTGTTTCTGTTCGGTTATTTTGATTATAAAAAGCCAATGAGGCCCAGTTTAACTCCAGGTAAGGAATTCATATGTACAGGAAATGGGGGGAAATGTCATTAAATATCAAGGTATTTTATAGGACCTCATACTCCCACCATCACTCTGCCCTTCTGGGGCTCATGGTCAGTCTTTTGATGTCTGTTTGACCTTTATGTTGCTGTGTTCTTTCCACCAGCTGTCTACCTTTGCTTACTTACAATTATTACTTCCTTAAGAGTTGAGTTTGTTCATGACTCATTTAGGCAACTCTAAATTCTTTCTCTAATTAGTAATGTTAGGGAGTTAACTCCAAACTTACATTTTTTTTTTTAATATTATTTTATTAGTTGGAGGCCAATCACTTTACAACATTTCAGTGGGTTTTGTCATACCAAACTTACATTTTTCTTCTTACAGTAATCCTAAGTTCTAGTTTCTGAAAAAATAAAAAAGAAATCTGAAAGGTCAGTTCCTCATTTTGCACTAGACAGCTACATCGATAATCAGTCTGCATATGGACTGATGGTTATATTTGTTACTCTGCCTTCGGTTACCTATAACAGAAAACCCTGATTCAGCTGGCTTCAACAACAAGGTGAGTCTGCCATCTAGTTATGAGGTCCTACAGGAGGGCTTCCCCTAGGTCCTTTAATTCAGCATCTCTTTGATGACCCAAGGATCTGGGTTCTTTACTTCAGTCTTCTTTGCTCTCTCCGGATACTAGGTCTGTTCTAAGACTGACTCCCCGTCATGATCTTTGCTGTAGCCAGTCTAAGCATCTCCACCAAACATTGCAACATCCTGTATAAGAAGACACTAAGTTTTGCTTTTTAAGAATGAGGAAACTTTTCCCAGAAATTCATCAGGAGACTTTCCCATATCAACTTCACATTTCATTTACTGGAACTATGACACATGCCATGTTTAAAGCAAATACTATCAAAGGGAGTGAGATTACTAAGATGGGTTTAGGTTTTCCTTCTGAGCAGGAGATAAAGTCAACTTTCCTAAATGACTGATACTTGTACAAACATCAGATTGTGTTATCAAGCAGAAGATGGATTTAGATATTGGTGGTAATGGTATCTGATTCAGCTGACTTTGGATTGAGTGGCCACTTCCTGTCCTTTTGTCTACGGCCAAGTAGGATGTCGTGCCAGGGCACATCCTGGCTGTCTAGCTAACCTATGGGTGTGTCTACTCTTAGATCTGGTACCCACTATAAATCCAGTAGGTTGTGGTCAAAGGACCACAAGGTAGAAAAGGTACATTTCTCTGTGACAGAAACTGTGAATGGGGCATTTTTCTTCAGATGGAGTTTAAGGAGTTGTTAGAACCATGATCCTGTGCCTTTCTCACCCACTCACCTTCTATATGTCATCTTTCTCCCTTATTTAATTCTTTGTTTATTAAGCCTACTGTTGAGTAGGCTTTGTTTATTGAGTGCCTACTGTGTACCAAGCACTTTGGACCCAGGAATGAATTAGACATAAGGTAGAAGGAAAGGAATCCATGGCGTTGGTGTGGATACAGAAAGATACAGGGAGATTAATAAAGGCACCTTGGGGGGCTAGTACAGAAGTATGTCAGAGTGCACATACAAAGTTAAAGAGGGCCGATGTTTATATAAAAAGGAGGCCAAGTAGGGGAGCAGGAGGAAGGCAAAGGCACCTAGACTCCTTAATTGAAAGAATTATTTTTTGTGCACACAACACCTAGCTTGTGGGATCTTAGTTCCCAGACCAGGGATCAAACCCGGGGCCCCTGCAGTGAGAATGTGGATCCTTAACCCCTGGACTGACAGTGAATTACCTAGGAACTCTTAATGGAGGTTGCAGTGATTAATAATAGCTTAATGAAGCTAGCTACTCCAAAGACGGGCAATTCTAGCTTAGAGTTTATGCTAGCAAGAAATGGCCAAACAATGGAATTCCTGGAAAAAGTAACAAGTTGGTTTATGAAAGAGTCTTTTTCTTTGCTTCAGCATTCAGTCTTTAATAATGTTAAATGTACTAATAGAATTATTTTGCATTCTGATACTGCCTCATCATGAACTTTCATATCTGTTAACAAAATTCATCTTTGAGTTAACCCTATGAGTCTAATAGCAGAACTCTCTTTATTCCCATTTAAGATGGTTCTAGAAAGAAGATTAATCCCAATCTAAAGTGTATTCAAGGAGACATAACACAAATAAACACAAGAACATTGACTTGAACTCAAGAACTTTGGTCTCTATACCCACTCTCTGTTCTGTACCATATGCTGCTTAAAACCTTGTGTTTCTTGCTTGATAGAAACGAAGTCAGAGGTTGTTAAGTGGAACTAATTATGATACTCAAAGCCTGTCCAAGTTAGTATCAATATTTTAAAAGTATGATGATTATAAAATCAATGCAAGTTGACTTCTTTTACAAATACACACATTGGGTCAAACTAAGCTAAGTGTCCTAGGTGAAATCATCAGGGTCCTGCTACACGCAATAGATAAAAATAATCTATAACTAGCTTGTCATATCTGTATGTATAAATTGTGTCTTAAAGATATTGGGAGAAAGTTTGCTCTCTTAAAGAGGTTAAATATTGCTGCCTGCCATCCTGTTTACACTGTTAATTTGCTTTCCAAATCCTTTTAGCCAGATAAAGCAAAGGTAAACTTCAGAATAGGCCCTGTACAAATTATCACCAATTCTAAATTAATGAGCTTTTTGCTTTATCTGAGTTGCAGAAAGACTAAACAAATGTGCTGGAATCATATGTTTTCTTTCCATCGGAAGGGTTATATTCCCCTTTTAGCACTGTTTCCTCTCTTGGGAAATTCAAGAGGTCCCCTGGTTTAAAGAAATCCAGTGTTTCTGCTTGAAATGGACAGCCAGCCCCACTCCCCAGCTTCCTCTCTTCTACCTCCTGACTTTCTTTGTCTCACCCAGTAGGTGACTAGGCCTCACTTACTGATTTAATCTAATTTTTCCATTTCCAAATTCACATTAGACAACATCAAGTACTAATGTAATTGTGTGCAAAGTCTTCTCTTCTCTACAACCGTATGCGGAGAGGAAAAGTTCTCAGTGGGAATGGTGTCCTACGTAGTTTAACTTAAATAACAATAGTTTATTGTATCCCACAGTCCATCATCTGGGCCAGTTGAGGCCAACTAAATCCCATTTGTATACTGTTCTTTATTCTCATTTGTGCTTGGAAGTTGGACCCATTCTTCCCAGTTTTGGAAATTTGTAATGAGAACATTGAATCCAGACAGATCCTGCTTTGATCCCAGCTCTGCACCCTCAGGCACGTTACTTCCCCTCATTAGACTCAATTTCCCCACATGTAAAATGAGAGTATTTAATGTAATTTAGGATTACACAAAGTATTCAACAAATATTTCACAAAATAGTCAACATGTTTTACTTCCACCTCACTAAATTTTTGTCAGAGTAGTATTCTTTAATTGCCCACATCATCACAACTGCTCAAATATTGTTTGGGCATTTCCCAGAGCACTTTAGAAAAAAAAAGTGGTTATTTACTAAACCCTCGGCCACAGGCACAGAACCCAATTTATGGTATTCTTTTGCAGAATATCTGATGGTATCCACAATATAGAAAGTGAACATCAGTTTTGTGGCCAAAAGCAGAATAAGCCCTTGTACTTCGAAGCATTTGCCAGGAGAACAAAAATTAATTTTTGAAATTTATTCTTACCTTCCACCATGACCAGACTGAATGTATATATTCATGACCCACATGTTCCTCCTGCCACAAACATTTATTTTTTTTTAACACTTACCATTTCATCTGTACTCTATAGATGACTTTACAGCATGAGTAAACCATAAATAAGCTTGAATTATTTCTCTCTCCAAAGAAAGCAAAAATAACAGAAACTGACAAAACAGCAACAAGTTACAAGCAGGTGCATTTTGTAAACCCCATCTGCTCTCTCCTTTTTAGAATATTTTTCTCCAACAGCAGTAATAACCAAACAAGCAAATACCAAAATAATAATAATGAAATCCAATCAAACAAAGCAAATTATTTTTGTTTTAATTTTTATTTTATTGCAGTACAGTTGATTTACAATGTTGTGTTTCTTTCAGGTATATAGCAGAATGATTCAGTTTTACATATGCACATTTTGATTCCAAAAGCAAATTCTTGAAATCAAATACCCAACCAACCACCAGCACCACCACCAGAAAACACAGGGTTTCAATCACCACCTCCTGCAAGGACATTTAACTCCATGGACCCAGGGCAGGCTGCTGTCCTCGGGGGCTTCAGTCTTGTGTGCTGTGCTAAGCCCCTTCAGTCGTGTCCGACTCTTTGTGACCCCACGGACTGTAGCCCGCCAGGCTCCTCTGTCCACGGGATTCTCCAGGCAGGAACGCTGGCGTGGGTGGCCAGTTCCTCCTCCAGGGGATCTTCCCAGCTCTGTGCCTGGAGCCTCTCAAATATTTCTACCTGAATATCCCACAAGTACTCCTAACCAAAATGCTCAAAATTTAATACTTTCTATTCAAATCTCCTCCATTATCCATGTTGACTTATCTCAAAGAATGACAAAAGCAAGACAAAAATGTAGGAAATTATTCTTGACTCCTCTTTCTGATGAACCTTTCACAAAGAATCATTCCCCAAGTCTATGTATTCCTAACACCTAACATTCTCAAATACTTGTATTTTTCTTCCTTCTCTGGTGTATACGTTACCACCATTATCTTTGCAACTGACTTCTTAATAGTGTCATTCTTTGTTGATCCATGAGTTCTCCATACGGCAGCTTCAAATGGGAATGGCAGTTTGCTGCTTCTCTGTTTAAAACTCTAGTGGCTCCAATTGCCCTCTAGATTAAATCCAACTCATTTACATGGCTTTCAGGTCTCCATGAAATCAGAATCCTGATGACTTTTTCAATGATGAACCCTGATGAAGCTTTCAAATCACTTTTGCTCTGCTCACTGCCCTCCTCCTAATCTTTAATTCAGTGTCCTCAAACCTGACTATACCTTAAGATCACCTGGAATTGTGAAATCTAAAAAAAAAGAAAAAGAAAAAAAAAAGGTAGAAAATAATCTATATACAAAAAAGAAGCAAAGTTATAGACATAAAACACAAACTTACAGTTCCCAGCGGATAAAAGGGGGAAGGATAAGGTGGAAGACTGGGATTGGCACAAACACACTTCTGTATAAAAAGCAAGTAACCAATAAGGAGTCACTCCCTACAGTTAGTAAATGCAAGACGAGGGCCTGACTGTGACTCAGATCTTGAACTCCTTCTTGCAAAATTCAGAGTTAAATTGAAGAAAGTAGGGAAAACCACTCGATCATTCAGGTATGACCTAAATAAAATGCCTTAAAACTATACAGTAGAAGTGACAAATAGATTCAAGGGATTAGATCTGATAGAGTGCCTGAAGAACTATGGACAGAGGTTCATGACATTGTACAGGAGACAGTGATCAAGACCATCCCCAAGGAAAAGAAGTGCAAAAAGGTGAAATGGTTGTCTGAGGAGGCCTTACGAATAGCTGAGAGAACAAGAGAAGCAACAGGCAAAGGAGAAAAGGAAAGATATATTCACAACTGAATGCAGAATTCCAAAGAATGGCTAGGAGAGATAAGAAAGCCTTCCTCAGTGATCAGTGTAAAGAAATAGGGGAACACAATAGAATGGGAGAGACTAGATCTTTTCAAGAAAATTAGAGATACCAAGGGACCATTTCATGCCAAGATGGGCACTAAAGGACAGAAATGGTATGGACCTAATAGAAGCAGAAGATATTAAGAAGAGGTGGCGCAAATACTCAGAAGAACTATATAAAAAAGATCTTCATGACCCAGATAACCATGATGGTGTGATCACTCACCTAGAGCCAGACATCCTGGAATGTGAAGTCAAGAGGGCCTTAGGAAGCATCACTACGAACATAGCTAGTGGAGGTGATGGAATTCCAGTTGAGCTATTTCAAATCCTAAAAGATGATACTGTGAAAGTGCTTCACTCAATATGCCAGCAAATTTGGAAAACTCAGCAGTGGCCACAGGACTGGAAAATGTCAGTTTTCATTCCAATCCCAAAGAAAGGCAATGCCAAAGAATGTTAAAACTACTACACAATTGCACTCATCTCACTTGCTAGCAAAGTAATGCTCAAAATTCTCCAAGCTAGGCTTAAACAGTACTTGACATGAGAACTTCCAGATGTTCAAGCTGGATTTAGAAAAGGCAGAGGAACAAGAGATCAAATTGCCAACATCCACTGGATCATAGGAAAAGCAAGAGAATTCCAAAAAAACCTCTTCACTGACTACACTAAATCCTGTGACTGTGGATCATAGCAAACTGTGGAAAATTCTTAAATTTTCCAGACCACCTTACCTGTCTTCTGAGAAATCTGTATGCAGGTCAAGAAAGTTCGAACCAGACATGAGACGACAGACAGGTTCCAAATTGGGAAGGAGTACATCAAGGCTGTATACTGTCACTGTGCTTAATTAACTTATATACAGTGTCCATCATGCAAAATGCCAGACTGTATGAAGCACAATCTGGAATCCAGATTGCTGGGAGAAATATCAATAATCTCAGATATGCAGATGATACCACTCTAATGGCAGAAAGCGAAGAGGAACTAAAGAGTCGATTGATGAAAGTGAAAGAGGAGAGTGAAAAAGCTGGCTTAAAACTCAACATTCAAATAACTAAGATCATGGCATTTGGTCCCATCACTTCATGGCAAATAGATGGGGAAACAATGGAAATAGTGAGAGACTTTGTTTTTCTGGGCTTCAAATTCACTGTAGATGGTGACTTGACTTTACTGACAAAGGTCCATCTAGTCAAAGCTATGGTTTTTCCAGTAGTCATGTATGGATGTGAGAGTTCGACTATAGAGAAATCTGAGTGCCAAAGAATTGATGCTTTTGAACTGTGGTGTGGGAGAGGACTCTTGAGAGTCCGTTGGACTGCTTGGAAATCCAACTAGTCAATTGTAAGGAAATTAGTCCTGAATATTCATTGGAAGGACTGATGATGAAGCTGAAACTCCAGTCCTTTGGCCACCTGATGCGAAGAGCTGACTCATTGGAAAAGATCCTGATGCTGGGAAAGATTGAAGGCGAGAGGAGAAGGGAATGACAGAGGATTAGATGGTTGGATAGCATCACCGACTTGGTGTACATGAGTTTGAGTAAGCTCTGGGAGTTGGTGATGGACAGGGAAGCCTAACGTGCTGCAGTCCATGGAGTCGCAAAGAGCTGGACATGACTGAGTGACTGAAATGACTGAACTAATAAGGACATACTATATGGCACAGGTAACTCTATTCAATACACTTCTTGCCTGTATGGGGAAACAATCTAGAAAAGAGTGGATATATGTAAACCAGATTCACTGCAGTGTACACCTGAATGTAACATATTGTAAATAAATTACACTCCAATAATTTTTTTAGAAAGTGGACAAATTCATAATTATACTTAAAGATATTAATACTTATCTCAGTAATTAATGGAAGTAGTTGACATAAAACAAGAGGAGATACCAAAGATTTGAACAAAACTATTAACCAACTTGACTTAACTGGCTTTTATAGTACACCATTCAACAACCGTATGGTGAGCATTCAAGTGCATTTTGTTTTTTACCTACATAGAATACAGTTTAGGCCATGAACCAAGTATCAGTAATTTTGAAAGACTCAGTTCATATAAAGCATTGCTTTGATCAAAGTAGAATTAAATTAGAATTATCTCCAGAAAATCCAAAAACTTTGGGAAATAACTAACTCACTTCTAAGTGACCATAGGACAAAGAGAAAATTAAAAATTAAATTGGAAAAAATGAACTAATAAAAATAAAAACAACATATCAAAATGTGTGAGTTATTGCTAATGCAGTTCTTTATGGGAAACTTATAGCATTAATATCTTTATTAAGAAAGAAGAAAGATCCCAATACAATGACATCATGTCCACTTTTAAAAACTAGAAAAAGAAAAAGAAACTAAATCTGAAGTAAGCTGGAGAAGGGACACAATAAAAATTAGTGCAGCAATCAATAAAGTAGAAAACAGAAAAATAATAGAGATAAGTCATTGAACCCATATCTGATTCTTTTACAATATCAATAAAATTAATAACTAGTAAGCCTAACTGGAAGTCTTTAGGGAAGCCTGGTAAAGAATCCGCCTGCAATGCAGGAGATCTGGGTTTGATCCCTGGGTTGGGAGGATCCCCTGGAGAAGGGAAAGGCTCCCCACTCCAGTATTCTGACCTGGAGAATTCCACAGACTGCGTAGTCCATGTGTTTGCAAAGAGTCGGACATTGCTGAGCGCCTTTCACTTCCAAACTTTTAAGACTAGTTGAGAGTGATTGAGAGACAGATGGAGATAGACAGCCCATGAGATGCTGAGTGAGAGCAGGAACGCACATTATCATTTGTGAATGAGAGGACTGACAGCATTGTCCATTCTGCAAACTTTAAAAGGTTAATCAGAAAATATTATAAAAACTTTGTGCTAAAAAATTCAACAATTAAATGAAATGAAAAAAAAAAAAAAAACCCTGAAAGACAGAAAATTCCAAAGTTCATTCAAGAAGAAACAGCTAAAGTAAATAATCTCTATCTATTAAATAAATTGACTTTGTATTTAAATATCCCACAGGGAAAATCCCAGTCTTCAATGCCTTCACTGATAATGCTACCAAACATTTATGGGAACAATATTCCATTCTACTTGACCTCTTCCAGAAAATTGTAGAGGAGGGACTATTGCCCAACTCATTCTATGAGCCAAACAGTATTCTTATCCAAAAATAACAAAAAAAGTACATTACAAATAAAAGGAAAACATATTCCAGTAATTTTTATGAATATAAATGCAAAATTCTAAATAAGCTTTTAGTAAATCAAGAAAATATGTGACATAGATAATGCACAATATTCAGGTGAGATTTATCCCAGGAATGCAAGGTTAGTTGAACATTTGAAAGTGAACTAATACAATTCTTCATATTAACAGACTAAATATGATATACTTAGGAATGAATCTGACAAAGACCTGTATGCTGCCAATTCCACAGCATTGCTGAAAAAATTAAATAAGAACTAAATAAATATAGAAGTATATTGTGTTGTGGGTCAAACACTCAATGTTATTAAAGTGTCAATGCTCCCAAACTGATCAGTAGACTGAATGAAATCCTAATAAAACAAATTAATGCAAAAATATTTTATAAAAATGTATTTAAGTTTATATAAAACTGGCAAAGAAGAATTAACTTTATCATAAATATTCAGCCTATGGTTTGGCATTTGAAAGATGCTTCCTTAGTAATTTAATATTTAAATGACAAATATTAAAAGCAATAAGTTGACACTAAAGACAGATTTAGATTCATTAAAAGGCATAACTTTAAACTGTCACAGTTGTTGATGACATGTTAGACTTCTTTGAGGTGTTTAAGTTCATATCAGAGGAGACAAGTAATGTAAAATATTAAAAATGCAATCTAGATATCTGATGGTATATTGGTATGTAACTAAAAACCCTTTAAATTTGCTACATTTTATCCTACTTTATGGTATTTGTATTAGGGTTATCCAGAAGAACAGAACAAATAGGATGGATAGATAGATAGATGATAAGGAATTGGCTCATGCAGTTATGGAAGCCAACCAAGTCCTAAGATGTGCAGAATAAGTCAGCAAGTTTGAGACCCAGGAGGGTCAATGATTTAGTTCCAATCTGGTCTCAAGGCCTGAAATCAGGTAAGCCAGAAGCATAGTTTTAATCAGTAGGCCAGCAGGCCTGAGACTTAGGAAGACACAGTGTTACAGTTTGAATCTGAAGACAAAATAAAACATATGTCCTAGTTCAAAGAATATCAAGCAGGAAAACTGCTAGTATCCCAGTTTAAAAAATATTAGAAAAGGAGTATTCTCTGATATCACGGAGGGTCAACCTTTTTGTTTTATTCAGGCTTTCAAATGATTAATGAGACCCACCCACATTAAGAAGAGCAATTTGATTTGCTATTGGTCAGTTGCTCAGTTATGTCCGAATCTTTGTAACCCCACAGATGGCAGCACACCAGACTTCCCTTTCCTTCACGGTCTCCCAGAGTTTTCTCAAACTCATGTCCACTGAGTCAGTGATGCCATCCAACCAACTCATCCACTGTTATGCCCTTCTCCTCTTGCCCTCAAGGCAAGTATCAAGGCATTTTCCTATGAGTTGGCTCTTCACATTAGGTGGCCAAAGTATTGGAGCTTCAGCTTCAGCATCAGTCCATCCAATGAATATTCAGAGTTGATTTCCTTTAGGATTGACAGGTTTGATTTCCTTGCTGTCCAAGGGACTCTCAAGAGTCTTCTCCAGCACCACAGTTTGAAAACATCAATTCTTCAGTGATCAGCCTTTTTTATGGTTCAACTCTCATATTCATACGTGACTACTGGAAAAAAACCAGCTTTGACTACATAGACCTTTGTTGGCAAAGTGATGTCTCTACTTTTTAATATGCTATCTATATTTGTCATAGCTTTTCTTTCAAGGAGCAGCTGTCTGAATTTTGCGGCTGCAGTTATCATCTGCAGTGATTTGGGAGTCCAAGAAGATAAAATCTGCCACCGTTTCCATTTTTTCACCATCTATTTTCCATGAAGTGATGGGACTGGATGCAATGATCTTAGTTTTTTGAATGTTGTGTTAAGTTAGCTTTTCCAGTCTCCTCTTTCACCTTCATCAAAAGGCTCTTTAGTTCCTCTTCACTTTATGCCATTAGAGTGGTATCATCTGCATATCTGAGGTTGTTGATATTTCTCCAAGCAGTCTTGGTTCCAGCTTGTTATTCATCCATCTTAGCATTTTGCACTGGAGTGAGTAGCCTATCCCTTCTTCCCACCACAGGAATCGAACTGGGGTCTCCTGCACTACAGATGGATTCGTTACTAACTGAGCTATGAGGGAAACACCATGGTCTGGTTCTTCTTGACCTGCATACAAGTTTCTCAGGAGACAGGTAAGCTGGTCTGGTATTCCCATCTATAAGAATCGTCCACAGTTTGCTGTGATTCACACAGTGATAGACTTTAGCATAGTCAAAGAAGCAGAAGTAGATTTTTTTTTTAAATTCTCCTGCTTTTTCTATGATCCAAAGAGGTAGCCACTCTGATTCTGCAATCTGCTTTGGTCAGATATAAATGTTAATATTATCCAAAAATGCCCTCAGGATAATGTTTAAGAAAATATCTGGGCACCCCATGGCCCAGTCAAGTTGACCATGAAATTAGTCATTACAGGAATATCAGAGGCCACCATAATAATATCAGGATTCTCTTAAGATGTCATATTTTAGCAGAAACCTGAATGTGCTGAAGAAATGAGCCATGAGACTCATGGAAAGAGCTTCCATTCAGTTGGAAAGGCAACAATGTTTTCAGAGAATCCTAAATATGTTTTAGGAATAGCAAAACGATTAGAGTAACTTGTATGAGAATGAGTATTGGAAATCACTATAAACGAGGTCAGAGGAATAGCCAGGGATCAGGTTATGAACTCCCTTGTAGATACCAAAAACACAGGGATTATATTCTAATTCTGAGAAGTCAGCACGAGAAGAACATGTGCAGAGAAGTGACGTGAAGGGACGAGAATGGAAGCGTGGAGCCACCTTGAGAGCCCATTTGTACAATTAGCTTCATGCCCTTGAAAGGAGAGTAGAGAATACGCCCCGCCAGGTTTCGGTGAGCTTCCCTGCTTGAAGGGGGCTCCCCACGTGGACAGACTCGCATGCACAGCATCCTTCAGCTTTCTGCACTGGAACCTGTCAACAAGCATGTCGAGCATGTCAGGGTCATGGACTGTCCTGATTTCAAAGAACAGATGCTGACTACCTTCAGGATTTCTTTCACAACATCAGAAGCTGTAGGCTCGTTAGACTCAAAACATGTGAGCCACCACAAGTCAGCTTTGATTTAGAGCAAAGGGGCTGGCATTGCTTGAAGGTGAGATCACTGGAATCAGAGCCTTGATGAAGTTTCTCAGAAAGAAAACATTGTGCTGTGTTTGTGTCTCCCTCACATTCCTCCTTCCCTCTTGCCCTGCTTCCCACCACATGTGGGTTGTTCCTGGCCCACATGTGGGCCCTGTTCCCAAAGCCCCAGGGATTGAAGGAAAGTCATTGAGTTTGGAGCATATCGAAGCATCTGTGCAAAACTAGGCAGAAGTCCCCTTAACCTGGGCACAGTTTTCCAGGGAAAACTAGTTGATATTTAAAGATTGAAGGCAAAAGGAGAAGAGGGTGGTGGAGGATAAGATGGTTAGATAGCATCAGTGACTCAATGGACATGAATCTGAGCAAACTCTGGGAGATACTGAAGGACAAGGAAGCCTGGCGTGCTGCTGTCCATGGGGTCACAGGGAGTTGGACATGACTTAGCGACTAAACAACAACAACAATGGGAGAAAGAGAGGGGGTGAGACTTCAGTCTGTTACAGAGAACAGCACTTGGTGTGTGTTCATGGAATCCACTGCATAATAAGGAGGCTAATTCTCCAGCTGTGAGTCAGAGTCTGGCTGATGTAAAGTGATGGAGGGAAAGTCTCCTGGAGGTTTAAACACAGGGAGATTTTCCAGGACTCTTTGTCTTATCAGTAAAGGCTGGACCGGAGGCTCAGGATACCTGAGCTATATAAGCCTCCTGAGTTATGTAAGCCTGAGATGATCACTTTATTCCTTTGGCTTCAGTTTTCTCTTCTGTAAAATAGAGGTAGCAATATTATTACCTCTGTAGGGTTAGTGTGAGGATCAGGATGGGAAAGTGCTTTGTAAACCCCAGATTTGTTGCCAGTGTAAGTTTATTTTACTCTCATACCATTCAGCTATTGCGTATCTGTATTTATCTTCAAGATTCACTCTGTGAGTGGCCCCTGCTGTAAGTCCAGAAACTGAACCACAGTGAGAGACCCAGTAGAGAAAGAAACTTAAAAGTTGCTCTGTTTGCTTACAAAGGTGACAATATTGGTAATTTTAAAGGTATAAGCAGTTTCCCTGACTCCTTTGGGCTCACCTTAGGAGGTTCATTATGTAGCCACAGCTCTTTCTTCCTCCAGGCTTTCCATCTCAGAAGATGCTTTCACATGACACCTGCCCCCACCCCAGTCACTCAAGTCAAAAGAATAGGAGTCATCTTTGACTTCCCTTTCCTTAACTCTTCCATGTCTAGTCTATCAGAATCCTACTTCCTCCACCTGCAGAAAATATCCTGAAATCTCTCCTCCCTGTGTATTTCTATGGCTACCATTCAGATAAAAGCCATACTCATCTCTCATCTCACCTATCATGATAGTTTGCCAAATGCTTTTCCTGCTCTCACTATCATCATCGGAGAAGGCAATGGCAACCCACTTCAGGACTCTTGCCTGGAAAATCCCATGGACAGAGGAGCCTAGTGGGCTGCCGTCTATGGGGTCGCACAGATCAGACACGACTGAAGCGACTTAGCAGCAGCAGCAGCAGTAGCTGTCATCATCTACTATATATTTTCTTGAAAGCAGTCAAAAGGATTATTTAAGTATATCAGGTCATTTTCTTGCTTAAAAGAATCAAAGTATCTGGATTTCCAGTTCCTTAGCAAGGCTGCTCTTGCTCTGCATGACGGACTCTGTCTCCACTCACAGCTCCGATCATCCCTCTCTGCCTTCTCACTCCACTCTAGTCATATCAGCATTCATTCTGTTCCTCCTGAGCTGATTTGTTCCCATCTCTGGGCATTTCCCTAGCTGTTTCCTTCACCTGAAATCTTTTTATTTCCTTTTTGGTGTGCGCTGCTGCATGTGGGATCTTAGTTCCTTGGCCAGGTTTCGAACCCATGCCCCCTGCTTTGGAAATTCAGAGTTTTTAAGCGCTGGACCACCATGGAAGCCCTTGCCTGAAAGCTTTGATCCCAGATCTTTGCATGGCTGCCTCCTTCTTCTCAGTCAAGTCTCAGGCAAACATCTTGAATTAGAGATGCTTCTCTGACCACCCAGTCTAAGGGCTACCAGCCTAGTCATTTTCTCAACATGCTATCTTTTTTTTTTCCTAGCATTTATCAATAGCTGCAAGTATCTTGCTAATTTGCTTACATCTGTCTCCACCTAAACTAAAAAGTCCAGGAAAGCAGGAATCTTTCTGATTAATCTAGTTCCATACTCAGCCTGGTTGCTGATCTCATTTTGACACAAGCATGAAATAGCATCTAGTATTGGGTTGAACAAAAAGTTTGTTTGGGGTTTTCTGGAAGATGTTACAAAAAGCCTGAATAAAATTTTTGGCCAACCAAATAGATAAGAACCTCACAATCAGAGAGGTTTAGAGTAGATGAAATGGACCCTTTTATATTGAGAAAATAATTTTATAGTGACTTTTAAGTATAAATGTAAAACAAAAGCTTGCTCCTCTTTATTCAGGATAATCTCAGTTGAACCCACCTAATGTAAACCCCTCAGATTGAGATGATGTTGAGAAATGCACATACACATAAATAACATATATATGTATTTTGAATAAGATCAGGCTTTAGAAAGTTACTTCCCTGGGAAAAATATTTTCCCTAAATCATGGAATATTCTTGTAGAATTATGAGCAGCTGAATACAGGAGGAGAGTAGATAGAAAGAAATTATAAGCAAGGGGTGTGTAGGTCTGATATGGTCATCATATAAATCTAGTGGAAAGCTTGTTCAAAAAGAGAGGATTGAACAGAACTGAACAGTAGAGAGAACATAGTGTGAATTCCTATGGAATTATTTACCAGAGACTAGAAAAATATCAGTCAATGGAAGACTGTCTGCTTTTATCAAGGGGCCATAATACCCACTTGTGGGCAGATGTTAAGTTTCCCCTAAAGAGAATGCTTAATCCCCTTTGTTGGTCATCTGGGGAAGATAAGGCCTGGGGCAAGAAATTTTTAGAAATAGGAAAAGAAAATAAAAACTCCCTCATTTATTTGGAGGCAGGCTTCATTAGACTTGACTGTCATGGGAAGATGCTTAGCAAACCCAGGCAACTGGGATTTGCTGGGCCTGGGGGTGGGGGTGAGGGTGCATGGCAGGACCTGGTTCCTGAGTAGGAATGAGAGGTAGGAAGACATGACTAAGTAAGAGACCATCAAGCTTTTTCACTCTCTTCTTTCACCTTCATCAAGAGGTTCTTTAGTTCCTCTTCACTTTCTGGCATTAGGGTGGTGTCATCTGCATATCTGAGGTTATTCATATTTCTCACAACAATCTTTAATCCAGCTTGTGATTAATCCAGCCCAGCATTTTGCATGATGTGCTCTGCATAGAAGTTAAATAAGCAGGGTGACAATATCCAGCCTTGTTGTATTCCTTTCTCAATTTGGAACCAGCCCGTTGTTCCACATCTGGTTCTAACTGCTGCTTCTTGACCCGCATATAGGTTCCTCAGGAAGCAGGTAAGGTGGTCTGGTATTCTCACCTCTTTAAGAATTTTCCAGTTCGTTGTGACCCACACAGTCAATGTGGGTCATTGACTTTAGCATAGTCAATGAAGCAGAAGTAGATGATCTTTTTTTATTTCCCCCACTGGAATTCTCTAGCTTGTTCTATCATCCAACAGATGTTGGTGATTTCATCTCTAGTTCCTCTGCCTTTTCTAAATCTACCTTGTACATCTGGAAGTATATCTGGAAGTTCTTGGTTCACATATTGTTGAGGGCTAACTTGAAGGATTTTGAGCATTACCTTACCAGCATATGGATTTTGAGTGAAACCTGTTCTTGGAGCAATTATATATTACTCTCTGTGTCCCAGTCCATTTTGTTATCCTCAATATCTAAGAGTTTTCCTCCTCCTTGGTCAGGTCAGGAGTAGAAATGAACCTAGCCCCATGAGGGTAGTTGTGCCCAGTGACATGGCAGTCTAGTTAGGACTACATACACAGTTAGATAATGTCTAACTAGCAGGAAGGTGTGGGAAGAGCAAAGGATCTCTCTCTGCATGTATGTATCAGAGTATAACCTGCAAAGGTCTCTTAAACATCCAGGAAACACTAGGTGAGGTGGTGTACCATTTTGGGAATTCAGAATGGTTAGAGTACATGTTCTTAATGAAAGTGAAAGAGGAGAGTGAAAAAGTTGGCTTAAAGCTCAACATTCAGAAAACTAACATCATGGCATCCGGTCCTATCACTTCATGGCAAATATTGGGTAAATAGTGGAAACAGTGGCTGACTTTATTTTTCTCGGCTCCAAAATCGCTGCAGATGGTGATTGCAGTCATGAAATTAAAAGACGCTTACTCCTTGGAAGGAAAGTTATGACCAACCTAGACAGCATATTAAAAAGCAGAGCCATTATTTTGTCAACAAAGGTTTGTCTAGTCAATGTTATGGTTTTTCCAGTGGTTATGTGTGGATGTGAAAGTTGGACTATAAAGAAAGCTGAGCACCGAAGAATTGATGTCTTTGAACTGTGGTGTTGGAGAAGACTCTTGAGAGTCCCTTGGACTGCAAGGAGATCCAACCAGTCCAGCCTAAAGGAGATCAGCCCTGGGTGTTCATTGGAAGGGCTGATGCTGAAACTGAAATTCCAACACTTGCCCACCTGATACGAAGAGCTGACTCATTTGAAAAGACCCTGATGCTGGGAAAGATTGAGGGCAGGAGGAGAAGGGGACGACAGAGGATGAGATGGTTGTATGGCATCACCGACTCGATGCACATGGGTTTGGGTGAACTCCGGGAGTTTGTGATGGACAGGGAGGCCTGGCGTGCTGTGGTTCATGGGGTCACAAGGAGTCGGACATGACTGAGCAACTGAACTGAACTGAAGAGTACATCCTATCGTAATTTAGGTATAAAACAAAGTATGACTTATTTTGGATTCATGAGCTCTTTGTCCCGTGACAAAGAGCTCACATAGAACTGTGAGGCCACACAGTGACCTTCAGGGAGCTCACAGTTGGCTAAGTAGCTTCAGAGTTTCTCAAAGTGAAAAAAAGTGAAGTCACTCAGTCATGTCCGACTCTTTGGGACTCCATGGACTATACGTACAGTCCATGGAATTCTCCAGGCAAGAGTACTGGAGTGGGTAGCCATTTCCTTCTCCAGGGAATCTCCCCAACCCAGGCATCGAACCCAGGTCTCCTGCATTGCAGACAGATTCTTTACTGTCTGAACCACCAGGAAAGCTCAAGAATACTGGAGCGGATTGCTATTCCCTTCTCCAGGGCATCTTCCTGACCCAGGAATCGAACTGGGGTCCGTCCACTGAGAGTGGATTCTGTACCAGCTGAGCTACCGAGGGAGCCAGGACCCTCACAGTCTTTCCTATGTCCCTCTAGGAGCTAAACCTAGTCTTTTTTTTCCCTATCAAATCACAATTTGGAAGATATCTGAGTCCTTTCTAAAGCCTCGCAAAACTCCACATGGGGGGATGTGTGGAAAGGGGCTTCTCGAAATGTTCCCAAATCCCAGGGAAACATCTTCTTTAATTGAGAGGGGAAAATCAAATAAGTCACATCCCAAGGAGAGCAGTTGCTAAAATATATTCGTACCTATGTTGCTAGTAGGGCCAGCTCCATAATGTCGGACCACAAAGACCTTGCACGCAAAAGGGTCCCACAATCTAGGTTTAATGTTCCCCAGCCACTGTCTTGAAATCCTTAATTTTTTTTGTTGTTGTTGTTTGGACTTGTATGGTCTAAGGGAAGTCTGTTGGGAAAATGGACCATACAGCAGAGGTTTGGAGTCAGAGCTCCAAGTAGACCTCCCCATCCCAGCCTTGCCTTCTGCCTCCTTTATCCAGAGTGATGACCAGATCGTGGTGGGCAGGGTAAGGCCCGTAATGCACTGTTGCTTTCTACCTCCTGTGGGTCCTGAGTGAGGATGCCTGAGGGTTGAGCGCACATGCTCTATGGTGAGTCTGAGACGGATGTGGCAGCAACATTCTCTGGCCCAGGTTGGCAGGGACTCGGTCCATTCTATAGGTGGGTCAGTGGTGTTCCTGCTAGTCACTCAGCCATGTCCGACTCTGCAACCCCATGGACTGTGGTCCACGAGGCTCCTCTGTCCGTGGAATGTTTCAGGCAAGAATACTAGAGTGGGTTGCCATTCCCTTCCCCAAGGAATCTTCCCTACCCAGGGATCAAACCTGGGTCTCCTGCATTATAGCCAGTTTCTTTACTGTCTCAGCCACCAGGGAAGTCAGTGGTGGAGGCAAACTTTTCACCCACCCAAGATCCAGGTGCCAAATGTGACTCAGTGTGAAGGCTGCAATTCTCTGATGGTTGTGCACCCCTGGTGGCTGGAGCAGAGGCCCCTGGGTAGGAAGGTTGCATCTCAGCTTCCAGCCAGGGCACACTACATCAGTCTGGAGCATCCCACCAAGAGCCAGGTGAGTGCACACAAGTGTGTGATGGGGCCCAGGGCACCCAGGAAGGTCTGCCCTCCCACGATGAGTGTCCTCCTGCCAGAGGGAGTGAGCATTCATCAGCAGACATAAAGCGTTCTGACAGCTTGAGAGAGACTGTGGGAGGAAGGAAGCTATTATAATTTTAGTGCCTAATGGCATTTTCGTCCTGATTTTGAACAAGAAGCCTCATGGATTACACAGCCAGGCCTGGTTGCATGCATCATTTTGTGACTGTCCAGATAATCTTTGTGTTCCAGCCCCTAGTCCTTCTCTGTACAAGAAGAGAGGGAGAGCATTTTTCAAAGGCAGGGACAGGGTTCAGAAGAGTGGGGGCTGAGTACTTGGTGGTTGGGGTTGGAGGAGTTCAGCTGAAAGTCTGGAAAGGTAAGAGCTGGCCCCAAAGTTTCACTTTAGCCAGCTAACTGCCCTTTCCAGAAGTGAATAGGAGGAGTGCCTAATGAAATCTGCCCCTAAAATCAAATATCCAAAAACTATGTGAAGTCAAGACAGTGGCTAGGAATTGTACAATTCCTGTTGGACTGTACACATGTTTAGGTGGTCTGTTCACCCAATTACTCCCAAGGCAATCTAAAATGTTATACTTGTAAAACTACAGAATGTCAGAAAAAGGGAATAAATTAAAGCTTATCTAGTTCAGAGACTTCTCTGATGGCTCGGTGATAGACACTCTACTGTTCAATGTGGGGCACATCGGTTCAATGTTTGATCATGGAACATGCCGTGAGGCCAAAATTTAAATTTATGTATATGTATTATCTAGTTCAACCCATACTAATGGGGAGAGTTAGTTAAAATTTGTACCACTAAGGGGGAAAGAACTGTTCAAAGTTATTAGAATTAATTGGTGAGTGGCAGAATTTGGAAGAAAGGACTTCTGAGACCTAGTTCGGGGCACTTTCTACTAAATCTGAGTATTTCTATCCTCCTTTGGGTTGACTTTTATTTTAGGAATATTAGATGTGCCAAAGACAGCATTTTTTTAAAAATTGTTACCACGTATTGAGTGCCTAGCGCCTGGCAGGCATTAATTATTCATGATTTCTTTTAAGGTTACCACAATCTTGTAAAGATATTCTCATGGCATCATTTTATAAGTGAGGGTGTGACTTCCACAAAGAGTAGAAATTGCACCGGGATTAGTATACAAGTTGGGATTCAAATCCAGGTGAGTATAACACTGAGAACATGGTAGTAGATTGAATGGAACCCAAAGAAGAAGTCCCCCTGGCACATGTGAACGTGGCCTTATTTGGGAAGAGAGTCTTTGCTGATCTAATTAAGCTAAGGATCTTGAGATGAGACCATCCTGGTTTACCTGGAGAATCCTAATAGCAACCGTCCTTATAAAGAGACAGGGAAGAAGACACACACACACACAGAGAAGAAGGTGATGTGAAAATGGAGGCAAAAAAAAAAAAAAAAACGGAGGCAGAGATTGGAGATGTGGCTATAAGGCGTGAAGCGCAAGGGTGCTGGCAGCCACTTGAAGTGAGGAGAAAAACCTGGAAGAGAGTATCCCTCAGCCCCTCCAAAGGGATCCAACACTGCCAACCCTTCAGACTCCTGGGCTCCAGATCTGTAGAGAATAAATTTCTGTTGGTTTAGACCACCAAGGTTTTCATAGTTTGTTTCAGCAGTCCTAGGAAAGGAATACACATGTAGGTGTGGTTTTTTTTTTTTTTTTTTTCCACATCCTATAGCTTTTTCTATGTACTTTTCCTTCTTAAGCCTCAAGGAGTATCTCTGCAGGAAGATTCTATAGGCACTGCTTAGAAAAATAACTAAAAGAAAATACCTGGTATCTGATTGTTCTTTTGCAAGCCCTATCTGGATCCGTTGATTTGATTACACAAGAAAGAGTTCTTAAAATAAATTTCCTCAGAAAAATCAGGGGAAGTACCTACAGTGCATTGCAAACCATCGTTCCAGTTGCTTTTTGTAGAAAAAGAAACAGGCCACTGAAATGATTCACAAATCATGTGATTTTTAATACAGATGATGGCGTGCAGAACTTCTTTGTTTACCAGGACCTTTCTTTCACATGCATGATCTCATTTTGTTCCCACACCAAGCCTGTATTTTCCATGTTATTTTATTCATGAGAAGACAGTAGTTCAGTGAACTGTCTGCCCAGGATACCATAGTTGATATGTGTCAGAACAGAGACCTAAACCTAGCTTACTTGCTAAAATGCTTTTACCATTATGAAATAAAGGAATCACTGGCCTTTATGGTACAACCCGTTGTTTTAGTGGTGGAGAAGTGACTTATGCATTGAATTCTTGGTAGAAGCAGAAGAGAGATCAAAAGACAACTGGAAGGCTTACACATCAGGCTCTTGCTTTCCTTATCTGGTCTGATGCAAAGCATTTTCTGGATAAAGAAAAATGATTGTGTGAGGCATTGTGGAATTTTAAGTTGCGATTGAAGTCATAAAACAGCCAGATGTGTTGGAGCAAAGCCTCCAAACATGCTAGAGAATGTACAGGGATGACCAAGCTCAGCCACATTTGAGATGTAGATTTAAAGAGGATCCTCATTTTCCTAGTTTATTCCAATGACCAAATTTAGGGTAATAACTCAAATCAGAATGGGGACACACTTTAAAATTTTATAATATTTGTAGCATCTTCTACTTCCTTTATATCTTTGAATGCCTGTAGCCCTGAGACATAGAAAATATTGAAACCATTTTTAACAGGGGGAATATAAGATTTAGAGAGTATCAGTGACTTATCCAAAGTGACACAGCAAGGAAGTCTGAGTGAGACTGGAATTCTAACCCCAATTTACATACCTGTCTTGCGTCAGACTTGATAATAAAATTGCATTGTAAAGGTAAATCTGATTCCTGCCACTAGACCAGAAGCATCTTCAGTGTTGGACATTGGTTACAGAGATCAATGCTCCCAGGGAGCTCAGAGTCAAGTTGGGAAAAGGGAGAGAAATGAAGCCTTTATACAGCACCTCAATCACAACTACCATTCTGAATACTTATTTCAAAAGGCCATACTAGAGTTTTTACCACGACCTCTCCACAATTAGGCACTTATTGTGTACCATCTAGAATGTCAATTGGAAGTAAGCAAATGCTGAATAATAGTCATTAAAATAATGCAGATATGTATTCACTGTGGCTCAGTGGTAAAGAATCAGACTGCCAATGCAGGAGACGCAGGAGGTGTAGTTTCGATCATGGGTTGGGAATATCCCCTGGAGGAAGAAATGGCAACCCACTTCAGTATTCTTGCTTGGAGAATCCCAGGGACAGAGGAGGCTTGTGAGCTTCAGTCCATGGGATCGCAGAGAGTCAGACGCAAATGAGTGACTGAGCATACACGTGCATATTAACTGATTTGTCAAGAAGTTTGGTATGTGGCAATTCCAGGGCTGGTTCCGTGGCTCAGTGATGCCATCAGGGACCAAGGATTTTATCTATGTACTTGTTATCTCATGGTTTTACAAAGGCTTCTAAAGCACCAGACCCCAATACTCACAATAATGGATCCTAAGACAAAGAAGTGGGTTCTGTAAAAGGTTCTGTCTTTTCGTCAGAGACTTACTCTGCATCAGACATTGTGTTTATCTCATTTAATTTTCACACACACACAGACACGAGTAACACTGAAAAGCTTATTGTCTACACTGTAGAGATAAAGCGATTGAAGGATTATTTAATTTTCACAAGATATGGGCCCTGAATTAAAATCAGGTCTAAAATATTCCAAAGGGTGAGACTTTAACTACTGGAGTGCTACAAAACCACTTTGCTGAAAGCTAGAATCCCCCCACAATAAAATCCAGGCAGGAGTCAGGTATGTGTGGCCCTGTGACATGGCACTTCACACTACTCTACAGCTATTAGCAGATGAAGATCCTGCAGCAAAGAAGACAGGGAGTCCTCTGAGTTCACACCTCCCTAGGTGCCAGCTCAGGCCTCCTCTCTCTCCTTATCCTTCCTCAACTTTATTCTATTTCAGTCTAGAGAAGGACAGGTCTAAGATGAGCATATGTTTTAAATAGTTCCCAGATCCCCTGGTGGCTCAGACAGTAAAGAATCTGCCTGTGATGCAGGAGACCCAGGTTCCATTCCCTGGAGAAGGGAATGACGACCCACTCCAGCATTCTTGCCTGGAGAATTCTATGAACAAAGGAGCCTGGTGGGCTATGATGGGCTTGCAACTGAGTGACTCACACTTTCACTTTAAATATTTCAGTGTTCAGGTGAGGCAATAGAGGTGTCGTGGGTTATGTATTGCTGTCATAGTCCAAGCAAGGCTGAAATGCCAAGACTTCTCCTCCCTTCTTCCTAAGAACATGACATGGAGGAAACCACTTCAAGATGTTTTTGTCTTGTGACACAGGAGCATAGGGTGGGAGGGAACTAAAAGAAAAGAAAAAGAAAGAAAAGAGAGCCTAGAATGCCTTTTAATCTACATTAGCTGCAAGACTCCACCACTCTCTCCCTTTTAACCCCTTCTTGCCTGAGAGACATTTTATCAGTTATCTTAATTTCTTTCATAAAGACTGACTCCTTGAGGTCTTATCCAGTGCTGGCTGGATGAGGGCAAATAAGCCAGAATGGTGTGCTTATGTTCACTCTGACTAATGTATCTCCAGTTCCTTTTCATTTTTTCTCCTTTTTGGCTATGCATTATCTCTCTTTCTGTGCCAGAATTTAATACCTTCAAGATTCCTGATTCCTTAGTGTTGATAGCAGTATTTAATCAGTGTAACCCATAGTGGCCCTCTCCAAAGTCCTGACTTTCTTGATGCCTCATCAAAGATAAGTTAGGAATTGGGGTGGAGAATGGGGTAGAATCTAATAAAGAATTATATTTCCATAATGGAAAACTTGAGCCATTCATATTTTCTCATAAGTTTTGAGCATTCTAAACTATAAGGAGAATGTAGCAGGTATATTGGGGTCTTAGCTCAACCTAATTTGCCAGACAAATTAGATAATTAACAGGTTTTCTTAAAGGGTTATTAGCAAAGTTGGATCTGAACATGTGACCATTACATCTCTTCCTCATAAAACAGCTGACATGATCACTAGTAATTAACCAAGGAACTGGCAGAGCATTATTTATTCTGTTCCTTTCCCAAATAGAATTGTTCATAATGACAAGGAAAGCCCAAGAGATGTTGATTTGTTCAGTGTATATTAATTTATCTATTATTGATGCCATATATTCGTCCCCAAAAAATCTACGTGCCACTCCAGTGGTAATAACATCAGTATCAAGAAATCTTATTTTTCATCATCTGTGGTGTGATGATTCTAGGTAAGTTCTCCTAGTTGTAGAGGTAATAATGTCTAGATTTTTTTCCCTTAGGACAGGTGGTATAGAATATATTGTTTTTATTAAACAGAAAGTAACTAGTGTCGCGCACATACACTGTGGCAGGCTTGGGACTTGGTGACTTCTATTTATCTCATTTAATTCTTCTAACAAATTTATTAAGTAGTTTTTGTTAATCCCATTTTGTGGAGAACTCTGAGGCTTAGAGAAATCAAGTGATTTGAATCAGATTTATCTCATTTTCAAGGCTGTACTCTTTCCTCTGCATCACTACACATATATCACACACACACACCAATATACTTATGTGTCCATTTGTATTTGCATGAACTTCTCATTAGACACAAGTGCAACATGACAAATGATCTGTCTAGCAGAGTTCTTCCAGGGTCTCACATACAGAGGTCACTGCATAACAGACTACACCATTTTAATTGGTGATCCTTCCAAAATACCTAACTATGTTGGTGAGACACATAAGTTGTCTTTTTCATAAGAAAATATCAAGTATATTTAGCCAGGTTTGCAAAGGTGGTCCACAGTGCAGGAACTAATGAAGCATGTCTCAAGATGGCTTTGCCCTAATAAGACAGATTTTAGAGACCATTCTTAATACAGTTGATGTACTGCCAGAGTTGAAGATACTACCAAATTCTTGTTACACAACAAAACTTTTATTCTTGGGATTTATATTTCCATCTCAGGAATGGGAAGACCAAATAGCCCCAATATATAGTTTCCTTTTGAGGGAGTTGGCAAGTAAAAATTGTATATATTTAAAGTGTATGTAATTATTGGACATACATATGGACAGTGAAATGCCTACTTGTTCTTTAGTCACTGAGTCGTGTCCAACTCTTTTGTGACCCCTTGGACTGTAGCCTGCCAGGCTCCTCGTCCTTGGGATTTCCCAGGTTAGAATGCAGGAGTGGGTTGCCATTTTATCCGCCAGAGGATCTTCTTGACCCAGGGATCAAACCTGCATTTCCTGCATCTGTTGCATTGCAGGGAAAATTCCTACTTCAGTCAAGTTAATTAACATATCTCCCCACTTAGTTACCTCTTTTTTCCCTTTTTAAATACATAAGTACTAGGCGCTCAGTCATGTCTGACTCTGCGACTCCATGGACTGTAGCCCACCAGGCTCCTCTGTTCATGGGGATTTTCCAGACAATACTGGAGTGGGTTGCCATTCCCTTCTCCAAAAGATCTTCCCAACCCAGGGGTTGAATCCACGTCTCACACATAGCAGGCAGATTTTTTTTTACCATTTGAGCCACCGTAGAGCATGTGAAACACACCCTCTTAGAAAATCTACAGTAATCAATATATTATTATCTATAGTCATCATGCGGTATATTAAAATTTTAGATTTATTCCTCCCACACAACTGCAAATTTGTACCATTTGACCGATATCTCCCCGTTTCCCCCACCTCTCTGCTCTTGGTAACCACCATTTTACTCTCTGTTTCTATATATTTGACTTTTTAGATTCTACATAAAAATGAGATCACACAGTTTTTTTCTTCCTTCGTCTGGCTCATTTCAGTTAGCATAATGTCCTCCAGATTCATCTCCTTCAGCTCCTTCTAGTGCTCAGTTGTGGCTGACTCTTTGCCACCACCATGGACTGTAGCTTGCCAGGCTCCTCTGTTGGTGGAATTTTCCACGCAAGAATACTGGAGTGGGTTGCCATTTCCCACTCCAAGGGATCTTCCCAATCCAGGGATCAAATCTACACATTTTGCATCTCCTGCATTGGCAGGCAGATCCTTTACCTCTGTGCTACATGGGAAGCCCAGATTCATCTATGTTGTCACAAATGATGGGATTTCCTTCTTTATAAAGGCTGAATAATATCCTATTCTAGCTAACTAGCTAGCCAGATAGATGCATGTAGTTCATTTTCTTTATCCATTCATCTGTGAAGGTAGACTTAAGTTGTTTCCATATCTTGGTTATGGCGAATAGAGATATGATTAAAATGGGAGTACATATTTCTCAATATAGTGATTTTATTTCCTTTGTATATATACTCAAAAGTGGGGTTGCTGGATCATACAGTAGTTCTGTTTTTAAGTTTTTCAGGAACCTTCATGCTTTCTCCATAGTGGTTGTACCAATTTACATTTCTACCAAAAGTGTACAAGAGTTCCATTTTCTCTACATCCCCGCCAATACTTTTTATTCTTTGTCTCTTAGATGATAGTCAACCTAAAAGATATTTCATAGTCATTTTGATTTGCATTTCCCCAACTATGATTAGTGAGCATCTTTTCATATACTATTGGCCATACATATGTATTCTTTGGAAAAACATCTATTTGAAGATTCTGCCCATTTGTAACTGGGTGGGTTTTTGCTATTGAATTGTATGAGCTTCTTATAGATTTTGAATATTAATCTCTTTTCAGATGTATGGTTTGCAAATATTTTCTCCCAATCATAGTTACCTTTTCATTTTAATGATTTTTTTTTTTTTTGGCAGAAGCTTTTTAGTTTTGTATAATCCCATTTGTTAATTTTTCCATTTGTTACCCAAGCATTTTATGCCACATCCAAAAATAATTGTGAAGGCCAATATCAAGGAAATTTTACCCTATGTTTTCTTCTGGAAGTCTTATATCTAAGTCTTTAAGCCATTTTGAGTTGATTTTTGCTCACAGTGTAAGATAAGGGTTAAATTTCATTCTTTTGTAAAGTGTGGATATACACTTTGCCTAAAGGCTTCCCTGGTGGCTCAGAGAGTAAAGAATCTGCCTGCAATGCAGAAGATCTGGGGAAGATCTCCTGGAGACGGGAACGGCAACTCACTCCAGTACTCCTGCCTGGAGAATTCCATGAACAGAAGCAGGCTCCAGGTCACGGGGTTGCAAAGAGTCACACACGACTGAATGACCAACACTTTCATACACTGTGCCCAGCACTGTTTACTGAAGGCTATCCTTTTGGCATTGTATATTTTTGGTACTTCTGTTGAAGATTAGTTGACTATATATGCATAGGTTTGCTTCTGGGCTCTTGATTCTGTTCCATTACTCTATGTGTCGGTTTTTAAGACGGTCCTATACTATTGTGATTACTATAGCTTAGGAATGCCATTTGCAGTCGAGAAGGGTGATGCTTTCAACTGTATTCTTATTTTGCAAGATTAATTTGATTATGTGGAAACTGCTACAGTTCTACATAAATTTTAGAATTTTTTTTTCACCTGAAAGATGCAAAGGGAGTCATGGTAGGAATTGCATTGAATCTTTCTATCTCTTTGGGTAGTAGGAAATTTTTTTAACAATATTAATTCTTCCAGTAAAGGAATGTGGGATAGCTTTCTATTTATTTGTGAATTCTTTGCTTCCCTTCCTCAATGTTTATAGTTTTCAGTGTACATACATTTCACCTCCTTGATTAAATTTACTCCTAAGTATATTATTCTTTTTGATGCTATAGTTAATTCTAGCCTGATGGCTCTTATTGTATGGTCTAGCTATGAATCCCTCTAAATAAGGTTGAGAAGAAATGATAAAAAGAGCATGACTTGCATCTTATTCATTTTCTTAAGTTGCTCTTATAATTATTCCTCAAGGAACCCTTCCAACTGCAAGCTGAATATGATTTCTTTTTCCTCTGAATTCCCTGTTTGTTTGTTGTTTGTTTAATGAGCAGTATTGTTCTAATGTGCGTGTGCATATGAATTACCTGGAAAATGTGTCAAAATGAAGGAGATCTAGGGTGGGATCTTCTATCCTCCAGTGCTATCAAGTTCCCAGGCAATGCTGATGCTGCATGCTTAAAAACCACCCACTGAATATAGCAGGAGTTTTTTCCTTGTCTTATATTACAACCACTTGTTTGTGAGTTTGACTTGCTCAATTGGATTGTAGCCATTTTCTTGATGATCTGATTGTAAGTCTTAAAATCAGTTCTGAAAAATTTCTCTGACCAATCTAAACAGACATCCAGTGACTATCACATAAGCTTTTAAATCACCTAACAGGATTTACCCTCTTTGTCTACCCTTTCTATTATAAAGAAAGAGCATGCTCTTTTCAGCTGGAACAGAAACATCAAAATACTGCCTGGCATAGAGTTGATACTTGGTAAATATGGTTTATGAAAGTGACAAGCAAACTGTTTTTCTTACTTCCAAGTTCATCTCCTTTATATATAATGACAGATAAAACCATGATGAAGTAACTGTGATGGCTTTCTGTGTTAAAGTTCATCATTTTCTGTAGTTCATAGGCACTAGAGGAAGGCAATTAGGTTGAACTGAGGGTTACTAGCAAAGAAAATTTTAAACCAAAAATCTTTGTGTGTCAATATGAATGTAAGCATAAAATATATAAAATATTTTAAAATATAAAATAAATAATATATTTTTTATTTTCCCTTTTTCTACTTGGCTCCCTATTTTACCTTCCCACCTATGATTTTTTTTTTCTTTTCTTTTTTAGATTCATTCTTAATTAGAATCAGGTAAAGCACAATCTCTTTTCTGGGCAGAAAAAACCCAGTATTGATTTTTCTTTATTGACCAATCATACATTGCAGTATAAATATTTATGATGGCTGCACATAATAAAAAAATAAGTTAAATACCACAGAGGAAAATGAAATGTAAATGGAAAAGGATTTCTCGTGGGTAATACATCACTTTATAATCTTACGTTACTCTGAGAAGCACCCAAAGGCTTTCTAGGATCAATGCTCAGATTACAAGACCTCCATCACCACAAACAGACATTTGCAATTTGGTCTTGGGTCCTCTTGGGGATCACTCACATCAGATTTATTTGGCGATTTAGCAAGTGAAATACAATATATATGCAAAGCCCTTCTAAAGTGGCCAGGTGTTTAAATGGAACTCTTCTAATATCTTGGAGCATTTTTGTAGATTTCCCCCAAATGTCAGAGTTGAAAGAAGCCATAGAGATCACTATTTCAAGGCTCTCAGTTTATGGTGAGAGGAACTGATGTGCAGAGAGGAAAACGGCTGGCCTCGGGCCACACAGCATGCCGTTAGTTGGACAAGAATCCCACTCAGCGCCTAGTTCAGCTGTCTCTCCTGAGCGTGTCTCCATTGATTTTGGAGACGTTTAAGGGTGGTTTGGGGAGAGCAGGCAGGGAGGCAGTGGGAGTCGAGTATGGGCAGGTCAGTTTAGAAAAGGTGCTTAAATATTTTGCCAGACAGTTTGAGAATCCCAAAGGACACAGTAAACGGCAGCTCCCCTCTTCTGGAGTTATTATTGACTTGGTTAGAATACATGGAGGCGGCCATTTGTTTTGACATCAATTTCTGTTTTATCTATGTCAGAAGGATGGAGACAGATCCTCAGAGGTTTTGAGGTCACAAAGGCCCCTAAGTGTTAGTGACAAAGATCTTTAAGGAAAGGTGTATCCTTCCCACCACCCTCTTCCCCCTTCTCCAGTCTCCCTGAGACAAGTATTAATAATACCTTCCATTTTTGTGGACAGAGGTTGCTTTTTCATAATTCAGAATGGTGGAAGATGGGAAACCCCAATAAAGAGCATCAACAGAGTTAAATACTTAACACACAGTGTGTGTGTTTGAATGTGAACAGTATTAGTAAAAAGCAATTTATTTTGTACAACTAAAAATAAACTATGCATTTATCTTTTATACTGCAAACTATAAGAAGGAGAAAGGGAGCATAGGGTTTTCCATATTATCTTTGCCTTTTTTATTATCCTTCAGATTCCTCACAGTTATTCTTGCGGGAGTTATATGATGTCTCTCTTCGTCACTGGCCACCCCAACACACTTACTGAATATGATTTCCAAATTGCAAATGGATGTGTTAAGTCCTCAGTTAGAGAACATGTGTGCCTACTTAGGTGCTCAGTCGTGTCTGACTCTTTGCAACCCATGGAGTGTAGCCTGCCAGGCTCCCCTGTTCATGGGATTCTCCAGACAAGGATACTAGAGTGGGCGGCCATTCCGTTCTCTAGGGGATCTTCCTGACCCAGGGATCGAATCCCAGTCTCCTCCATTGCAGGAGGATTCTCTACCATCCCAGGCACCAGGGAAGCCCCAGTGAGAAGAGTAGGGATCAAAATTCATCTAGACTGGTAACCTCCTTATTCAAAACCACTGTATTTGTCCTCAGAAAGAAATGCTTTTTCAGTGAAATATGTTTGTGTGTGTGTGTGTGTGTGTGTGTGTATGTATTTTTTGTTTTTAAGTTTTAAGGAAAAGGCAAAAAAAAAAAAAAATAGGAATAGCTGCTTTCTTGCACTGAAAATACAGCTATTCAGAGTAACTTGAGTATTCATACCAGATCAGTGATCCACTGCAGTTTGAGATTTGACAGAATTCCCTCAATAGCTCTAAAACCAGAGTCTGGATGATGAGAAGGATACCTGATGTTTGAATTGCCTTTGCAACTACATTTTTTAGTGCTTTCAAATTGCTGCTTGCTAACATTTACAGCTCTCTGCAGCCATAATATACCACCACGGGATTTGGGAGCAGATCAAAGGGGTAGGAAAGAAATTGCTATTCCCAAATTCTTACTAGTAGAAGATCGGTGCATGTCAAATAGCTTTTAATGTCCACAAGCCCAGCTGGTTATATACACAAGGCCATTTCCATTAGCAAAACCTATACTTTCTTCATCAAAAATCTGTTCAGCTCCAAAGAGGAAAGAAACTCTGCTCTGAGTCTTAATAGTTATAGACATTAGCCTTCAAAGGGACTTCTTAACTTTTCAAGTCCTTTTCCCATTGGTTACAAATTATGTGTGCCTTTTGTTAATAAGACTGGAGAAGACTCTTGAGAGTCCCTTGGACTGCAAGGAGATCCAACCAGTCCATCCTAGAGGAGATCAGTCCTGGGTGTTCATTGGAAGGACTGATGCTGAAGCTGAAACTCCAATACTTTGGCCACCTCATGCGAAGAGCTAACTCATTGGGAAAGACCCTGATGCTTGGAGGGATTGGGGGCAGGAGAGAAGGGGACGACAGAGGATGAGATGGCTGGATGGCATCACCGACTCAATGGGCATGAGTTTGAGTAAACTCCGGGAGTTTGGATGGACAGGGAGGCCTGGTGTGCTGTGATTCATGGGATAGCAAAGAGTCAGAGCGACTGAGCGACTGAACTGAACTGAAGAAACCCCTGCTTTTACTTAAATAATGGGGTAGGTGCAGGAAAATAGAATATTTCAAAGGAAGGATTCTTCATTTCTGAAATAAGGCTTGACAAGGTCCAGAACAGCATGTATAGCCTAGATAACCTCTTATCTGAGATTCATATACACAAATATATCGAAACAGAAAAATAAACAAATATGAGCAAATTAAAGCCATTATCTATAGGGAGGAAGAGGGAGGTAAAGGTTAAAATAAAATCTAAATTTGTCTGAAAATACCTCATTTTGTAAACATGGCTTTGAAACCATGAAAATATTTTAAATAATTTTTTAAAAAATCAGAAATAAAAATGACAATTCATAAAAATCAAATACCAAGCCATCAAAAAGCAAAATGTAACAAAGTTGGTGACTTAGCCACACATGGAAAACTCATTTTAATTGACTGTAAATAGGATAATGTGGTAACATATATCAAGGACAAAATAAACTGCCAAAATAACCCTGCTTTCAACAATGATATTGTTAGTGATAATATTGGCCTCCTTAGTCTAATACTAATATCTATTAGTATTAGAGAAAGAAAATAAGTATTAAAAGTCAAAATTTTGTCAGCAGGTGAGATAAAAATTTAAAATCAAGGTGTTAAGCAAGATCAAAAATTGTCCACATGTGGTTTCCTCTTTAAAATGTGCCTATTTCCTAGCTCTGATCATTGAAAATTCTGAAAAAAAAAAAAACGTTTGATTGGTAATGACTGGTAGCGCCGATCACCGTTAGTCCCCAGATGGTTGTTGTTTCAAAATGCCATTTCCCACAGAAAAGAAAAAAGGCGCCTCAGAGAAATAATTGATTACTTCCAGATCTGGAGTCAGAAACAAGAGAGAAGCCTGGGACATCTTATCCACTCGAAGGTAATTCTATCAATGGAGACTGTGTCAAAAGGATTCGAGAGCTCCCATTGGCCAAAAAGAGGACATTTGGTCCACAAAGAGAATAATAAATGAAATAGATTTAAACATATAAAATATTTTATAATCCACGAGCTCATAAAAATACTTTTAAGCAAAAATCCCAAACTCTCGTTTTTTTTCCTTTATAGGCTTCAACTTACCCTGAAAACTGTTAAACATAGGGAAAGAATCAAGCATTAACTTATATTTCCCATAAGAACTGTACCTCGTGTATCCAAACAATTGGAAGGAAATCTTTCTTTATGGAGAATTGAAACTGTTACACACAGGAGTAAGAGAATATGAACATTTTGGCACCTTTAATGAAATGATGAATGGTCATCAGTGGCTTCTCAAACCTTAGGTTAAAAGCTGATAAGGATGTCTATGTTTTGTAGATAAGTTCATTTGTATCATGTCTTTGTTTTTTTTTTTTTTTTAATATTATTTTATTAGTTGGAGGCCAATCACTTTACAACATTTCAGTGGGTTTTGTCATACATTGACATGAATCAGCCATATAGTTACATGTATTCCCCATCCCGATCCCCCCTCCCACCTCCCTCCCCACCCGACTCCTCAGGGTCCTCCCAGTGCACCAGGCCCGAGCACTTGACTCATGTATCCCACCTGGGCTGGTGGTCCGTTTCACCATAGATAATATACATGCTGTTCTTTCAAAACATCCCACCCTCACGTTCTCCCCCAGAGTTCAAAAGTCTGTTCTGTATTTCTGTGTCTCTTTTTCTGTTTTGCATATAGGGTTATCGCTACCATCTATCTAAATTCCGTATATATGTGTTAGTATACGGTAATGTTCTTTATCTTTCTGACTTACTTCACTCTGTATAATGGGCTCCAGTTTCATCCATCTCATTAGAACTGATTCAAATGAATTCTTTTTAATGGCTGAGTAATATTCCATGGTGTATATGTACCACAGCTTCCTTATCCATTCATCTGCTGATGGGCATCTAGGTTGCTTCCATGTCCTGGCTATTATAAACAGTGCTGCGATGAACATTGGGGTGCACGTGTCTCTTTCAGATCTGGATTCCTCAGTGTGTGTGCCCAGAAGTGGTATTGCTGGGTCATATGGCAGTTCTATTTCCAGTTTTTTAAGAAATCTCCACACTGTTTTCCATAGTGGCTGTACTAGTTTGCATTCCCACCAACAGTGTAAGAGGGTTCCCTTTTCTCCACACCCTCTCCAGCATTTATTGCTTGTAGACTTTTGGATAGCAGCCATCCTGACTGGCGTGTAATGTATCATGTCTTTGGATCCAATTGAAAACACCAGAATTTACTGACCCCTCTTGACATCACAGGGAAAGACATAATCAGACATTAATTTTCTTCATTAATTTTCTTCTAATATACAACAAAAACTATAGACTACCTCTGATAAACCATTCCTCCCTCTAAATTAAAATAAAACTTTTCAGCTCATAGAAAATACAGGACTGAGAATTCCCTGGCTGTCCAGTGGTTAGAACTCCACACTTTTACTGAAAGGGCCTGAGGTCCAAACTTGGTTGGAGAACTAAGGTGTGGCTAAAAAACGAAAAAAAAAAAAAAAAAAAAAATAGAGCCAGAGCAAGATATTAAGCAAGAATACAATCTAAAAATCCAGAAAAAGATAATTCTGCAGAAGGTGCCAAGTTTCTTCAGCAAATAAATGCAGGCTCCTGAGCATGTACACACACATACACAAACACACAGTAAGATGAGAACTTGTAAATTAAAGTAAATTTAAGAGATGTGTTACTCAGATTGTCTTAGATATTATTTGAATCATTCTTTGAAAAAAAAACATGGGAAATGACATTTATTAAGCAATCAGGGAAATGTGAATATTGTGTATTTGGTAATGTTTGAGGGGAAAAAATTTGATCTCAGTATTGTGGCTATATTTTTAAAAACAGCTAACTTTAGAAATAGGTAAGTATTAATGTGTAAAATACATAGAGTATGGCAATCCACCAAAACTTGTTCAAGCTGAGAATTCTTTATGCTCATGTTTCAATTTGTGTATATATTTGAATATTTCCACATTAAAAAGTTTTTAAAACGCTAAAATAGGGCTTAACGCAGATTCTTTAAAACACTAAATTACTTTAGCATGCTAGGGCATTTTTGAGAGCAAATGAGAGAAATCCACTCAAACTAATTTAAGGGGAGAAAAAAGGAAATGTATGTGTTCACATTCCTAAAAGTTCCAGAGATGGAGCTGGCTCAGAAACTCTGAAGACTGAAATGTCTAGATGCTCCATTTCTTCCCCTTCTCCCTCCTGTCTTCTTCTTTCCCTCCTGCTGTTATCTCCTTCCTTCCTCTCTCCCTCATCCCCTGACTTTCCCCAAGGCTCCAGGCTCCACTTCACACAAGAATTACCCAGTCCTAGATCAGCCACCCCTGGAGACAGAGAGACTTTCTCCCAGTGAAAGCCTTACTGGTTTCAGGTACAGAAAGTTGGGGCTTCCCAGGTGTCACTAGTGGGAAAGAACCCACCTGCCTATGCAGGATACGTGAGAGACATGGGTTCAATCCCTGGGTCGAGAAGATGCCCTGGAGGAGGACATGGAAACCACTCCAGTATTCTTGTCTGGAGAACCCCATGGACAGAGGAGCCTGGCCGGCTAGCAAAGAGTTGGGTAGCAAAGAGCTGGGCTCGTCTGAAGTGCCTTAGCACACATGCACAGAAAGCTGGGTTACTTGATCACACATGGCTAAATCACCTCTGGTCCATTTACAGACCCTTACTAATTTACTTTACTAGTTTACTTTACCCTAATTTATATCTCTTTCATCCCTAATCCCCATTAGCATTTATGTCCCCTGATCCTCACCAAAAATACTGATTCAAAGTTTTTGTTGTATATCGTTTTGTTTATGAGTAACTTTGTAAAATATGTATTGTGGTTTTTGAATGCATATATACATGGGTATCTCATCTGAAACTAATCTTTTTGCCTTTAAAACTACATATATATTTTTTAAAATAGCTAATTTTATTGGGGTCTATTTACATATGGTAAAACACACAGATCTTAAACATATAGTTAAGGAAGTTTGACAGATGTATATTTCCATGTAATGGACACCCTGATCAAAACATTGAACATTTCCATCACCCCAGAAAGTTTCCTTCAGTTCCTTTAGAGTAAATCTACAATTAGAGGCAACCTCTCTCCTGATTTCAATTACTCAAAATTATTTTGCATGTTCAATGAACTTCATAAACATGGAATCATAAAGTATGTACTCTTTTATGTATAACTTTTTGTACTTAATATCTGTGAGATCCATCCAAGTTTTGGCATGTGTTAGAACTTTTATAATTTGATTTTATTGTTAACTCATATTCCACAGTAAGAATATAATATGCTTTTAAGATAGATAGGTGTCTATCTAGTCACTTTCTTCTGGCTGCTTCACAGTATTCTGCTATATGCATATTGTATATTTTACTCCTCAGTCCCCTGGTCACGAACACTTTGGTTGTCTTCCATAATCTGCTAGCCCAAATGATGCTGTGACAAACATCCTTGAGTGTACTCTTTGTGAGCTGTGTGATAGTTCTCTGGAGCTTATAAGCATCCTTAATGTCATTAAACACTGTGGCACTAGAGAATGCTCACATCAGTTTACATTCCCTTCATCAGTGTTTGAAGGCGCTGTTTCCTGATGTGATGGCCATACATAGCATTACAGTAAGCAGTGTTAACCAGTTTTCAATATTTAGAGCAGTGCTTTCTAATAAAAAGTTTCGTGATCATGGAAATAGTCTATATCTTCATTACCCAAAATGGTAACATGTGGTTACTGAGCACTTGAAATGTAGCTTGTGTGATTGAGGAATGTCATTTCCAACTTTATGAAATTGTAGTTAATTTAAATGTAAGTTAAATAGCCATATATGGTTAGTGGTTACCATATTGGACAGTGCAGCTTTAGGATCAACCAGGATGATGAGACTGGACTTAGCTTAGTTTTGACTGAATCTTGTCATTGGAAACTGATTCAAGGGAATGACATGATACAATTTGTATCTTAGATCATTCCAACTGTGGTAAGCATGGGTGGAGTGGGGTTCAATAGAAGTCAGGAGATATTAGTTGGGGTGATATTATGTTGACCCTAACTTAAAAAGCTTATCCAGGAGCAGTGGAGACCAATAGAACAGAGAAAATCAAGAGCTTAAGTGAAAACATCAATAGTCCTTGGAAACTGACTTGAAATAGTAGATTAAAAAAAAATCAGCAAATGTCTAGTTCCTTGTATAGACAATGCGATGCACAGCTATACAGAGTTTCTGATGAAGAGTTCAGTTCAGTTCAGTCGCTCAGTCATGCCCGACTCTTTGCGACCCCATGAATCGCAGCACACCAGGCCTCCCTGTCCATCCAAACTCCCGGAGTTTACTCAAACTCATGCCCGTTGAGTCGGTGATGCCATCCAGCCATCTCATCCTCTGTCGTCCCCTTCTCCTCCTGCCCTCAATCCCTCCAAGCATCAGGGTCTTTTCCAATGAGTCAACTCTTCACATGAGGTGGCCAAAGTATTGGAGTTTCAGTTTCAGCATCAGTCCTTCCAATGAACACCCAGGACTGATCTCCTTCAGGATGGACTGGTTGGATCTCTTTGCAGTCCAAGGGACTCTCAAGAGTCTTCTCCAACACCACAGTTCAAAAGCATCAAATTTTCGGTGTTCAGCTTTCTTCACAGTCCAACTCTCACATCCATACATGACCACTGGAAAAACCATAGCCTTGACCAGACAGACCTTTGTTGGCAAGTAATGTCTCTACTTTTAATATGCTATCTAGGTTGGTCATAACTTTCCTTCCAAGGAGTAAGCGTCTTTTAATTTCATGGCTGCGGTCACCATCTACAGTGATTTTGGAGCCCAAAAAAATAAAATCTGACACTGTTTCCACTGTCTCCCCATCTATTTACCATGAGGTGATGGGACCAGATGCCATGATCTTAGCTTTGTGAATGTTGAGCCTTAAAGCCAACATTTTCACTCTTCTCTTTCACTTTCATCAAGAGGCTTTTTAGTTCCTCTTCACTTTCTGCCATAAGGGTGGTGTCATCTGCATATCTGAGGTTATTGATATTTCTCCCGGCAATCTTGATTCCAGCTTGTGCTTCTTCCAGCCCAGCGTTTCTCATGATGTACTCTGCATATAAGTTAAATAAGCAGGGTGACAATATACAGCCTTGACGTACTCCTTTTCCTATTTGGAATCAGTCTGTTGTTCCATGACCAGTTCTAGCTGTTGCTTCCTCACCTGCATACAGGTTTCTCAAGGGGCAGGTCTGGTGGTCTGGTATTCCCATCTCTTTCAGAATTTTCCACAGTTTATTGTGATCCACACAGTTGAAGGCTTTGGCATAGTCAATAAAGCAGAAATAGATCTTTTTCTGGAACTCTCTTGCTTTTTCGATGATCCAGCGGATATTGGCAATTTGATCTCTGGTTTCTCTGCCTTTTCTAAAACCAGCTTGAACATCTGGAAGTTCTCGGTTCATGTATTGCTGAAGCCTGGCTTGGAGAATTTTGAGCATTACTTTACTAGCGTGTGAGATGAGTGCAATTGTGCGGTAGTTTGAGCATTCTTTGACATTGCCTTTCTTTGGGATTGGAATGAACACTGACCTTTTCCAGTCCTGTGGCCACTGCTGAGTTTTCCAAATTTGCTGACATATTGAGTGCAGCACTTTCACAGCATCATCTTTCAGGGTTTGAAATAGCTCAACTGGAATTCCATCACATCCACTAGCTTTGTTTGTAATGATGCTTTCTAAGGCCCACTTGACTTCACATTCCAGGATATCTGGCTCTAGGTGAGTGATCACACCATTGTGATTATCTGGGTCATGAAGATCTTTTTTGTATAGTTCCTCTGTGTATTCTTGCCACCTCTTCTTAATATCTTCTGCTTCTGTTAGGTTCGTACCATTTCTGTCTTTTATTGAGCCCATTTTTGCATGAAATGGTCCCTTGGTATCTCTAATTTTCTTGAAGAGATCTCTAGTCTTTCCCATTCTGTTGTTTTCCTCTAGAAGCTCCCAGCAAATTCTCACGGAAAAGCACCTGTCAACCAGAAGTAGTGATGGAAACTTAGTCCAGGTCCTTTGAGTCACGGAAAGATTGTATGTGGAGTCAAATTGTCTCTGGGTCTGGAACCCCATCTGTTACTGCTCTGGTTTCACCAAGGTTTGTGCCAAAGGTCACCTGGGTCTGTCCCACCCCATCCTTTGCTCAGTCATAGGCTGACAGAGTTTAGCATGAGAAAATGAAGCAACCTGTAGAAATCTGTAAATATCTGGAAGCTCCAAGGCTGACACAGAAGGAAAAGCCTGGGAACTGATACACACCCATTGTTTAATGTTGCAGGCAATTAGTGATCAGGAGCAGCTGCTATGGTTAAACTGTTAAAAATTCGAGAGTAAGTGAAGGAGAACATATGGGGTAGGTTTTATCTCCAAAACACTGCTTTGAGGATAATATTGACATAATTTGCCTATCATATTTTCCCCTCTTTGAAATGATTTGCATAACATTTCCTAGAAATAGACTCCATATGTCTGTTAGCAATTGGTAGAGGAAGTGCAAACTCAAGCTCCTTGAAGAAGAGCCAGTTACAAGAGGAGTCATGAATCTAAGACTGGAGCCAGACTATATTTCCCCTTCTTGGGAAAGGTAGAACATCAACAGAAAGTCAATAAAGGGATGAGGAGCTAGGAAATGGACAATTGGTGAATCTTTTCTATATGCTACCCACTGTCTGATACAGTGTTCTAGGTATTTATCAATAGCTCCATTTTATAGATTGGAAAACTGAGACTTAAACAGAGGAGGCAATTTGCTCAAGGTCACACAGCACCAGATCCAGGATCCAGACCAGATTTTCTTGGCTGAAAAATAAACTTCAGGCAAAACAACCCACCTCTGGATTTGGACAAGTGCAGTAATTCTCACCTGGAAAGCCCCCATCCCCTGGAGAAGGGAATGGCAACCCACTCTAGGACTCTTGCCTGGGGAATCCCTCGGAGAGAGGAGCCTGGCGGGCTGAGGTCCACGGAGTAACAAAGAGTCAGACGCCACTGAAGCAGCTTAGCACACACAGACAGTGATCCTCACTGTGGTCTTTGGACTAGTAGCTTAGACCTCACCTGAGAATATTCTATGAATATGAACCACTTTGTACATACCGAATTAAGGGTTCTGAGGTGAAGCCCAGATGTTTGTTTTAACACGCTCTCCAGGTAACTCTGATGCAGGCTACTGTTTTGGAATTGCCAGATAAGTGGGATTTAATCAATCATATAAAAGGAAGGTACTCAGGAATGCTACAGTGGGAGGATGTAGCTGGGAGGAGATAAAGAAATATAATACATGTTTTCTACACAAAGAATAGAAAACTTTTTGGGGGATATAGATATAACTGGAACAACAATTCAATTTAGTGGAAGGAATGCGAGCTAGATAAACAATTTGGAAGCTATGTTTCTAGTCCCAGGTCTCATACTAATATTCAGGTTGGGTTTGACTTCTATATATTTCCTTTTAATCCCAATTAAACTGATACCAGTCCTGGTGGTAATAGTATATTTAGAAGACCAATTCTTTTACACTATTTTAGAGGTAGATAGGGCGGTGACTAGCCAAAAATGAGAAGTATTCGTTACAGATTGACATTCTAGTAGACTTTTGGTATTAGTAAACTGAAAATACATAGTTACATATGGCCAAGTCAATTATTCTCAAACATGATTTGCATCGAGGAGCTTAACACAAAGTAAAAAACATGCAGTCCCAGAGCACATCCCATGTATGGGGCATATATAGAGAGGAAAGAGGTGATTATAATCGCCTTCAGATGATTCCAGCTTGCTTCCAAATTTGAGAACTATAGCTCTATGTAGTCAGCAAATCTAAATGAAGGAGAAATCTCAGTGATCAACAATAGTTTGGGGATGGTGTATGGTGATACTCTAGCCACCTGTCTTTAAGGGCTCTCTCATCATTTATGGGGAATGTCTTGCTCACTTAGCCTGGAATTCAAGTCTTCTATGATTTACTTCCTGAGTACATTTCCTGCTTCCTGTTCCATTGATCACTTTCATAAACCTCTGCGTTAGCCAAGTTAGACTACTTGCTTTTCTCCAGCTATCCCTAGGTTACACCTCCTCGAGAGTTTTACTCGTGCTATTTCCTATGCCTGTTTTGTCGACTGGAAGTATATCCTCCCCCCGCAGCACAATTAAAGTGCTGTACCCTTCCTAAAGCCTCCCCCTGTGTCATCAGCCAGTGGGCAGCTCTGCTTCCTCTGATGGCATGTCACATTTGAATAGTGTATCTTTTTGAACGTTGTCCACTATAGAACAAAGCACCTTGTCTCAAATAATTTCAGTCATAAAGGCAATGCACTTCAATCCTGAGGTATGATGGCTGTAGGTCAGTTCATTTAATAGCCCAATAATGTCATAAAAGATGCAGGTCCTTTCCACCTTCCCCATCATCCAGCCTGGCTCTAGTCCCTTGATAAATCTAAAACAACCACCATGGTTCTAAATGTCACTTACAGACATAAATACAACCAGTGTGTGAAAAGAGCTTTTGTTGACCTTGGTTTCTTTTTAAGAACAAGGAAACATTTCCAAGAATCTGACCTTAAGACTTTTTCTCATGTTTCATTGGCCAGCATAATGTCACATGCCCATTCCTAAACCAGTCACTAACAAGGGGAATGCAGTTTCAGGACCCGACTCATTGAAACACATGTTTAGTAGAAGGATTTCCTGAACAAAACTGGATTGCTCTTAGAAAGGAGGAATAATAGATGCTGGTGAAAGGTGCTTGGCTTAGCTGTTACTCCTCTAAAGCAATAGGCCCTCTCAATATACATGATGACTATCTGTTCCCATGTTTAATTCCCCTATTAAACTTAAGTCTCCTTGAGGACAGGTTTCTGTTTTATGTTTAATGGCATGCATTCTAGAGTCAGACTAATCTGGGTTGAAACTAATGTGGTAAACTCATTCCAATTTGCGTAAGACTTTCCTGATTCGGGGGGCTTCGGTAAAGTACCTACATGCTAATGCAAGAAATATAAGAGATGTGGGTTTGATCCCTGGGTCGGGAAGATCCCCTGAAAGAGGGCATGACAACCCACTCCAGTATCCTTGCCTGGAGAACCTCGAGAACAGAGGAACCTGGTGGGCTACCGTCCATGGGGTCACAAAGAACTGGACATGACTAAAGTAACTTAGCATGCACACACTTCCTGATTTTGGCACCCAAAGTCACATATCCAGAGAAGCCCATTTGCCCCAGGTAAGCCATGACAACTGGTCACCCTAGTTGAAATCTCATCTCTGTCATATACCGGATGCACAATCTGGAAGTCAGTTTTGTTCAAGACCTACTGCTTGAGTGCCCACCAAATGCCAGGCGCTGTTTGAGAAAGCTCGCCTTGTTTCTCTGACCACGCTGGCACCAGCCCTCTCACTTCCCGCAATTGCGCTAGTGTTGCCCCGGGACAGCCTGGTGTGTGACCCTCTCTCTGCCCCGCATCACTCAGAGATGATGTCAGAGGAAGCCTGGCCGCCTGACGAATAGGGCTTGGGAAATCCCCAGGAGTTTGCAGACACTGTTTCTGGCTTGAAAAACAAAAACACCCACAAACAGCCAAGGGTCCCCATCTACTCAGGGAACATGCTGTCCCTCCTGTTTGCAGGGCCGTTTCTTGGACAAGCAGAGGCTCTGTTTGCTGGACTTTTGGCCCCGTGCAGTCACTGTGAGGCAAGGCACATCTCACATAAACAGGCCAGTGAAATGAGGTAATTGCGGCTTTCGATGAATGCTATTTCTGTCTCCTGGGCGATGCTGCTTGGGATGGGAAGGGTGAGAGCGAGTGGATCTGACACGCTGTGGCTCTCCTCACAGAGTGGAGACAGATAACCCCGGGGTGGGAGGCCGCCTCCTGTTTCTCCTCCTAATGATGAGTGAATACCATACGCACTTTCAGAAAAGACCTGCTCCATGTTGGAAATCCCTTCCGAACGCCAGAACTTTTCCATTTGGACAACGAGGCTGTCCTTAAATGTGACTTAGAGAGCTGTACTGAACATAACATGCGCCAAGCCTGTTACAGATGTCATCATTTCCTCTTCACAAAGATCCTTAGAAATAGGTGCAATTAATATTCCAGCTATGGAGAAGAGCAAGGGATGACTCAGAACGGTGGGGTCCTCCGGTCACAGCACCGACATGAGCAAGGCCAGCGTAAACCTCTTTCCGTCGCGAGAGCTGTTCCATTGCACCACTGCTAATTTTAGCCACTTGCGTTGAATTTTTGTTGGATTTTGTCCTTTCGTGCGACGTTGAAATGGGAAACAGAAAACAAGATTTCTTTTTAACACTCTTCACAGCCACGTTCTGTACCCAAGTACTGTGACAACTTTGGCTGTTTAACCTAGAACCCACGTTTTTTCATGCTTGGATTGTGGTTTTTTGTTGTTGCTGCTTTTCCTTTTTTCTTCACCCAGTAGTATTCAGTTTCACAATACTTGTCGGCGTTATCAACGCATCTGCTTCTCAGATTTCCTTACCACCATTTCTCATTAAATGTTTAGTTTGGGATGTTTAAATAAATCACCCAAATAGTTGCATAACTTTAAATTGTTGTTGTTGTTCTTGTTGTATGTGTGTGTGTGCATGCTAAGTTGCTTCAGTTGTGTCTGACTTTGAGCAACCACATGGAGTGTAGCCCGCCAGGCTTCTATGTCCACGGGATTCTTCAGGCAAGAATACTGGGGTGGGTTGCCATTCCCTCCTCCCGGGGACCTTCCTGACCCAGGAATCAAACCCGCTTCTCTTATATCTTCTGTATTGGCAGGCAGATCTTCACCACTAGTGCCACCTGGGAAATTCTTAAATTGTTATATAAAGTGTAAATAAACTTTTCTGTAACCCGAGGGGCTATTTTATGGCTACAAGATGGAGATATGGTTTAGTAGGCACTTTGGGTTATCTTGTGGAAGATGTGTCTGGTTAAGATGTGTCTAGTGAAGAATGAGCTTTTGGGAATGAGAGCAAGGTCTATCATAGTCTAACGCAGAAAACTTTGGCATTCATTTAGCCTTCCAAGATTTAGTTTCCTTATCAGAGATATGGGAACTATGCACATGATTTTTGCATGTATTGCACAATATGGTGTATGAGGAGACACATTCAGTAAAGTGTCTGATGTCCTGTGCAAGCTCTGTCAATGACAGCTATGCCTTATTATTGAGGATTGCTATTTACACTTTTATGTCAGTTACACACCTTTCATGGTCTATTCCCCAGGTCACGGACTGTGTTAGAATTTGTTATTTTTCAATAAGTGAGACATTGTGCTTATCAATGTATCTCCACATCCACAGCACCATTTCCATAAAGACTTTCTGTTCCTTATTTCCCATGCTCTTTCTCCTCCAGGGAGAGGTGGAGATAACCACTGTGCCATCAGTTATGGTAATCGGATGACCAGAGTGCAGCCTTCAAGCTTCACAGGTGCTCAGCATTCAGTCTCTAATCTTTTGCCATATTGCCATTTCCCCTCACTTCTCTGCTCTCTTCAACTCCTCAGCCTCAGTGATTTCCTCACTTATTTATTTCATAAATACTGAGCAATTTACGAATCTCTTTTATTTCCTGACTTTTTCTAACCGTGTCCTTAGGGTCTCACCTTCCACTACAAGGAGCTAATCAAGGTACTTTGATAGACAAACATTTCCCACCCCAGGAGGATACTGTGGCAGCTGTTAGGTTAATATATCTATTTCTTCCCCCTATAATTAGAACAGAAGGATGTACATAATCCAAGAGGTTACTAACTGTCTGAGCCACATTGAGAGGCAGGTAGGAAAGTTAGAGCAGGCTTCACTAAGCCTGTGTCATTTGTGCTATTGGAGCTGAACCTTGAAGGATGAGCTAGCCAGGGAGTCAGCCCTAGGTCAATGCTATTTCAGGTCACAATGAGACAGACCCAATTAGGTGAGCTCCCAGCGTGCTCAGAGGGAACATTCACCACCAGCAAGGACCATTAGAGTTAAAACAAGTTGCAAAATCAGGGAAGGACTCCTGAAGGGGGAGGATAGGAGGAGTTTCTGGACATTTGTTCTGAGTTGGAAAACAGTGTTTGTGTGTTCATTAAAACAGCATCAAAACAAAAGACCCTCCAGGAAGTCCCAGTAACCAAGGTTATCAGTATTAAGAAGGCAGAGCCCTAGTCCCTGGGTAGACGTTCTATCATGAAAAAGCCTCATTTAGAAATATTGATGAATTGATCTATATCATGTTTTCCTTTTTAATGCTTAAAACACTGGTGGTGTGTTTACATAATTGGAAGGAGGAGGCAGGAAATGGAAGGAAAGCCATATTATTCACTTCAAAAGTGCTTTTGGATGAGCAAAATGAGGGCAAAACCTTGCAAAGAAGGTTTTCAAGAGTTTTGTTCATAGAAGCACCAGACTGGAAGAAGGAAGTTTTATATTTGGTGTGCGCTTAGTCATTCAGTCATATCTGACTCTTTGTGACCCCATGGATTGTAGCCCACCAGGCTCCTCTGTCCGTGGGGATTCTCCAGGCAAGAATACTGGAGTGGGTTACCATGTCCTCCTCCAGGGGACCTTCCCCACTCAGGGATTGAACCCAGGTCTCCCACATTGCAGGTGGATTCTTTACCATCTGAGCCACCAGGGAAGCTTTGGAGAGGATATCAAAGTAAAGCTTGAGAGGTGAAGCAGCTAGGGACAGACCTATTCCTGTAAGTCTGGCACTGTGTCCATGTCAGCCAAACAGCAGACATTAAGAATACTCAGGTCCAGGTTCTCTCTTACCCATCTCCCCTCACTCTCACTCTACTAGTTCTTTAAGTTATTGCTCCTAAATATGTCTTTATTCTGTTGAATTCACTCTCCCTAATGCTACTACCCTGGTCCAAGCACATGTATATTTTTGCTTTATTGCTCCAGCTTATTCTTTAAACTTTGACTTGCACTCAGAGGATTCAACGATCTTGTTAAATTGCAGATTCTGATTCAGTAGTGCTGAGACGAGGTCCAGGATTTTGCATTTCTAACAGACTATCAAGTGATGCCTTGGTGGCTGGTTGGAGAATGACACTTAGAGAAGTGATATATTAGGGAGAGAAGCAGGTCATGAACCCTCCATAATTCATGTTCTTACACTACCCCAGGCAACCTTCTAAAAGGTTTTGGAAGTAGACTTTATCTAGAGGATCCCAGAAGATGAAACAAGGGCTGCTGGATGTAATTAAAGCAAAATCTTACTGTCTGGAAGATGATTCTGACATCAAGAGCTGTTGAACAATAATTTGGATGGTATTATGAGATGAGTATCCTTCATTATGGGGCTTTCCTGGTGGCTCAGCCATGAAGAAATCTGCCAGTGCAGCAGATGCAGATTTGACCCCTGGGTCGGGAAGATCCCCTGGAGAAGGAAATGGCAACCCACTCCAGTATTCTTGCCTGGGAAACCCCATGGACAGAGGAGCCTTGCGGGTTACAGTCCATGGGGTTGCAAAGAGTCGGACATGACAGTGACTAAACAGTAGCACCCTTCATTATAAATATTCAAGAAAAGAGCAAGCAGTATTTTTATGTCATTTTATTTGATTGTCCAAAATGTTCATTTTAGTTTTCTGTAAGATGGTATGGAAAACCCAAACAAACTTTTTGACCAACTCATTACTATGAACATTTCAAACATAATTCTTGATTCTACAATTAGCATCTTACTATATGCTTGCTTTATTCATCCATCCCTCTGTTTATCTGACAATACAGTATTGTTTTTTATGCCTACATAGCCTTTACTGAAGTTCAGTATTTGTTTATTTTTTGTGGGATGAAATTTACATGCAGTGGATGCACAAATCCTAAGTTACTATCTGATGAGGTTTGACAAATGCATATGCCTTTGTGACCCAAACATCTATCAAGATATAAAACAGTACCCTCACACCAAAATTTTTTCATCCCCCTCCACAGTCTTCACTCCTATCATCCTAAATGCAACTATTTTTCCTAATTGGTTTTGCCATAGTTTAATTTTGCTTCTTCTAGACTTTCACATCAGTGAGATTAGAAATTATTTACTCTGTTGTGTGAAGCTTCTTTTACACTAAGTTTTTGAGATTCATCTGTGTCATTACATAGTTAAGAGGCACACAGTAATTAAGATTTCTGTAGTGCTCACTTCAGCATCACATATACTAAAACTGGAACGACACAGAGAAGATCAGCATGTCCCCTGCACAAAGATGACATGCAAATTTGTGAGGCATTCCATATTTTTGTGTATACCTATGGCTGATTCATGTTGAGGTTTGACAGAAAACAACAAAGTTCTGTAAAGCAATTATCCTTCAATAAAAAAAAAATTTAAAAAAAGATTCCTATAGTGTAAATCTGTAATTTGTTCTTTCTCTTTTACAGCTTTTTAAAGAATCTAAGATATGATTAATATAGCATAAACTTACCCCTTTAAAGTATACACATTAGTGGTTGTTAGTATATTCACAAGGTTGTGTAACCATTGCTGTGGCTGCTGCTGCTAAGTTTTACCACTATCTAATTCCAGAAAATTTTCATCACCACCAAGAGAAATCCCATACACCTTCCTCAGTCCTTCTTTTCGTCCCAGTTCCAGTTCCAGTTCAGTTGCTCAGTCGTGTCCAACTCTTTGCGACCCCATGAACTGCAGCACACCAGGCCTCCCTGTCCATCACCAACTCCCGGAGTTCATCCAAACCCATGTCCATTGAGTCGGTGATGCCATCCAACCATCTCATCCTCTGTCATCCCCTTCTCCTCCTGCCCCCAATCCCTCCCAGCATCAGGGTCTTTTCAAATGAGTCAGCTCTTCGCATCAGGTGGCCAAAGTATTGGTGTTTCAGCCTCAGCATCAGTCCTTCCAATGAACACCCAGGGCTGATCTCCTTTAGGATGGACTGGTTGGATCTCCTTGCAGTCCAAGGGACTCTCGAGAGTCTTCTCCAACACCACAGTAGTTCAAAAGCATCAATTCTTCGGCGCTCAGCTTTCTTTATAGTCCAAATCTCACATCCATACATGACTACTGAAAAACCATAGCCTTGACTAGATGAACCTTTGTTGACAAAGTAATGTCTCTGCTTTTCAATATGCTGTCTAGGTTGGTCATAACTTTCCTTCCAAGGAAAAGTTTCCTTTTAATCTGCTCATCCCATACTCTGGCAATCATTACTCTACTTTATATCTCTATGAATTTGCCTATTCTGGACATTTCATATCATATTCTCTATTATGAACTTATCACAGTGTTTTTTGTTTTTTTTCCTCCATCCTCCTATTGATATAGACCTGGGCTATTCCCAGACTTGGGCTATTTTGACTAAATCTTCTCTGAATATTCATGTAAAAGATATTTTTGGGGCATATGATATTATTTTCTTAGGCCAATGCCTACAATTAGGATTACTGGTGGATAGTATTGTTAAATGTTTAGTTCTATAAGAAACTGCAACAAGTATTTCCAAAGTGGTCGTACCATTTTACATTTCCATGAACATTGTATGAGAGTTCCAGTTGCTCTACATGGTCAGCCATCTGGTGTTGTCAATTCCTTTTTTTTTTTTTTTTTTAATTTGGGATATTCTGGTGGGCACAAAATATTTAAGATGCAGGTAGAAGTTAAGATTCCTTTAGTATGAGGAGCTTGGACAGGAATGTCTCCACAGAGCTCAGAGCTTCTGGGGTTCCAAACCAAGTTATACGCATCCTTGTGCTAGCTTTATATCACTGCCATTAAAAAAGAAAAACAAAACAAAAAACTACCACACACAGTGAAGTAAAACAGCACATATTTATTATCTCACTGTTTTCTAGACCAGAAACCTGGGTCCACTCAGCTGTTCCTCTGTCTTCAGTCTCACAATGCTGAAATCAACCTGCCGGCTGCCTTGGGCTCTCAACAGGAGGCTCCAAGGAAGAGTTCATGCAGGTTGTTGGCAGAGTCCACGCTCCTTAAGGTAAGAACAAAAGTCCCTGTTTCCTTCCTGGCTGTTAGCTGGGGGCCACTATGAGTTCTTCAGGACCTCTTTTTAGCCTCCATACCTGCCCCCTCCATCACAGAAGCCGGCTGTTGGGGATTATACTCGCACTTGCAATCACCCTTACTTCCCCTTCCACCTCAACTCCTCTGCTTCTACCTGGAAATGTTCTCTGCTCTTAAGAGCTCATGTCTTTAAGACCAGCCTGGATAAATCAGGATTATCTTCCTATCTTAATATGTGTAACCTCAATCATATCTACAGAGTCTCTTTTGCCACGTAATGTAACATATTCACATGACTCAGGGATTAGGACACAGACGTCTTTGTGGAGCCATTATTTTTCAACCACAGCTCCTTTAAGTGACAAATGCCCAGACCTCTGGTAGATGACAAGCTTTGGAGTCTGAGGTTTCACCTTCCACACTGTTACAGTTTTTCCCCCCCTCTGTCAGCATTTTGTCAACTCTGATTAAATGCTTCTGGTATTTTATATAACCTGATCAAAAACAGATTAATATGGGCTATTTCAGTTTCACTTGGTAGTTTTAAGAGTGTTCATAGCATTGGTGTAAGAATTCAATGAGATTTTTTTATTTTTTGGTTCCCAAAGGATTTTATTTTATGTTTATTTTTATACAAGGAGCAAAAATAACATATTAAGTATCATTAAGAACATTTTTCAAGGACTCTAAACTTCCAAGTCAGTGATAAAAAGAGAGAAGGAAGAAATTTTAGTGCTAAGCACATAAAGAAATTTATGCTAAGCAGCATATAGACACGTTTTTAAGGCATCTTATTGTTGGCAGTGTTTTTCGTGAGCACCCTGTGAAACATATTGTTTAACCCCTAAAGCAACCTTGTTCATGTGTCTAGAAAGGATATGAAATGCTCATGCTGGTAGTCAGTTTCTATAAATAATTGTTTTTTGAGCTATTTAAAGAATATCCCTCAAGACTCACAGTGCCTTGTTGGATTTTTTCCATGAAATAGTCGTTACTTAACATGAATAAGAGAGGATGTCTTTTTTTAATTTCAATTTGTGTTAGGGTATAGTTGCTTTACAATGTTGTGTTAGCTTCTCCTATACAGCAAAGTGAAGCAGCTATACATATACAAATATCCCCTCTTTTTTGGATTTCCTTTCCATGTAGGTCCCCACAGCTAATTAATGCAAGGAAAAGCCTGTGGAATAGTGCGTGCCACAAAGTAACTGCTAAGGAAACTTCACGTGGGCCAGCCACATCACCATCCCTGCTCAAGCCTCAATTTTCTCTTGATTATGATGCTTGTGTGGACTCGTCTTTGCTTTCCCGTCTGCTCTCTGACCTGAGAGGCAGACCTCTACATGATAGATCAGTGAGGTCCCCTGCCCACTGATGTTCAGTTGGATTTGGCCCCTGGGAGGAACAGGTGAGAGATTGAAGGGAGAGAGATGACTGAAATGGGCATTTTATTCTTTTGCTCCTTGTCAAGTCACATATGAGCAGCGAGTGACTGGTCATTCATCCAAAGCCCACCACCACTTTCAGAGCTCATGTCCCACTACCATAGGCTGTTCTCTCTAGAGTCTAATACGCTGTTCCCTTGCTCTTCCCACCAGGCCAAGGGTGCTAGTAGCTTCCATCATTGCTTGTCTTGTGGAGCTGCACCATCTCTTGTTGATTTCTCTGACCATGATCATGCCTTCATAAATCATCTCTTCATTAACCACTCCTGAATTATCTTTCTTTTTGCACCAAGTTACTCTACATACTCGTCCATGTGGTGTTGTCATTTTTTAAAAAATTTGAGCTATTCTGATGGGTCCAGCAATATTTAACAGGCATAAAGTAGCAAAGATCCCTGTAGAATGAGGAGAGAAAAAATGGAAATGTACTGGACCATTTCTGTAGACCCTTATCTATTTAGAATATTGTAATTCCTTGGTTCTCAGGATGCATGAACTCTTCACAATTTGAATTTTATTGAGTAGTTAGTTTTGGTAGAAATGTTGAAGAATGTGAAGTAAACACACATCAAGTCTTTGAGAGTCTCACTCTTTCAATGATTCATTCAAAAATATTTAATTGTGAACATGTCAAAGAGAGATGAATGTCTTAGGCTTCTTATGTCTTCTTATCACCTCCTTTAAAATGACCAGTTCCCTTTTTCTCTGAAATATTATGTCAAGGAAGAGGAGACATATAATGAATATTTATTATCTGCTAAGTGATTTAAACACATCTCTTCAACAGTCCTTCCAGGAACCCTTAATAGAAGGGCTTACATCCTTTTATCAAATGAGGAAACTGAGGCTCATAGAGATAAAATAACTTATTCCAAATTTGTGATGCTACTGAGAATTCAGGTTCAGATCTCTTTTTTCAGTCCTGCACCCTTTCTTTTAACTAGGCTGTCTTTAAGTCCTCAGTTATTAGAAAGGGGATTCAGTGACCCTTGCCTTAAAATCATTGCTCTTGTGCAAAATCAGAAAGGGACCCAACACTCGGATGCAGCCAAGATGATTTGGATAAATGAATGAATGATTGAAGCAATCAGTAAATGAATCAAGCAAATTTTTGCAGATTGGTTTCACTTTCATAAAGAAGTCAGAGACAGTCATAGGTTGATATAAAAGGTGGCCAAAGTCAGGCTAGGATATTGGCTGGAAATCTTGGGTGGGAGTGTCTCACGGAAGATGAGGTACTTGATGAAACAGAGTTCAACAAGCCTCTGCTGCTGCCCTCTGAGCTCTTTCCTACTGCCTGGCACAGAATGTTCCCAGGGAGAGAACGGCCCCTGTTTCAGCATTCTTCGGGATTACATCTGTTGTCAGGTGGATTGACAAGGATTAGGTTCATTCTATGGTTATGAAGAGAATGCCAGGACAAGACACAGTTCTCACCTAGAATGATCGCATCCCAGAAACACAAGGATGTTCTCAAAGGGAAGAGGTCTCCTTTTTAATAACATGTATGATGTTTTCCATAGATTATTGCATTTACGCTTCATTACTGCTGTATGAAGCAAATATTATTAAACCCACTTACAGGCTGAAAAACAGACTCAAAGTCCACATGATCCAAGGTCACATAATGGATAAGTAGCTGAATTAGAACTGAAAAGCAGATAGGTCTGACTTAAAATGCCTTCATCTTTACCCTCAGAACACCACAACAGTTAGTTGGGTTTATTAGTGTTTTGGTTTAAGCATTATGTTCTGTCAATTACTTTGGCATTTCTTATAGAACTTAATTCTCTTTCTGAACAAATAATGCTTTGATGACTGGCTTATTTAAAATGCATTTCCTCACTGTCTTCTTTGTCATTCTTTTAATTCAAATTTATATTTTCTTTCTCTGAAATCCAAAAGTGCATCTAACTAACATGGTGGATTAGCCAGGGTATTTTAAGTTAGAAAATGGAGGCCAAGTCCCAAACCACGATTTACCTGTGTAACCTTGGGTGAATAATTTCAGTGATCTGAGTATCAGCTCAATAACCTATCAGACAGGGGGTTATTATCCCTGTCCAGCCTAGTTCAAGGGACTTTGGGAAATCAAATTAGATAATGGATGTGAAAGTAGTTTGTAAACTATAAAGTGCTGTAGAGATGGTGTAGGTTATTTGTGTGTGTGTTCTCTCTCATCTCCCATCTATCCTATGAATTAGGTAGGACAAATAGGCTCACCTAACTGAAGGCAGGAGGAGATTGAAGGCAGGAGGAGAAGGGGATAACACAGGATGAGATGGTTGGACTGCATCACTGACATGATGGACTTGAGTTTGAGCAAGCTCCAGGAGTTGGTGATGGATGGGGAAGCCTGGTGTGCTGCAGTCCAAGTGGTTGCAAAGAGTTGGACATGACTGAGTGACTGAACTGAACTGAAATATGCTTATTTTATTTGTAGATTTCTTCCTTCCTTCCTTCCTTTGCATTTTCCTCCCTCTCTACCTCCTTCCTTTTCTCTGTTTCTTGAACAAACCCCCTTCTTAGGTCTTACCATGAACTTGGCACCGTGCCACAGCACACAGGGCCAACTAAGGCATTTGTAACCCTGTCATAGAGCAGCCTCAAGCTAGGCACGAAGAGGAGACAGATTATGTGATGGAAACAAGGGAGGAGAAGTGGAACAGCTGAAGAGACAAGCTGGAACCCTCAGTTTCAAATTCCAAGATAGTGTCCTCTCTATCTATTTACCAGGTTCATCTGGGAAAATTACCACTTCGAAGCCAATGTTTCCAAGAGCAGAATCTGGCTTAAAGGAAAAAGAATCCCCTGAGAGTCAACTGAACTTGTATATGTGCAGAGCATCATGATGTCTTTTCCTGTTCCCCTACATACCTTTTTTTCATATATTGGAACAAAAGATCTAGAAAAATGCTTTGTCCCAGATAATAGAACTAGAAAATGGCATATCTCTGTCCCCACTCCAGGCCAGCTGTGTTTCAAATGTTTAAAGGCAGAGGCATCTTTAAGCAATATATAGAAGTTAAGTGAAAGCAACAGGTTAGATTTGATAAGCAAGTAGAGTCTGTCCTTTACAGTGCTAGGGCCTCTACCCTTTTATCTCTGCTCTGTTAATACAGCCTGGGATGCCTGGTAATAGGACCGTTTAACCAGTGTTTCCCTTCTGTGGAGCTGTTCCATTTGGTACCTGTCTGGGGATGAATTACATAGACCTGTCTGTGCCCTCTGAAATCGTCTAAAGCCTTCTCTTCAAGTTGAACAGAAACTCACTTCGGCTCAAAGGAACAGCCTATGGAAAATTCCTGACACTGTATGTTCTCGTAATTTTTGGAACACTGTAAATATTTGAGTCAGTAGATCTTAATCCATAAACACAGCTGTACTTAAAAAACCCTGATGGAGAGTTATTATAATTTAAACAATTGGGTAACAAAACAAATCAATGTTAATCATTTTCGTTTTCTAAGGACAATGGACTCAGACTTCTCATAAAACTGACATGATGAGCTTTGCAATTGCATCCACAAATAAACTTACAAATGCTAAGATAAACCATTCTCAACTTTTAAGAACATTATAAAAAGAAATTGAGGTGGGGGAGGGCCAGGAAAGAGGAGAAAAACAAAACAATTTTGAGCAGGACCAAGACTCTCATAGCCATATTTCACACGAGGCCTCCAAAGATAAACATGAAGGGAAAAACCGTCTCTGGGCTTGTCGTTTCTCGGTCTGAATTAGGTTATGAATCACCATTGTTCAGGGATTATGCTTGTTTCTATCAGAGCTACCTTTGGCTCTCTTCAGACTTCTTTGCTGTAATTTATAGAAAGTACTCAGAATAGTCAATTAATTTCCGGAAGATATGCTGAGCTCTTATTTGTCAAGCATTATGGCAGGTGCTGAGGTTGACGTGAAGAGTTAGATATAGCCCCCAGCCTCAAAAGGATTACAGTATAGAATCAGAGACAAAAAAATGTTCATAAATGAACTTTTTGATAAATGAATAAACCAATGTTTCACATGAGAATGGGGGGGGGAGGAATACAAAGACTGTGGAGGACAGTTCTAGCTGGAAGTGATGGTGTTTAGGGGTAAGGTTGGGTGACCATTGGAGCCTTCATGGAAGAAGACAGTTATGCTGAAGATGTAAAAGTAAGCATCGTTTGGGGATGAGGGCAGGGAAGGATACAACCAGAGGGAGCTTTTTGATCAAAAGAGCAGCATTAGCAAACCAAGTCAATCCTTTGGCTCAAGTTTAGGGAAAATAAAGGAGACCAGGGGCTTCCTCGGTGGCGCTAGTGGTAAAGAACCTGCCTGCCTGTGCAGGAGACATAAGAGATGTGAGCTCAATCCCTAGGTCAACAAGATCCTCTGGATGACAGAATGGCAACCCACTCCAGTATTCTTGCCCAGAGAATCCCGTGGACAGAAGAGCCTGGCAGGCTACAGTCCGTTGGGTCACACAGACTCAGACGTGACGGAAGTGATTTAGCATGCACACATGCAAAGGAGACCCATACCTGGCAATGTTGACAAGGGCAAAACGCGAACAGTGTGAAGGGCCTGGGATTTCAGGCTTGGGAGCTGAGCTTAGAACCTCCTCTATAGTTGATTGGGAAGCATAACCTAATTTTGGTGAAGGCTTGACCAACACTAGGATATAGAAAGATTCATCTGGGAAAGTATAACCATAAATCGAGATAGGAAAAAAAAAAAAAGGTGAAGAGACTTGGGAAGGTTCTGAGACCTTGAATCATGACAATAGCAAGTAGATGAAGAGAAAAATTGGTGGGAGAGGTATTTGAAGGTTAAACTTGGAACGATTTGCTGAGAGATTGTATAAGAGGAAAGCCAGGTTTTATAGACCAAATAGAGACAAAAGGTTTCAATTGAGAAAGATTTAGGATTAGAACATTTAGCATTTGAATTCATGCCAAAGTGCTTTTGGGGTTTTGAGTTATTATTTTTCTACATATAAATAATAAGACCTTGTCTTTCTCTGGAATTTTAATGAATGTCCTTTCACTTCCTTCTGGTCTCCTCATTTCCTACAAAACTGGGCAGCACGGATGTCACGATCTTAGCTCTGCAAGGATTCTCAGGGAACGGGCAGTCTGGTGTATTCTCTCACGTGCTCTGTTTCATGTGACTACGTTAGCTGATCTGAGAGGGGAATACATGTATAAGTCTTCTCGTCCTTACTTTACAGAAGGCAGAGCAGAGTTGAACAATAAACACCTGAGTGACTAGCCTTGGGGCACATATTTAGAGGCAGAATGAAGATTAAGCATTGGTGTGAGCAGTGAGGATGGAAAGGAACTGAAGAGGAATTGCAGATAAAACTGACCAGAGGAGAAGAAGCCTAGACAAGTAAGACTTGGGTTCCTTTTCAGTTATTATCATCAAGTAGCTAAGTGACAGTTGAATTGCTTCAACTTTCTGACAATCAGCTTTCTGATATCAGTATGCTTTGTAAAAGAGACTTTGGAATATATATATATATATATACACACGTATTTTTAATTTTGACATTCTTCCTGAGATCACCAGCTGTGTATAGCCTAACAATGTAGGATCATTTTCCTTTATATGATAGTATCAGTGATTATCTAAACTTAAAAGCATGGAATGGAGCAAAGGTTAAGAACTTTTACTCAATAACCTAGGGCCTGTTCGTATACTGTGTGTGTGAGTGTGCCAACTCTCTTTAGTCATGTCTGACTCTTTGCAACTCTAAGGTGTCTCTGTCCGTGGGATTCTCCAGGCAAGAATACTGAAGTGGGTTGTCATGCCCTCCTCTAGGGGATCTTCCCGACCCAGGATTGAACCCATGTCTCTTTCGTCTCCTGCATTGGTAGGCAGGTTCTTTACCAACAGCACCACCTGGGAAGCCCTTTCATATACTGCTTCATATAATTATCTTAACGCCCCATCAAACAGATGAGAAAACTGAGGCCCAGGTACACGAAGATCCCATTTCCCATAATCCCTCTCCTTCAGTAGAGGAGTCTGAGGAGTGAACAAGGAGAAACACTTTAGTGGGTTCTTCTGGGTCAACTGCACATTGAACTTTGCATTTACTAAGATGGTACTGTAGACAAGGCTCTACTCCGCAGTGGCCCCATACACAAACACAGCACCAGACAAGAGTCTAGCACTCTTTACCTCACCCCTAAGGCCCTGCAAGATCGGAACACTGCCTAGATGTCCTGCCTCAACTCTTATCACTCCCCTCACTTCACCCTGATTCCCACAACCACAACTGAAGTTCCTCCAACGTTCTCTCATACGTGAGATTTGCTCTTCGATTTTTTGCTCTTTCTAGAACCAATTTTGCTCTTTTCATCTGGCTGAAATCTAGTTATCCTTCACAATGGTAGCTACACCAAAAAAGTCATCCTAATTCTCCTACACAGATTTAGGATGGCTTTTCTTGGCTCAGCTGTAAAGAATCTGCTGCCAATGCCTGCTAATGTAGGAGATGAGAGTTTGATCCCTGGGTTGGAAAGATCTCCTGGAGAAGAAAATGGCAACCCAATCCAATATTCTCGTCTGGAAAATCCCATGGACTCCTCAGCCTGACAGGCTACAGTGAATGCGGTCACAAAGTCGGACACAACTGAGCAACTAAACAACAACAACAATTTCCCTATACACTTTAGGTCCCCAAGTAAAATTTTTCTTTGTGCTTCTCTTTTACACAATGCTTGGGACACTCAAATGTTTGTAATTCTGCATTATTATGTGACTTCCTCTTTTGACTCTAATCTTATTAAAGGCAGAAAACCACCCCCTACCATGCTCTCTGACTCCTCCTCCTCTTCCTTCCCCTTCTCTTCCTCCTTCCTTTTCTTCTTCTGTCTCCCATATAAAAATATGTGGTATATATAGTAGAGTCACAAAAATTCTTACTGACTCTCTGAATGACACGTTCAATACACAGCACAAAATGTGACTAAGCCCAAATACTGAGGCACAGTTTGCTGGGTGCTAGCAAGCTGGGGAACCAGTAAAGTCTCCTGGAAAATATGTTGAAGTTAGTTGGAGAAACAGGGGCCAAAAAGCAATAAGCACAGTGATCAAGCTATTACAGCTAATAATTGCAACATTTAATTAGCTTCAAAATCAATATGAGGCCTTGTGTGTAGATTCCTGTTTCCTTCATTCCATGTGTGTCCTGGAACCAAGTCCTAGCGTCCTATCTCTCTGTTCAGTGCTCTCACTATTACCCCCTACATCCATGACTATTCTAATAGGGATATGGAAGTGAGGGATCACTGCAGGGTAGACCTGATATCCACAGAGAATCTAAAGTTGGCAGTTAAGTCTTGACTTTGCTTCAGCTGGGACATCAGTATCCACAGAGATGAGAACATTAGAAAGACTGAGTGCAGAGGGGGCCATGCAACAGGCCTGAATTTATAAAAGGAGGAGGTGTAGGATGTTGACAGCATTTCATAACATGCCCAGAGGAACATATCTCAGACCTACCCAGAGGCTCTATGGCCAAGCCAATTCCCAGAAGACCCAGTTCTAAACTCTTTTCAACTTGTGGCAGCTTTGCTCTTTCTTCCTGCAGACCTGGCTGGGCCTCACCTGAGGAAGAAAACCATTCAGAAGCTACAAACCTTGTCATCCCTCAAATATGCAACTAATCCATGTCACTCAAGGCCAAGCCTTTTCCCACCACCGAGATTAAAGAGGACTGTCCAAATCCATCCCTACCCTTTGGCGCTGCCATCCTTTATTTCTCTGCATCACTGCCTCTCCATCTCTGTAAGTCACATTGGAAGACTTCATCTTCTCTCCCTTGTCACGGACTCCGGATTCTTTTTTGGATGCCAAGTTGTGGTCTGGGACGCTAAGCGATGCTGCCGTGTTCCTTCTGAAACAGCACGTTTAATTCATGCACTATTAATGGGGTAAATACAAAGCTATTTATTATCAAGTTTAGCTTGGGGATTTGGAGAAGGAGGAAAATTGCTCTTTTATCTTTTAAGTCTTCTTCTTGGATTTTGTATTAATTTTCTCTCTGTTATTTGATCCAATACATGCATGTATGAGATGCTTAACTAATTTTACAATGGGAAAAATCCAAAGATAATCTCAGAGCACAGAGAGGAAAGTGGTCTGTGTAGCACAGACTGTAGCACAATGAACATAGTCCTGGTTTAAGAGTCAGAGCAAGATAGGAGCCATTCTGTACTTGTCTTCAGTTTTTTTCTACCCATAAAATAAGAAAATTAAGTGTGAGACAATGTAAAAGTTGAATCAACACATCTAAGTTCATTTAGTACTTACATTTAATATCTCTGTTTTTTTTCTAGCATTTACCAATTGAGTAATCTTAAATAAATTGCTTAGTTCATTGTCTCAGCACAAAGGTATAAGCATGGACTTTCCTGGTGGCTCAGACGGTAGGGAGTCTGCCTGCAGTGCAGGAGACTCAGGTTCAATTGCTGGGTCAGGGGAAGGAAATGGCAACCCACTCCGGTATTCTTGCCTGGAAAATCCCATGGATGGAGGAGCCTGGCAGGCTACAGGCAACGGGGTCGCCAAGAATCGGACACAACTGAGTGACTTCACTTTCTTTCTTCACAAAAGTATAAAGAGGGATAAATGAGTTAACATATGTGAGATGCTTGGCATGCTTTTGACACTCAATAAAGGATAGATTTGTTGGGTTAGTGGTGTGGCGGTACTGGTGCTGATGGTGATGGGGGTGTCAAGGTAATGGTCATTTAGTCCTGGTGTTGGTTTGATGGTGGTGGTGGTAGCAGTCATAGTGGTAATACAGATTTATTGGTGGCAGTGATGGTGATTGTGGTAGTGTTAAAATGGGTGGTAGCAGTGGCTAGGCATTGGTAGTGACGATGAAGTTATTATGAGAGTGGTGGTGGTGTTATCTGACAAAAAGAGAGGCAGTAACTCAGCAAAGATGGATTTAACCCTCCATCACCATCCACAATTCTGCTGGCTCTGCCACAAGATTGCAACTTAAATAGAGTAACTAAGGCTATTCCATATGACCTCCTTCTCTTTATTCCAGAAAAAAAAAAAAAGTAAATTAGCTGTTCAAGGAGTTGCGAAAACAATTGAGAGTCCTTTGAATCAATAGGTATCTATTGACTGAGGCACTTCTTCACCAATTCCATAGATCACAAGTAGCTCTGAATTGGGGTATTAACACATCTTCAACAGTAAGGGCATTCTAAGCAAAACCAACAGCATGTGCAGAGACACAAAAAGATGAAAAGCTGTAGCACATTATCGGAAAGGTGAGGAACTCAAGGGACAGAAGCACTAAACCGATGGGGAAGCAGTAGATGGATTTAAAGAAGCTGAGTGTGGCCAAATCTTGGATGGTCTTACAGACAGGCTCAGAAGCTCCAGTTCTCTGAGAGCAAGCAGGAGCCTTTGTAAGGGAGAGGTAATATAATCTTCACATCTTCAGAACACTGTTTAACCAGCAGTGTGGAAAAGGGATTCATTGGGGGTGTGGGTAGGCACTAGAAAGAGAAAGACCAAAATGTCATAGTGGTTAAAATGAGAAGTAATACATTCCAAACTGGGAAGAGACCATGAAGGGTGATTTGAGAGACATTTTGGAGCTGAAACTAGCAGCCTTTGGAAACAAGGGATGAAGTTGGAAGAGGGTGTAGGAAATAAGGGAAAAAGAGGAACTAAAGGGATCATGGGTATTTCTATTTTAGGCAGCTGCTGCAATTAATGAAAAGAAAGTTGAGGAGCCCTGTGATGCAAGAGATCTGGACGCAAGCCCACAGGAGCTCTGAGTGGCCAAAACGGAACAATTTGAGCAACAAAATAGAAAATGATAGAGTTGGACTATAATCCATAGACTAAAATACACATCCATGAGTTTATGAGGATATAAAAATATCTGATTAAACAGAGAGACGGGAGTGAATGGACAGTCCTCCCTTACAACAGAATTCATATTAATATAGGTAGAAGGGAAATCAGAAGTGAGCAAACAGAACAGCACTTGTTGCACACAGGTTTTACTAATGAATGTGAACCAGTGAAAGAAACTGTGAGCAAAAGAGGGATATAGCAGATATCTTCTCTAAGATATCTGCTAAGTACAGGAGCAGAGGTGGAAGGGATAACAATTTTAGAGCAGAGCACCCCTGCAAAAACCACTTTCTCCAAGCAATCAAGGTTGCATCGCCAATAAGGCACACAGATAGCATACGCCTGGTGATACAGTACAGTAAGAAAGCCACAGCATCCCTTCTCTGATACTCTTGCCCCAGATGCAGAGCCTCGGTTCAGTCACGTGAAAACTCTAGACAAACACACACTGGGGGACATTCCATGAAATAACTCACGAATACCCCCCAAAAGTGCCAAAGTCATGAAAGACAAAGACTGAAGTCTGTAGTAGACTAAGAAGAAGTAATGACTAAATGTCACGTAGGATCACGATGGGATTCTGGAACAGAAAAAGAACCTCAATGGAAATCCTGGTGAAACTTCAGTAAAGCCTATAGTGAATGGTATTGTACCAATGTTCATTTTCCGGTTCTGACGGTTACGCTCTAATTGTAGAAGATGTTACTACTGGGGGAGTTTGGGTTAAAGGGTGCTTGGAAACTCTGTGCTCTATTTTTGTTGTTTTTAGTAAGTTTAGAAGTAGTTCAAAATTTAAAAAAAAAATTTTTTTTTTCAAAGATATCTGACAGCAAACTGGCTGCTTATTCTGAATTGTTTTCTTGAAGACAAGAATCCTGGTTCCAGGACATAGTAATGCTCTTCTGTTTTCTTCCTGGATGATTTAGGGCATGTCACTAACCTCTCTGGTCCTCCTTTTCCTCGTCTTTATAAGGGGATCACGATATTTTACCTCTGCCCGAGTAGCAGGCTGGCTCAGGTGGTCCACAGAGGTACTTCCCTGTATTTAGGAACCTGTGCAGTACCGTTCAATTTGAGATAATATTGAATTCAAATCTAGACCCTTTTCCTGCCTAGCTCTGAAGACTTGGGCAAGTTATTTAATCCCTGAATGATTAATTTTTCCCAATCTTCAGAAGGAAGCTAATAATAGTACTTAATTCATAGAGTTGCCATGAGGATTAAATGAGATAACAAATAGGGAATGCGTAGCCCAGTGCTTTGTACATGGAGAACGCTTAAAATAGCAGTTATTAATATTTTCCAAATGGTATGCCCCTAAAAGAAGTTAGAGGAAAGGAGTACTGAATCACACTTGTGCAGAGAGATTCTGAAATGGTCATTCTGTGAAATTCCATCGGAAGGCAGCAGCTTGCCTCTAGTCAGTCACTGTTGACCGAGCGAGGTTTCGGGGCGAGGGGAGAGTTAGGAGTTTCTGCGCTAATCAGATTGGCTGCAGGAACCGCTCGTGTTTTCTTCTCCGAGGCCCTCTGCCGTCATCGCCCGCATCCCTCCCCGGCACGCCCTGACATTATACATTTGGGGTAGAAAACAACCTCAGACAAGGTACTGTGCCCAAACGTGGTTAAGAATTTAAATTTAGAACAGACGGACAGCCTGACTTCATTTGGCCGCTGAGCCTCAAGTCTCACATCCAAGCCACAGTAGTTCTCTATGCATTCCCGAAATTGAGGGGTGGAGGAGGACGGACATTGAGAAATTCCTCCCTGGCATACCTGTGCTCCTCCTGGCAGCGATAGTTCCCAGGGGCCCGGGAGCTGAGCTCACCCTCCTTCATGGGCGCTAGGCCTCGGGTCCACAGAGCAGCCCCCGGATGGACAAATGGCTCAGCGGTCAGTTTTCTAGACTGAAGCACGAAGGCCAGACCGGCGTTAAGGCTAGAGACGGCTGCCCTTCCAACCTCCAAGTGGATTGGGACTTGCTGCTCCCCGTGCCCGGGGCCACTGCCAGAGGCCAGCTCACAGCATCCCTCCTCTTTGCAGGCCTCCAGTCTCTGTCTTCCCTCTGAATCCCACCAGGGGCCGTGCCAAGAAGCGGTTTTGGGAGAGCCCCCAGGACACCTCATCACTCATTCAAGCCCAGCCTCCCAAATCATTCCCAAATCAACAGACAGTCTAAATAAAACCAGCTCATCAGCTGAGCATGTGCTCCGTAGAAATTTGTACATCATTCCCATTCTTCACTTTGCCCTGCAAACATCATCGGACACTCCAGCCCCCAGTACCTTCAAGACACAGTCGAAAGTGCCGCAGGATTGCCCCCTGCCTGTGTGCCTGTCTTTTCTCGCCCTGAAGCCCACCCCACTCTGTAAACACATGCCCAGTGCCCCAACAGTATGGAATGATTTTATTTCTCATTGTAGCTTGCTCTCTTGCTTCCATCCTGTGGATATGCTGAGCCATCCTCCTAGAATGCCCTTCCCCAGTTTATGACTGTACTCATGGCCCCGCGTTCAGTATCTCTACAGTGTTCATTCTTAAAAGATATCAGGGAGCATTCTTAGAAACCAACTGGTCTACAACATGCTATTCACAAGAACTTTCATCAAGAGATGGCTGATAACAGTTCACTAGGGCCTCAGCAAGTGCTGGGCATCCTGCTAGTCAGTTCGCAGCATTAGCTCACTCAGTACTCACACCAGGCCTGCAGGGAACTGAGTCTCACTCAGTACTCACACCAGGCCTGCAGGGAACTGAGTCTCACTCAGTACTCACACCAGGCCTGCAGAGAACTGAGTCATATTGGTCCCATTTTATAGCTGAATAACTGAGTCTGAGTGAGGCTAAGTAGCTTGCGAAAGAACATACATTTAGAAAAGAGGATCCTAGGATTGAAACTAAGTAACAGAGTGTTTGTATGCTATTATCCAACACACTATAATGACTTTGATCACTGCCATATTGTCCCCATAATTTATGATTGAGGCAACTGAATCCAAGAAGAGGGAATATTTTTCTCAAGGACAAAAAGCGAGTTTATGAAGAGAAAGGGTGAACTCTACACCTCCCACTTCCCAGCCTATGTATGTGCTTCTCACTACATAGTTTCTTGGAGGAGGTGATGTCAACAAAGGACTCTTGGGCATCGGGGTCACATCACCGTGATGTGTGTAACTGGGTGCCCCATGCAGTAGAGAACTTGGAAGGAAGAAAGGCAGTCAGCTCATTTCTGGGCAGAGTTTATACTGTGAAGACCCTATGAAGGTGTTCCTATAAAAGGGATCATCTCCAGAGTTACAGTAAAAGAACATGAACCAACTTCATTTCCCTAGGCTTCCAGTCCTCTCCTACCAAACAGAAGAGCAATGACCTCTTTCAGGGTGCTATGAGAATTCAACGAGATACTGTACATAAAGCCCTAAGCATGAAGCCAGACAACACCACACTCAATAAAAGTAGCTACCAGCCCATGGGGCACTTTCTTTCCAAGGCCCAGGCCTCATTAGTCTTGGGGGAAAAAAAGACAAAATAGAAAATTCCAAAATGAAAGAAACCTTAAAGATTTCTTTGTTCTGAATTCTTCCTTTCCCAAGAGCAAACTGAGGCTGTAAGAGGAAAAGGGTAGGTCTAGACCCACAGGTAGCTTCCCAGGTGGTGCTAGTGGTAAAGAACCTGCTTGCCAATGCAGGAAACATAAGAGACATGGGTTCGATCCTTGGGTTGGGAAGATGCCCTGGAGGAGGACATGGCAACCCACTCCAAGTATTCTTGCCTGGAGAATCCCATGGACAGAGGACCTTGGTGGGCTACAGTTCATAGAGTTGGGAACGACTGAAGTGACTAGGTAAATGGTGGCAGAACTCAAAGGCCTAGAAACCTGGTCTTCTGATCCCAGACCCAGGAGCTTTCTGACAGAGCATCCTGTATCTATGTGCTCCTAGACTGTGCAGTCCTAAGTGGGCCAGCAGAAAAATATCAGCTTCCAGTCCCAGGCTTTTCTCTGAACCATGAACTTGAGTGTGAAGCTTAAGAAAAGTTCCCAGCATACACTGCTGCCTCTAAAGTATAGACATAGAAAGACTTTTTAAAAATGTGCGTATGTTTGTGTGTGTGTGCATGTATGTATGTAGAGAGAAAATGAGAGAAGGAAGTTGGTGTGCATCTCTGTAAAATAGGCATGAATTCATAGTAGGGCCTGAAAATAGAAGTCTTTGTCACATACTCCACTGAGCGTGTTACAAACACCTCCATTGTTAATTCAGGAAGTTCTGACCCTTTGTCTTGTTGCTTTCACATGCCAAGGCTCATTTGCATTCCAGCCCCTTGTGTGCACTTTCCCTAAGACAGGATTTAGGGGCACCAACCTGATTTCTTTCTTCTCCTTCTCTTCCTTACTCTTTCTTTCTCCACCCTCTCCACATAACCCCTCCTGTTCCTCCTCTCCCTATCACCTCCTCCCCTCCCTCCTTTTCTTTCTTTTGGTGCAAAGAGATTCAAAGTCTGGCCTTAACTTTCTCTCTGAGTGGTTATCTAAGGACATGCCTTGCAAGCAACAAATGAAGTGGTGATTCCTTGATTCCTTCATTTTTTTCTTAGACTTTGAATTCTAGCTAAATTCACTCAACACGCATTTATAGGTACAGCACATTTTGCTTGGGGTGTCAAAATGAATAAGACTGTCTCTCCATTTAACATTTAAAATCTAGTTGGGAAAATTCTCTATGCTATGTTCCCAGATTTTTTCATTTGTTTTCACTGTTTAAATATGGATTACTGCCCATTCAGAGGTGAAGACAGGTGATAAGCACTGGAAATAGATAACTGATAGATGTTTTCAAGGAGCTTACAATACAGGAGAAAAGGATCAAACCATCTCCACCAGTGGGTTCAGGTTGTTAGAACCCCATGGTGAGAAAAATCACAGGAGTGCTGCTCTCCCGCAGATGAGGAAATCATCTAGAGTACCCCAGCAATCTCAGAAGGAGTCCCAAGAAAATGTAGCATTGGTTAGGCTGTAAAGAGAGTTCCAGACTCTTTGAGCCATGATTAGACATTTCATTTTATTTCCTCTTGTATAAAGTGTAGATAGTAAAGCAAGCATGCTCTGTTTAACTCCCAAGATGACAATAGGATCCAGAGAGGACGTACCCCACCTCCCAACTCTGCCCCAGGATCCTGAGAGGGAAGCAAACTTGGAATCAGAGGGTCTGCAGTGTATCCTGTCTCTCCTCCAGATGATCTTGACGTGGCTCCCCTGGATCACAATTCTCTCAATTATAATGGTAGCACTACCACTCACTCCCTTGACAAACCATTCCCTCGAATTCAGTGTTTTGCTGGATCTTGTATGTGTGTTGTCTTTTTTTTTTTAATGTGGACCATTTTTAAAGTCTTTATTGAATTTGTCACAACATTGCTTCTGTTTTGTGTCTTGGTTTCTTTGGCCACGAGGCATGTGGGATCTTAACTCCCCTACAGGGATCAAATCTGTGCCCCCTCCGTTGGAAGGCCAAGTCTTAACCACTGGACCATCAGGGATGTCCCTGAACTGTTTTGTTTTGTTTTTTAATTCCCATGGCAACCCCTAAGACATTTACAAAATGACTCCATTGAGTAGGCAAAGATCTTGGATTTTTGAGGAATAAATTGCCTGTCCCAAACTATCCAGCAAGTAAGAGGTAGAACTGAGATTCAGTATACAAGTATATAGGTTGACCTATATGAACTCTTTTAAAAAAATGAAATTATTTATTTGACTGCATTGGGTCTTAGTTGAAGCAATCAGGATCTTCAGTTGTGTCCTGCAAACTCTTAGCTGCAGCACGTGGGATCTAGTTCCTCAACCAGGGGTCAAACCTGGGCCCCCTGCATTGAGAGCACAGAGTCTTAGCTGCTGGACCACCAAGGCAGTCTCTGTATGAAGTCTTCAGTATGAATTTCTATCATTAGCAAAATCTCACGCTTAATAACTGATGGGACATGAGATGCATTGAGTGAAAAAGCTAAGATCAGTGAACACCAATTTATATATTTCTTTATGAAAAATAAATTTTAAAAAAAGTCTAAGTTTTTAAGCATTGTTAAAAGTAAAACGTTTTGCATCATCATAAGATGCATATACACAAAGCTGTAAAAAGAAAAAAAGTTCTCTTTTCTGACTCTCTCATTCCCCTTTTCTTCCCTACCCCCCTTGAAGTAATCGGTCTTAGTAGACCACTGTTTGTCTTTATTTGTAACATCTCGAATTTCTTGCTCATGTAAGTCACCACTGAAGAACTGCTAAAAGTCACAAACTGTCAGGGAAGAGTCAAGTTACCGTTTGTGAATGAACTGGGCATCAGTCAGGAAAGTAAGAGGTAAATCATTCATGAAACACAAGAGATGACCTACAAAACCAGGGCCTAATTTGTCTGCACTGGAGCCTGCTAAGAATCCTTCTTACTCTTTCCAGCAGGAAATGTAATGTGGCCATTCCCAGATGGAGTGGCCTGGCTTGAGGGCAGTCTACAAAGATTGTATACAAGGAGGTTTTGTGCCTAGGATATTTTAAGAGCATTCACACTTGCTTTCTTGACTCAAACTGCACAAATCTTCATATAACTGGCCACCATAATGATAATTGTAGGACAGAATCTTTACTACCTCCTATACCCTGATTTCTGCTAAAAGTATAGCATAATATATTAAAATAGCTCTTTTTCTTTCTTTCTTTCTTTTTTTTAACTTCAGCTCTGTTCCTTGGCTGCTTTCTATCTTTTTCTAAGGTGTCTATTAATATCAAGCTACATGTTGCTGATTTTATTCCATGCCAGTTGATTTCCAGGTAGATCCCAGGAGCTACCACATCTTCTAGGAATGAGCTATAAACATGTTAGCATCGCCAGGCCTGAGAAAGTGTCTTCAGTTGCAATCAATTTCCCACCAGGGTGGTAGAGAGCTCTCAAAGAGTTAATGGGCCCCATTCCTAATGGGGCAATCAGGAACCTGTTTGATCCCACTCCTAATCACTTCCTAAGTCGCCATCCCATCACATCGACAAATGAATGTGTTGGGGCCTGAAGTTTGCTGTGGAGGGCAAGTGAGTCATAGACAGACTTCCTCCCTGAAAGGTTCATTGAGAGAGCCAATTAGCCAGGGAGGAGGTGCTGTTCTGCATGCTCTAATTACCCGGGGATGCCAGGGGTCAGATCAGAAGCCTGACCCCCACAAGTAACCACACAAAACGCCTCAATAGACTTTTTGAGGCGGGAAAACTTAAAAGCAGGCCTCGCGTCTGCCTCAGCAGCCCTTTCTCAAGAATCCAACAAAGGTTGGAGCCTCGGACAATGGCCTGGGTCCTCCCATGGACCACCTCAGGGACAAAGGGGGAATGCAATTGCTAAGATCCAAGGGGCCGAAGCTGCCGCCTACTCTGAGGGAGGGTGGGGAAAGTGTGGCCATTTCTAAAACCTGATTTTCCCCTTGATCCAAAAGAGGACCTTTTGATCTCCTAAAAAGGGGGTGGAGTAAGGAATTCCACAAATGAAAACACAAAGATTTCCAAGTGGAAGAAAACACCAATTCATTAACTTGCCCTATCTATCTATTTATTTTCACCAAGACATTTAATCCTAAGTCTTCCAAACTTCAAAAAAAAGAAGGAAAGAAAAAGAAACGAATTATAAGAATTCTGCAGAAATTAGCTTGGCACTCTCTCAAATGCACCTCCACTCCCTGGTTATGCCTCCTCTTGGTAGTTGACTTGGTTTGTTCATGTCATAATCCAAGGTGGTCAGTTAGAAAAGAGAACACTCTCAGATATTGATACAATAACAAGAAACTCAGAGGCACCCTGGACTTCCAGGGTAAGATGAAAACTTAGAGTAATCTAGTCAAATCCTCACACACACACACACACGCATACACACAAGTCCCTAAAATACATACGCACAGATATTAGTTTTATGAGTCTGAAACATATTTGTTGTTGGTTGATTTCTTTCTGTTGAGTTCTTACTGGAGAATGTTCCAAGGTTTAAACTCAGGGTTGGAAAAGAGAGTAATCCATTTTGGAGAAAGCTAGATGGTTTTGAAGTGGATAAAGAAAGTAAGATTGATGAACATCTTTTGAAGCTTCCAAGTCAGGAACCTGGGATTAAGGAGGACAAAACAAAAATGGAAGTCAGAATACTTGCGATCACTCTGATGTATCTCCAAACAGGAGATAAGAAAGGGCCGGAGAGCCAGAGTGTATCAGAGAGACTGACAGCTAGAATGACCTTTGTCTCCACCCCCTGGCCTTTTGCCTCAGTTTCCTCATGTGTAGACTGGACCAAGGATTCTAGCTGATTCCTAAGAGTCCTCCTGTGCAATCTGATTTAGTTTTCAGAAAATAATTCACAGTTCTACTCAACACTGGTAGTTTAGGAAGCTAAATTTGGGTAATTCTGGATAACTGTACAACCTACCCACTTCTTTGCATTTTCTCTGAGCTCCCCTTGCTCACATAAATCTGACCAGTTATATCCAATAGTCTGACCACTTCTTCCCTATCTCTGCAGCTCACCTCGGGCTTCTGAACCTTGGTGGTTCAGATGGTAAAGAATCCACCTGTAATGTGGGAGACCTGGGTTCAATCCCTGGGTTGGGAAGATCCCCTGGAGGAGGGCATAGAAACCCACTCCAGTGTTCTTGCCTGGAGAATCCCCATGGACAGAGGAGCCTGGTGGGCTGCAGTCCATGGGGTGGCAAAGAGTTGGACACAGCTAAATGACTAAGCACAGCACAACATCACAGCCCACCTCGAAAGATGAGGATGCATCCAGAGATAAGAGAGGATAAGGAGGCTTTATATGGGTCGGGAAGATCCCCTGCAGAAGGAAATGGCTACCCGCTCCAGTATTCTTGCCTAGAGAAGTCTCTGGACAGAGGAGCCTGGAGAGCTACAGTCCATGGAGTCCCAAATAGTTGGACACAACTGAGCGACTAACACTTTCACTTTCACCTACAAATAGACATGAAACCAGGGTAAGAAATGAGGAGGAGTTAGACCTGGGGGGAGGGCAAAAGAAGAAAAAGTGGGATTTTATTTATGAATGTTGCCTCCACTCATCCTGACTACAGTCGGGAACACATGGTGGAGACTTGAAGCGGCACCTTCATGACCACAGAGTCAAAACACACATCAGCATGCAACTCAGGGAGAAAATAGCCTTGTATTTCTTCTTCTCCCTCTCCTTCCACCTCCTCTGCCTTAGCATTACTCTAATGTTTTATTTATGTATTTATTTGTTTAAAAGAGGCAGCCGGCTACGATCATGACGATGTTGACAACCTTAGTGTTTAGTTTTTAGTGTGCCTATTTGTTGCTAAGGGCTCTGTTCCCTCTGGGGAAAAGTGTCCCGAGCACCCTCCACGCCTTCTTTTATAGATGAAGAAGTGGAGGCTCCATGGGTTAAGTCATTCATCCAGGGTAACTTAGCAAACAAGCAACGGAGCCAGGAGCGTTGAAAAGACTTTAGACTCCAAATCTCAAAAGGCCTGCTGGAGCCACTGGTTCTTTGCAGCTCACTAGCTGTGTGAACATGGACATGTTATTTAAACTCTTGCAGACTCACTTAATTTCCTTACTTGGACAGCAGAGAATAATTCCCTCTCAGGACTTAGGTAAATATAAGTAAAGGTAATAGTGTGCATTTGGCACATAGCTGGTGTCGATAAACACTAGCTCCTCCTTGCTTCTTGCCCTTCACTCTCTCAAATCCAATTTTTTAAATGATTGGCACTATTACATTTTTGATTCTGCAATTCTATAATTGGAACACTTTCTTGGTGCTGACTCCACACCCAAGAAGCCTCATTTTCCCCAAGCCTCGGCCTTTACAGACACTGAACTCAGACAATACACACTCTTTCCAGTCATTGAAAAGGATATGGCTTTGGAGTAATGGGGGGAAAATATATCATGAGTAATATTAACAAGAAACCTCCATAAAAATTGGCCCATAGCTTCTAAAATTCTTGTGGTTCATCATCTAAATGGAAACTTGGTCTCCCTATGGTAGATGGCAACGTTTTTAGGGCCCATCTTCTACAAGTCACTAAGGATTATTGATGGAAAAAATTATAAGATATCATTTCAGCTGAGGGTAGAGACACTTAAAGAAGTTTCCCCAAAGAACATCAAAAAACAATATAATACCAGCGGGATGTCAAAGACCTCGTAATTCCTATTTGTGAGTCGAGAATGTGGACCTAAGAGAGGTTTCCAAGTGTCTATTAATTCAGTACATTCTGAACTGAGTGGCAAGGTGGTATGAATTGCCACCAAATTGTCTGTGGTTCTTTCATCTCAGCTGGCTTTTGAGAAATATGTCCCATCCTGAAAAAGTGAGTAACACATTAGAATCCTTTTCTACATCCCTGTTCCTTTTTTCTAACATCCTTGATTTTTTTCTTCTTCTTCTTCTTCCTTCTGCTGTTATTAGAAAGAGAAGAAAAGTAATTGGCAGTTTGGTTCTTGGTTCTGAAGTACTTAGGGCCTGTGGGCTTCCCAAGTGGAGCTGGTGGTAAAGAACCTGTCAGGTAATGCAGGAGACGTAAGAGAAGTGCGTTTGATCCCTGGGTCGGAAGATCCCCTGGAGAAGGGCATGGCAACCCAGTATTCTTGTCTGGAGAGAAGAGGCTATCCGTCCTTCCCATGGACAGAGGAGCCTGGCAGCCTACAATCCATGGGGTCGCAAGAGTCGGACACAACAGAAGCAACTTAGCACACACCTTTGGAGCCTGAAGTTTCACTTGCACTCTCGGAAGATAATGCCTAGAATTTCTGATTGAGAAGAGGAATGAATGTTTGGTCTGATCCCCTTCCAGGTTCTCTTTTTGCAAGTTAGATGGTAACGTAAATGAATTAGCTATAAAATTAATTTTAGAACTCAGGTTTTCTGACTCCTGGCTCAATGTCTTTTCTACATACTACTGTGTTCTCTTGGAGACTAAATGATTTAGCTTAGTATTTGAGAGTCTACAGCCAGTTTACAGGAAAGTTATTCTCACTACTCATAGCTTGTGAATTCAGTCCACCACAGCTCTGATTCATCTTCTAATGGGCAACTTGTTATGCCTTGTTCCATATGGATGAGAGCAGGAGTGGACTAAGTTAATCAATAGGGTTCATTTTTATGGTGAGTATCTAGTTAATATGATTCAATATATATTTTATTTATCAACAACTCTATGGCCATATCTCTATTAGTGACTGGGCATAGTGTGAAAAGGGGAAGTTGATCCTGATTACAATCGGCTCCTTCTACATGACCACTGCTTTAGTTTTGGAAAGGGCTTCTCAGGTGGCACAGTGGTAAAGAATCTGCCTGCCAACGCAGGAGACACAAGAGACACGGGTTTGATCCCTGGGTAGGGAAGATCCCCTGGAGAAGGAAATGGCAACCCACTCCAGTATTCTTGCCCAGAGAATTCCATGGACAGAGGATCCTGGCAGACTATAGTCCATGAGGTCACATAGAGGAGGACACGATTAAGCACACACACACTCAAATGCAGATTAGTAAATGCTTTAGCTTGTTCTAGAACACTGCACTCTGTCTCCCACCACTTACCCAATCACTCATTAACTAATGTTATGGGTTCACGAGGTGTGTTCGTGTCCAGCTTCTCCCCTCCTTCTCTGCATTGCTCCCTGAAGGATGGAGCACTCAAAGGAATAATTCAATCCTAGAGAAAGTGCCTCTTTAATAATGGTTTAACAAGTGATCCACTGAGGTTCCACTGGGCATGGGATTTGCCTCAACATAAGAAAAAGAACCTTTTAATTTACAGCTAGTGTTCAAAATTGCAAAGGAGAGCCACCTTGGGAAGTGTCTGTGGGCTTAGTTGCTAGGTTGGGTTCAATACTTTGCAATCCCAGGTTCCTCTGTCCACGAAATTCTGCAGGCAAGGATACTGGCGTGGGTGGCCGTTTCCTTCTCCAAAGCCACCAGGCAGGACTCCGAATAAGTAGAAGATTCAAATAGAGACTGGATAACCACCGCTTCAGTGAGGAGGAGAAGGGGTTGTTCGTGTGTTAAGTGCTCAATCTTTGAAGTCAGACTGTGCTTTCAACCTGCCACATCCCAGCCTTGAGACTTTGTATTCTTTACCTTCGCACTGTGCTAGCATCACATGGGAGCTTATTAGAAATGCAGAAACTTGATCATATGGTAGATTTATTCCCGGTTTTTAAAGGAATCTCCATGCTGTTCTCCATAGTGGCTGTATCGATTTGTACTCCTAGTACCAGTGGTGCAGGGGAGTTCCCCTTGCTCCACCTTCTCTCCAGCATTTACCATTTGTAGGTTTCTTGGTGATGGCCATTCTGACCAGTGTGAGGTGATACCCTGGAGGAGTGAGATGGGGGAGGTAGGAAGGAGGCTCAACAGGGAGGGGACATAAGTAAACACACGACTGATTCACACTGCTGTGCAGCAGAAATCAACACATTATTGAAAAGCAGTTATCCTCCAATTTTAAAAAAATGCTGAAACTCGGCTCCACCCTAGACATAGAGTCTGAATCTCTGTTTTAACAAGGTCTTCAGGCCCTTCATGGGTGCTCTAGAGTTTGCGAAGCACTGACCTAGGTTTTCTAAACCTTGGCTTGGTTATTTATTTATCTAAAAAGTGAAAATAGCAGCTACCTCTCAGGTGTGCTCCAACAATAAATCAAATTGTGTTGTGGAAGCTTTCAGCAGAGTACTGAACCGTTCATACGCAATGGGTTGTGGGTGCTATTATTAGTCTCTCTATAGGCGAATCCAACATTGAGTTGGAAGTTGAACTAAATTACTTCTACAGTCTCTTTATTAACTCTAGGACCTTATGATTCTATAGTTTTATTTCACACATTTTGACATTTTGGGGTCAAATCATTGCTCCAACTCCCACACCAAGAATATAAATATATTTGGAAAAATCATGTTATATTATGGTATGTCTGTTAGGCAGATGTTTCTCCTGCCCCCTCCACACCTACATTGTGAAGAGACTGCATTGAACACACTTGACAGCAGGCATTGCACTTCACTCATCCATAAATATGGGTTTCATGGGGAGTGGGAGCGTGTTGATGTTGCATTCCATCCATTTCACTTGTTCTGGGAACCAGAGATCCTCCTCCCTTTCTTGATGCTACTGAGAGATCCTGTGTGTGTGTGTGTGTGTGTGTGTGTGTGTGTTAGACACTCAGTCATGTCCGACTCTTTGTGACTCCATGGACTGTAGCCCGCCAGGTTCCTCTGTCCATGGAATTCTCCAGGCAAGAATACTGGAGTGGGTAGCCATGCCCTTTTCCAAGGGATCTTTCTGACTCTGGGATCGAACTTGGGTCTCCCACATTGCAGGCAGGTTCTTCACCATCTGAGCCACAAGGGAAGTCAAGAGATCTTATACTGTCTTCAATCTATCATTCTCCGGTTGAAATGTTCACCTGTCATACTTAATGCAAAAGTATTGTATTCAGTGCCATATAAGAAAGAGAAATTTAAACATGAAGTTGATCTCGGAGCCCAAAGGATCATAAACCTGATGACTTCACTCCTCAGCTTAAAGCTCATTAAAGATGCTCTAAAGTTCCAACATCTTAGTGGGACCTGCAATTCCCTGTGTGATTTGACTCTGGCCTCCTTCCCCAGGCTTAGCGCGGACCCCCTTTCCTCTTGTGTCCGTTCTCTATTGCCATGCAGCAAATTGCCCCAAAGTCGAGTGCCTGAAAATGGTTAGTGTTTATTATCTCACAGTTTCTCAGATAGCTCAGCCGGGAGCTCTGCTTGGGATCCTTGTGAGGTTGGTAGTCAAGAGGTCATCCGGGGTTGCAGTTATCTAAGGCTGGACTGGAAGTGGAGGACCTTCTCCAATGGGGCTGACTCACACAGCTGGCAGGGCAGGCTCGCTGCTGGGGGAAGCTCTTGGTTCTTCTCTGTGTGGTCCTCACCATAGGACTACTTGAGTGTCCTCATGACATGGCACTTGGCATTCCTGAGACTGAATGATCCAAGAAAGGGAATAGTACAAACTGTAACATCTTAGTGACTTGGCCTTGAATTTCACACACTGTCATTTTCAAAATATCTTAGGGATTGCACAGATTCACCCTACTTGATGCAGGAGGGAACTACACAAGATTATAAAAACACCAGGGGACTAGAATCACCAAGATCACTTTGGAGCCTGGCTACCACACCTCTCATGCTCCTAATTATTTCAGTCGGTCAGTTCATACTGAGCTCCCAGAAGCACTGTGCTCTCTGGCCTCCCAGCCATTACACAGAGCTTCCTCTATTGCAGTCTAGTTTAACCCTTTCTTACCCTTCATTCCATACATTTGATGCCATTTTCCCTGAGGAACCTGGCCTAAATCTTCTCCCAGACAGTTCCAGGGCCTCTCCTGCGGGTACCTGGCATCTCCCCACATCCCAGAACTTTTCATAGGATACTGTCATGTTCTCTTTTTTAACAGTTCTTCTTGCCAGACTTAAATGGCACCCAGAAACTTCCTCTGGACCAAGAATTGAAGAGATGCTCCATAACTACAAGGGCTTCCCAGGTAGTGCTAGGGGTAAAGAATCTTCCTGCCAGCGCAGGAAATATTAGACACTTGGGTTTGGGTTGATCTCTGGGTCAGGAAGATCCTCTGGGGGAGGAAATGACCACACGCTCCAATATTCTTGCCTGGAAAATCCCATGGACAGAGGAGCCTGGCAGGCTACAGTCCATGGAGTCACAAAGAGTCAGATATGACTGAGCACCCAAGGAGACAGACATCCAGAACTGCAGACTATCTCATAAGTGGAAGCATGGGTGAAAAAGAAAGGTGATAAAGTTAGGTTTGTCTTGAAAAATGGGTAAGACTTGAGTAAGCGGGAAGAAAAGAAAGATCTATAAAATGAGGAATGAGGTGAGGATTGCTCTGAGCAAAAGTATAACATCACTTTCCACTGGAGGAGGCAATGGCCAAGCTCCTAAACTTCATTTTTAAGGCACCCTAAAACCTACCCTTAATCTTTCTCTTCAAACATTTGCTTTGTTTTGGCAGTGGGAGTGTGGGGCGTATCAATCCATCTTTAGTAACTAAGGTTAAGTGCTTTTATCTAAAGAGACAGGAATATATAAGAGGGAGAAAGGAGAAGTAGAGAATCAGAGGACAGGGTGATAGCCAAATAGAAAGGAAGAAGGGTTGATAAACACTTGATATATTTCAGCAAAGCATTGGATTCAAATAGAAAAATGCTTACTCAAGGCCCCTCCTTAGGTTAAGAGCTTTGACATTCTCCATCCATGATATGCAGTGTTCTAATTACAGCTGCATATCTTAAATCTGCTCGAGACAATCATCTGAGCTAGTGTTTCTTAGATTTTTGTGTCACCTCATCTCTCAACACCAGTCTGAGCCTTCCCCAGGGGCAAGGACAGGATTCTGCATGGCCTCGGTCACCTTCCACTCTAACCTAGTTTCCAGCAGCTTCAGCCTCCAGCTCGTTCAGGTACCATGAACTAATAGAAACGCTGGCTTCTGTAGTCATCTCTGGAGGTGCCAGACGATGCTAACTGAAAATGTTGGAGAATCAGCTTCTTTGGAGAACATTCTGACCAATGAGATACAGCAGAAGCAAAGACTGGTAAACAGGCAAGCAGCTTGCCCTTTGTCTTCACTCAACCCTGAATTGTCCTGACACACAGTGGTCCCACACACCTCTTCAAAGTCACCTCCATGAGCTGAAGATAGCTCAGTAATTCATCCTCTTGTGCTTGCTTTGCCTCTGTCGCTGCCTCACTTCCCTTCTCCACCATCCTTTGGGGTGAAAGTCCCAAGAAACTACTAGAATGTAAGCATTGCCTCAGCCTCTTGTGTTTAAAGGAAAGAGACTTTTCAGTGACCCAGTAAGTGTAACTCTAAAAAAAGTCTACGGAAAATAGAAGGCATCACAACCATCATGAAGAAAGGAGTGAAGGGGCAGACCCTGGAAAAGTAGCAGAGAGGTCCCTGGAAGAATCACCATCCTTAAAAACGAGAGTTAACACAGAAGACTTTACAGATTATCCTTGTACACAGGAAACAGGAAGAGAGTAAGGACCCATGCTGCTTCGTCCACAGGGCCCCTGCCATCAGCCACGGTGACAGCACTCTAAGGGCTCCCATCACTAGTGGAACTCAGCTGAGAAATAGAGGTGGTCACCTCATCTCTGATTTGTTCGTGACTCAGTGTGTGACCTCCTAACCCTGCCTAATGGTTTTCTCATTTAAAAAAAAAATAGATTCAGATAAATCACAGTAAGGTTCCTCATAACCTAAATTTTCTGTTCTAACGTGTTTTAAAGCCTCCCAATGCTCATGATTAACATCTGCGTGGCCAGACTTTAGATGTGTTTCAACTAACAGCACAGAGGCAGTGAGTAATTTCTTCTTCAGAGCCCAGTGGCTTCTCACAGGGTCAAATGCACACAGCACTGCGTTCCATCCTGGTGTGCCATTCAGGAACACCCAAGGAAATAAAAGTATGAAAGGTCCTATGTGAAGACCTAATTTCATTCCCTTTTAAAACTCAACAGGAACACACTTCAGAGGCAGGGCACTGGGAATCTGAGCCAGCAACTGACAAATTTAAACCAGCCCGTCCATTCCATCACAGCCAAACACATCCAGGGGGTCATTCTGCTTCCTTTCCTCTTTCTTTTTCTCCTTCTCTCTCTCTTCCTTCCTTCCTTCCTTTCTCTCTCTCTTTCTTTTTCACTCTCTCTGTTCGTTCCCTCCTTTCTTCTTTCTCCCTCTTTCTTACTCTCTCTTCCCTCCTCCCTTCCTTTCTTTCTCCTTTTCTGAAACAGAGAGATTATCAATGTAATAGAAAATTGTGGATATTTAACATTGCCTCTGAAAAAAAAATTGGTTGAATGAATGTATATTGTCGGTTTCCATGATTAATGGACCATTCCATCCCTTGAAATGCACTCGGATTTCCAGTTCCCTCAAGAACATAATGAGATGCTAACTGCCTCTAGATCCAGGGTAAATAGAGCTCATTTTTTTTTTTTCTGGCTTTTCACTCTTCGAGTTGTTAGAACAGCTGAAAGGGTATGGGATCCACAGACCTGGGCTCTGGGTTGTGTGGTTTTGTTACTGAGTGAGTGGTCCTGGGCACATCTTCCACCCCCTGGCTTGCTGTTTCTCCTCAAGAAAATGGGAAACTTCACAACAGTCTTCACATGTGATACCAGGCTTGTTGGCAGAGATGTTCTTTGTGGGACTCTGCAGTCCTCTCCAGGGATGATGAAAGCTGTTTTAGTTGTGTTAATATTACTAGCAAAGTAAACACCGGTGGAAGCATTTGATGAGGGAGGAAAGTTCTGCTCCATGTGTTTGGTTTTACAGACATAGTGAGTGTTAGTTTATTTGCATTTCCCTTTGTGGGGTAGGGGGCTTTCTGGGGGATAGGTGAGGGTGAGCCTGGTTAGTCAGACCTACAATTCTTGCACCTTTCCAGGAAAAACAGAAAAGTAAGAACCACTAAACTTCTCAGGACCCTTCTCTCTTCTTCCAAGAGCGTCAAAGACAGTGTGGAGTGCAGACCCAGAGTGTCCTCAAGGGAATAGCTAGAGAAGACAGTAGAGAAACCATGGAGAGACGATGAGACCAGAAAAAGTTCTTCATAGAAGATGTGTAGAGCGTTCAACTACATTTCATTATAGTATATCATAAATTGTATGTGGTATCTTATCTGTCGATTGGAATAGAAGAAATTATGATCATTCCTGCAATGTGTTTATCTCTTTTTCCTCCGTGAAGCATTTGACTCAGAGAAACAAGATTGAAGTTTCAATAGCGGCAGCTTCGCTCTTCGTGGAGGACCTCAGACAGGTTACTGCGCCTCTCAAGCGTTCCCTGAGGATCTACAATGTGCAAGGCTGCTTCCAGAACATACAAGGGGCATGGCTGCTGCTAGAGGCTTTGCTGAGGTTGAATGAGATGCAGACTCTGCACTCAAAAAGGAAAGAGAAGAAAGAAAAAACAAAAACTGCTGTTGTGAAAGAAGTAGGATAGCAGAGAGAAGCTCAAAATACCATGAAGACCTCATAAAGACAACTTAGAAATGGACTCAAGGAGCCTTCCCAGAGGAAGCACGCAGATGTTAGCCAAACATGAAATGGGGAACACAAATGAGCGAGGCACGGGCAGAAGTGAAAGTTTCAATGTGGTGGAAACACAGAGTCTTGTGGCTTGGGATAAGGAGTTCAATGGGCTAATATTGGAATCCAATAAAAAAAAAAATGAGACTAAAACAGACTAACACAAATAATCAAGTATATGAATTTACCCTCTAGGCCCATGGAACCAAAGAAAGTTTCAACTTGCAGGAGGGGAAAAGTGCTGTGATCAGACCTTCATATTACAAAGAACACTCAGTCTGTTGTATAAAGTGGACTGGGTGGGACCAAATTCCATATACAGAGGTTGGTTAGGAGGCTGGGAATGATCATGGCTTAGACTGAGTTGGAGGTGGCATTTTGAGATTATAAGAAGGGAGAGTCTATAAAAGATGGAAACTGATTGAATGTGCAACTGCAGAGAAAGAAAAAAAAAGGTCTCTGTTGGATAACTGGATGAACAGCAGGGGCTTTCCATTGAATCAGTACCAGGAAAAACTAAGAGGGGAAAAGACAGAGAGTAAAAGAGCTGATAAAGCCAGTTAGGGGGCTTCCATGGTGGCTGAATGCTAAAGAATCTGCCTCCAACGCAGGAGATCTGGGTTCAACCCCTGGGTCAGGAAGATCCCTTTGAGGAGGAAATGGCAACCCACCCCAGTATTCTTGCCTGGAGAATACCATGGATAGAGGAGTCTAGTGGGCTACAGTTCATGGGGTCTCAAAGAGTTGGACATGACTTAACATTTAAACAACAACAAGGCCAGTTAAGGATATGTTGAGTTTGAAGTGCCTGTGGTTTATCACTGTAGTGATGTCAAGTAAGTAGATCGATATATGTCAAACTAATCTTGAAAGGAACACGAAAGAGAAAACAATCAGAAGAAAATATTTAGGGAATAATCAGCTCATAGCTATTTTTGGATCTCAGCTTTAGTAAAATGAGGAAAATACTGTTTACCTGTTTGTGCATGAAATTGAAATGCAGAGTGAATGAGGTAGTGAATCTAATGTTGGCTAGTGTATATATATGTTGCTATACAGATGCAAGGCGTTTCTTATTAACTGTAGAGCCCTGGGGCATAAAGAATAACTTTATTAGATTCACTTACATCATCTCTACCAGTAGTACTATTTTCATATATGACCCTTGGCTAAAAAAAGCTCTTTAGAACTTAGTCTTGGTTTGCAAATAGAATCAGAGGCAAGGAACTGGGTAGGAAGCAAAGGAGGGAGTAAATTGTGTTAGCCGCTCAGTCGTGTCCAACCCTTTGTGACCCTGTGGACTGTAGCCCACCAGGCTCCTCTGTCCATGGAATTCTCTAGGCAAAAAGGAAGACAAAACTAGAAGGCACATTAGGAAATACAGAACTGTTAGTACCCCAAGAATTTGCTGAGTACTTTCAAAGGCATTGACTTAACGGTCAAAGAGGTCCTAATGAATGCAAGGGACTTTGCTACCTGATTTGTTGCCCAAAGAGATTTCCTTCTCCCATCCTCACTGAAAGAAAACTTAAGTCATCTATGTCAGTTACACGGTGTTTTGTTTTCCTATTCAATTACTTGGTGTGGGACCCTTCTGGGTTTCTTTTGGGGACAACAGCCGTAAACCTCAGCATCACTACCACCCTAGAATGGAGTGAAACTGCTCACTAAACACCTTTCCTCTGCATACTCATAACATTCTGATGAGAAGGAGGGGGTGACTCAGCCACAGACTAAGAGATGAATAAGTATCGCCAGCCCCACTCAATTATGGGGCCAGAGGGAAAGGCAGTGTTTGCAAAAGTCAAAACAGATTTCAGAAACAGTTTTTCTTCCAGCCTCTGAAAAACCTGCTCATTCAATTCCATTTCTGTTGATGACTTTGGCTTCTGAGACAGGGTCTTTTGCTGGCGGCCCAGAGCTCTGACAATCCCCCAAATGTCAGGGGCTTGGAGAGCTCCTTGGGGTAAGGTGTCCAAAAGGACAAGGCTCCCAAGCCTCAGAATTGGTGCTGAGCTCCAGAGTTTCCAAAACTCCAGGCTCCTACAGAGACACTGAGCTGCGAGCGTGAATTGTTGGAACTCTTCAGCCATAGCCTCCTGGGTGTTCTGACAGCCCGGCTCCTTCTTTGCTGCCTTGGAGTGATTAATCACAACCAGCCAGCCAGGTTTCATGGGACCCTACTTTCACAGCAGCGGCAGTTGGTTTAACTTGGCCATTTGGAACAAAAGACCCTGCTCAGACCCCGAGTGCCCTTCACTAGCCCACCACAAAAGAAGGATTTATTATAGAAAAGGAATGCACATCCCCTCCTCTCTTCAACTCAGGACACATGAGGAGAGATGGATTAGGCTGGACGTGTGATGGACAGGGCCATTTGGTCCAGGCCATAATTGTAATCCCACTTTAGACCCCCAACCGCCTGTGTGATGGGCTTCCCTGGTGGCTCAGCCGGTGAAGAATCTGCCGGTAATGCAGGCAGTGCAGGTTTGATCCTTGGGTCGGGAAGATCCCCTGGAGAAGAGCATGGCAATCCACTCCAGTATTCTTGCCTGGAGAATTCCATGGCCAGAGGAGCCTGATGGGCTACAGTCCAGGGGATTGCAGAGAGCGGGACGTGACTGAAGTGACTGAGCACACAGGCCCCTCCTGTGTGATGCTGGTAGAAGTGATCTACCTTCTCTGAGCTCTAGAAACCCTCAAGACACGATGGGGAGGGATCCATGCTCTATCACATGATACACGGGAGGCAGCTTGACAAAATACCCTTGGCTTTCTCTTCTGCAAACCTGTGCACAACATCACATAAAGTAGGTGATGGCTCGTCACAAGACCTTTGGTCTGGCATCCCTATTGAAATAATAGTAGTTCCCTATACGTATATGTGTTACCCATCTTTTCATTCTTTTGCTCAAACTCTTCCCTTTGCCTAGAATATTCCTCCCTCCTCTTTCATGCCTGTGACATCACCTCTTTCACCTGCAGCCTCAATATCATCAGAAAGTCTTCCTCCTCTGTGCTTTCACAGAATCCTCTGCCCACCCCAATCTTGACCCTCACCATTGAGCACATCAGCTGACCATTGATTGTCTCTGTATCCATTTCTCTCTCTGGCACTGAAACTCAGTTAATGCTTATTTATGTGGATAAACTTAGCTCATTTCAAGAACAGAACCTTTTTCCCCCATAATCATAACATAACTAACTTGAGTAACCCCTTGGTGTTTACAAAGCAGATTTACAAATATTTCCTCATGTGAGCATAAGGGCAGCTCTATAGGACAGGTAGTGTTCGCCTTATTTCAGAGATACAGAAGCCAAGTTTTAAATAAACTTACATGGCAACCACATGACAGACGGTGTATCTGGCTCTAACTGCAGAGACCTTCCTTCACAGCATGCTCAGAAGCACTCCTATAGGACAAACGATTGCAGCAAAACTTTTGTGTTTTTTTTTTTTGAGTGTCTACTGTGCAGTAGGGTCTCCCTTGGTGGTTCAGTAGTAAAGAATCCACCTGCCAGTGCAGGAGATGTAAGAGATGCAGTTTGATCCCTGGATCAGGAAATGGCAACCCGCTCCAGTGTTCTTGCCAGGAGAAGCCCGTGAACAGGGGAGCCTGGTGGGCTGCAGACCATGGGGTCAAAAAGTCAAACACGACTGAGTGACTCAGCATGCACGATGCACCAGGCACGATGCTAGGTATGGAGGAGCAAAGATGAGTGAGGCTCCATGAGCAAGACTCACAGTGGAATGAGCAAATTTAATAAAACAAAACCCACTCACCCATTCAAATCACCCTTCCTGAGAATCTACAACATCCCAGGTATCAGTCTCTGTGCCCATTCTAACAGCGTTTCCATATTGTGAGAGAGCACGTGAAGGAAGCCTTGGTATAACCCCAGGGAGATCCTATGGATTCTATGCTTGTACGGCTTGAATTTTCTATAACAAATGTATGTTCATTTATCATCAGGAAAAACAAGTTAAACAGGAGAAAAAGAACAAGATAGGATGTATTGCTCACCTTTATCTGTTTGTACATCTGTCTCTCACCACCAGCTCAGTATCTTTAGTCTGTAAGCCAAAACAGCAATAAAGTAATCATTTGAAAAGACCCTGATGCTGAGAAAGATTGGGGGCAGGAGGAGAAGGAACGACAGAGGATGAGATGGCTGGATGGCATCACCGACTCAATGGACATAGGTTTAGGTGGACTCCGGGAGTTGGTGATGGACAGGGTGGCCTGGCGTGCTGCGGTTCATGGGGTCGCAAAGGGTCGGACACGACTGAGCGACTGAACTGAACTGAATGCAGGATTTCAGAAGCGGGAGAGTATCCATCTATCAGGAAATCAGTTAATTCCTAATTTCATTTATGTTATAGTTCCATCTGTGAGCAGATGTTTCTAGGGGAAATTTTTATTTAAAAAAAAAAATTAAGCAGAGGAAAAAGCTAAATGGTGAAACAAAATTTTGTGTGTGTGTTTTGTTTCCTTTCTCTTTTTGTTTGCTTGTTTATTCTTCCTGTCAGACATCTCAGAATATTCAATAAGCACATGTTTCTTGAAATAATCATTAGAGTAAGGGAGGGGGAGAGACTATTTAGGATTTCTCAAAAATTTATAATTCTGAAAACAAACACTGAGACTAGTGTTTCTAAGAAAACAGGTTGATATCCATTGCCCTTCAGAACTTTTAATATCCCTTTAGCTTCATCTAGGGAATGTTGATAGCTACTGGGATGAGTCTGAGCCAGGAGGACATAAAAGGAGTATGTCTGAAAGGAGCTTTGGAAACACAACCGTAAGGCAAAGGAAGGCCAATTCCACCGGAACCTGGTTTCCCCTACGGAAACAGTAACAACCCCACTTGATATATAAAAGAAGAAAAGTTTCGTCTTATTTGCAGCCTGGGAATCTTCCTTGGAAGGTTGATGCATGAACTGGAATATGAGAACCATCTTCTCAATTCACATCAGACTTCAACAGTGGAGATATCGCAACAGAGTCTTCATGGACACAAGGTTGCTTTGAGGACCTCTGGACTTCCCTCCATCTTCGAACTATCAGAAGCCACCTATGGTCTGGAAATAGCATGGTGCTTGGAGTCAGTTTCCTCACCCTACAAATGGGGATAATAATGTGTTTTACAGGGTAGGTGTGAGGATTGCATGAGCTAACTCATGAAGAGAATTTAGCAATGCTACAGAGGGCGGTGGTGGTAAAGAACCCACCTGCCAACACAGGAGACGTAAGAGATGTGGGTTCGATCCCTGGGTCAGAAAGATCCCCTGGAGGAGAGCTTAGCAACCCACTGTGGTATTCTTGCCTGGACAATCCCATGGACAGAGGAGGCTGGCTGGCTCCAGTCCATGGGGTCGCAAAGAGTCAGACATGACTGAGCAACTGATCAGATAGACACACTGTAGGGGCTCAGTAAGGGAAGCTGTTATTAGCTGCTACTTTCACAAAAAGCTGAAACTCTGTTACCAGTTTGTGAGATGAAATACCATCTTCTGACCTGACAGAGCAGTACAATTTAAAAGCCCCTGCTGAGAATGAAGGTCCAGCATTCATCTTCAGTAATTAATACATGCCCTGGGGGATGCTTGGGTTGGAGATGGGAGGGTGGGGGACTATTTTTCCTACTTGATTGAGTGTCTTTTTTATCCCAAGCTATTCTAAATGTCATGGAGAGTTAATGAAGACATGTTGTATACCTGCTGCAAATGCAGTGAAAGAGAAAGTACCACCGATTCTGCCACTGTCTGAGTAGATTAAACCCTCAGTTACACTGGAAGTGCAGGGGAAGAAACGGGAGCTGTGTTAGGAGATGGATGGGGATGATGCTGGTTACAAAGGCAGAAAGGACAGAGAGCGATTCTCTCTCATCTTTTCACGTTTCTTCTCTTACTTTTGCTTCCTTCTCCACTCCCCCTCCCTCGCTGGCGAGGCTCAAGGACTGGGCACACGGTGTCTCTGCCTTCTCTAGCATCAAGTCGTAACACCAGCATGATTCAGCCTTACTAGTACACAGTGACGTTCTCTGGCCTTTTCTCATCTTGCAAACTTGCCATGGATAATCTCAAAAAAATGAAAAGCTATACCTGTTCTGTCAGGAGCTCTTGCTGCTTGGGGGCTGGCTTCAAATAACAGATGTACAGTCCTTCAGATTAGCAGCCATTCACAACACTTGAGATATCCAACTGGGAACAATCTCCCAGTGTTGGGATAAACCAGATGATCTAATGCCTGAGGACCCCCCAACTCCCGCCCATCTCCTATGTATATGATACATCTGAGAAAGGCTTGAATGTGTTCTCCCCTAAAGCCTGGGTAGGGCACTCCTTCTTTCATGAGACAGCAATTTGCAGGGACCCCAAGGGGCAGCTAAAGAGGCTAAGAAACTCTGCAAAATTATTTGGAATCGTCTAGAGAAAAGTTTTCTGCATAAATCTTAGCAATTATGACTCTCAAAGAAAGAAACAAAGGCTGAAAAAAGAAAAAAAAAAAAAATGAAACAAGCCCTAGAGCGATCTGTACAGTGTGGCTATAAAGCAAGCTTTTCTTAGAGGAACAAAGTGATCTCCATTTTTAAGGGAATATTTAGTTCCCCTCTGCTCTTCTAGAAAGGATCTGGTATACTTCAGATGAGTTGATTGAGTCGTTAAAAGTGACGGCTCTGCTTTAACCCAAAGCAATCCTCAAATAGAACACTAGTTATATCAGACATAGAAAGTCTCTGCAGAAAAGGAAAGGGTACATAGCTATAATCTAGTGCTTTTCTGCACAGGTTCAAGAGTCAGACAGAACTGAGTTCCAATTCTGGCTCATCCCTCATGCATCTTACTTAACATCTGAGCCTCAGCACCCTCCTCTGTCAAATGATGGTAATAATAATAAATAACCCCTCCCTTGAGAGGTTATTTGTGCTATTATTTTTGAGGGAAATGTAATCAGTAATTTGCTGCCGGCACACACTATTCAGTGTTTTAATGTTTCACTTCTGAATGTATGCATGCTAAGTTGCTTCAGTTGTGTCCAGCTCTGTACGACCTTATGGGTGACTGTAGCCCGCCAGGCTCCTCTGTCCATGGGATTCTCCAGCAAGAATACTGGAGTGGGTCGTGGGATGCCGTGTCCTCCTCCAGGGAATCTTTCCGACCCAGGGATCAAACCTGGGTCTCCTGAATTGCAGGCAGATTCTTTACCACTGAGCCACCAGGGAAACCCAGGTGCTTAAGTGATGTGCTGTACTTTCATACTCTGGGCATAGTGGTTTTCCCGCAGTTGAACATCTCAGAGATATTCCAGGACTGAACCAAAGAATCCAATTGAAGTCAATGTTGGTTTAGCCAAAAATGTTTCTGGGGTATTTGGAGTCCCATCAAAATGTCTTCATAATGGAGCAAGGTTTTCTGCACATCAATTTTACTGTAAATCCCTTTGTTTTATAGATCGCAAAATAAAGGCCAGTAGAGACGTGATTTGCACAAGATCACATAGGGAATTGCAGGAAGATAGCAATTTGAATACAAGTGCCCCAAATGCTAGTTTGAGTTTATTCCCCTCATAACAAGTTGCATTTTTTTCCTTTCAAATGTACTTCCTGTATAATCTTCAAAATAAAGGAGGAACAGGAGATATACAATTTAATATTTCAACATTAGGGATTAAAGATTTATTCAAGCATGTAGTGCTGATTGATTAAGAAATACACACCAGTCTTTGAGAATCTGTATCAATAAAAAAAAGATGCCTTTATGATTGCAATCAGTTTGAAGTAATAAACATCCCCTGGGTTTGTTTTGTTTGTTTTATCCTAGCAACAATTAACCGATTAGTTAAGAGAATAGACTCTGGATCCAGACAGATAAGGATTAAATCCTGGCTCCTCTACTTACCAGCTATGTGACCTTGATCATGTTATTACATTTCTGAACTTCCATCTTTAAGATGGAAATGATTAAGATATAAAATCACAAGGTTTATAGGAATATAATATTAAATGCCATTTGTATTTCATCACAAATAGCTTGGCTCATAATAAACTCTCATTGAACTGTAGTTATTGTTGTTGTTGCCATTGCTGTTATATTTGTATTCTTTCCTTGGGAAATCAATAATTCAGGGGACCCAGGGAAATACTCAGCATTAAAATAAGGTGATGTTGAATCCTTTTGACTGGACATGAGGAAGCCTCACTCCTTTTATATCATTCTGTTATTAATTGTGTGAGTGGGTCAACATATTCCTGTCTGGCCCAGTTGCCCCATATTTCAGACAGCATCTTTTCTATTTCATGGGACGAAGACCTGCTCCCAAACAGTCTTAAACGCAGGGTGGGTGTCACAGGTTTAGGTCATGCAAACCTTCATACGTAATCTCTTCTTTAGACTCAGCTTGATCCAGGACTCAAATTACATCAAGAAATCTATGTTTTTCTCAGCACTGCTGAAATCTGTTCTTTTCAACATTCACTTCATTCCCAAATTCCACATGGTAGTAATATGGTTGACAGCAGGTCCAGATCTAAATGACTTCAGCTTCAATTTCAGTGAAAAAAAATCACTTCTTTTACCTAAACAGATCCAACACAATACCTTGGCCTGATTCTCATAGGCACAGATTAACCCACATACCCATCTTGAGCCAATCCCTGTGGACAGAAGGAGGGAACACAATGCTTAATTTAAGCTCAGGCCCTATGCCATGACTGAAGATGGAGGTGAGATGGTCCTGTACATATAACCAACAGTCAAGAAATGGACCCTGTGTTAGTTTCTAGTGCTGTATAAGAAATTGCCACAAGCATAAGAACTCGGACAGCATACTTTTATTATCTTATGGTTTTAGGATATCAGAAGTCCAGGCACTGCATGAACATTAATTAGGTCTCTGCTCAAAGTTTCACCAGGCTGAAAGCAAGGTGTGAGTCAGCCAGGCCTGTGGTCTCATCTGAGACCCAGAGTCCTCTTCCAAGTTCACATGGTTGTTGGTAGAATTTACATCCTTTCAGCCATGTGAACAAAGTCCCTATTTTTTTGCTGGCTTTTGGCAGGGACCTCTCTCAGCTCTTAGAGGCCATCCTCAGGTTCTTGACACTTGGCCCTAGCCTCACAGTAAGACAGTTTTCTTTATCCTAAAGTCAGCAAGTGTGTCTTTCTTTTTTTAATGACTTCACCTTTTTGTAAATGACTCATCAGATTAGATCTGGTAACCCAGATAATCTCCTGTTGGTCAACTCAAAGTTGACTGATTGCCAATCTATTATAATTACCATTATAATCCATTGATTTTTGTTGCACATAGGATGTATACAGGGGCAGAAATTTTCGGGGCCATCTTGGAATTCTGTCCAACCAAAGGAAAATGGGAGTTTGGTTTAAAAAAGGAGATTAAATATTGGGGAACCAGGAAAACAAAATCCCCAAATCCTTCATTCCCTTAAAAACAAAAACAAACAAACAAAAACAACAACAACAAAAAAGAAAACCAACAACAAAAGCTCTGGGATTGGCCAAGATTATCTCTAACCTTGCTTTCAATTCAAATCATGCTTAATTTTTTGAAATCAAATCTAAATATTTCCAATGCAGTTGGGGGAGTTAGCAGTAACTTTGTATGAAAGTCACTAGAAACAAAGAGCAAATTCTTTAAAAATGTCATCTTACTGAGTGTTTTCTAAGCAATTTCTGCAATCCTCCCCCTTTGGGGGGCATCACTTGCCTACCCCATTAATATTTTCTGACTTGCTGTTGACAGCCCATTTTTTACAAGACTGGAAGGACACAGTCTAATCTAAGACCCAAGGGGGTTGAAGGAGCCTTCCTAGAATATGGCCCTGACCCAGCAAGCGAGTCACCTTCTCCAAATTCTTCGAGCTTGAGCTATGGTTTATCTCTAGCCCCTTGTTTTGGCAGTGGAGGAGGAGGATGTGGTCAGGATCGCAAAGGCATTACTCAGAGCCAATTTGGTTCAGAGGAAAGAAAAAAGACTGAGATCTGTTTCTGCATGGCTCCATTTCTGTCTGCAAAAGATTCCCAGAGGACTGCCTTCAGGAACTAAGCCTTAGTTAGGAGCTGACTGGCCAGCAAGATTTGAACACAGATCTCACAGTCCTGGCCTTTCCCCATGAGTAAGAGGAAAAGAAGACGTGGGAGAGCAAACCACCTCTTCCTTGGGAGCAAAGCTCAGTACAGTGTCTCAGGTTCACTGGACCAAAGTTTCATAAGTGATGGAGCATCTATTCAAATTGGAACAGCATCTATCTATATCCTCTGTATCCTGACTGTATGCAGTGGAGGACCAGAGAAGGCCTCTGTCATGGAGGAACTAACAACCAACTGGTTGAGATTCATGAATGTATTTGGACAATTCCAGCAAAATGTAAAATATTACTGCAGAAGGAAATGCAAGGCGAAGCATTTAATAGGAGCAAGGCAAAGGAACCAGGGAAGGGTTTCTAAAGAAAGGTAGTGCCTAAGTTGAGCTTAAGGAATAGACCAGTGTTAGCTAAGTCATAAAGGTATTCTGAGATGAGCAAGCAGCACAAGAAAAGAGTCTGTTGTGTAAACATCCAAGTGAATACAGAGAAAAATACAACTAGATTGATAGCATTGGGATATGAAGGTGGTTAGGGTAGGAGAGAGGTGAACATGTGGAAAGAGCTAATATGTACAAGTGAGTGTGGAAAGACCAGGAGAAGCCAGTCTGAAAGAGTCTTATGTGCTACGTTAAGAGCTTGGTCTTTGTCCTTTGGACAATAGAGTATCCCTTCCAGGTTTTGAGTTGAGCTGATATTTGTTTGTTTTGAATTCTTCTGTCTGTGGTGTATGGAGCACATTTAACAGTACACAGTTGAGGATATAAAGTCCTTGGTTCTTGGCTACTGAGATGGTTCACATGAGAGACGGTGAGAGTCTAAACTACAGCATTGAGACTGGAGAAAAAGAAATAGGTTGGGGAGTATTTAGGGCATACTATCTGCAAGATTGGTGATAGACTGGCTGTCATGTCTAATGGAGAAAAAAGCATCAAGAACAACACCCCACTGACTTGCTAAAATGTTTCCTTCCGTGTATGTGACTTAGAGTCAAGTTCCACCAACACTTACTGAGCACTTATTATATCTCCAGTCTGTTTTAAACCCTTAAGTACACATTATCAATTTTACTTCCCAACAAATAACTCTATGGGACAACAGATAAGGTAATGGAATCTTGAAGAAAGATCCAGCTTGTTTAAGATTAGCTAATAGAAGAGGTAGAAGTAGTTTGCATTTGTTTCATAGAATAGATGGACTTCCCTTGAGTCCTAGTCCACTGAAATGAGGCTTGTATAAACTCAAAAGGCATGTTTAGATTTTTTTCCAAAGAGAAGCATAGGGGCATAAAAATGGTAGCTCTTATAGACCACTATCTTTGAGTCACCAGCTTGAGTGGTTAAGTTTAGAGGCCTCCAGACCAATGTTTTTCTACCTTATCAACACGTGGACATTATCTAGGTAGCTTAAAAAATCCCTGATCCCTATGCTCCATTCCAAAAGACTCTGATTGAGTTGTTTGGGGGTACAGCCTAGACATCGGGATATTTAAGATCTGCAGGTTATTATCATTTATAGCCAAGACTGAGAATCATAAAGCCACGCTGCAAAACAAGCAGCAGACGATCTTCTGTGCTGCACTGCTCCTGACCCTGTCTCCCTTCTCCTGTCTTAGACGGTCTGACTCTCACGTGAGCCTCTTTCCCAGCAGAGCCCTCTCCCCCGCCGCAGCCTCCCCACTGCTGGTGGTCCCCCGTTCTCGGCACAGATGGATCTGCTACCTAATTGCCTGCTTATTTGTCAAGTGGTTGTCCCCAGCAGATGTTCCCATGTGGGAATGTGAAGGCCAGCATCTGTACACAAACAGCTGATTGCGTCACTGTCTGCTTTTGATCTAGTCCTGATGGGGCACCTCCCAGGCCATGGATGATCTTCCAAAACTGACCTGAGCATGAATTCTCTGATCCCCTTTTTGCATCCCCAGCCCTTTCAGTCCTTAGTGGTTTTAGAAGCTCTGTTGTGCCTTTTTGGATCTCTTTCTCCCTCTCCCTCCTTTTCCTCCTCCAATCCCTCTTCCTTCTTGTTCTTCTCCTCCTTCTTCTTCTTTCTCCTGCTATTGGTGTTTCTCTTTGAATAATAAGACTCGGCAGGAACCTCAGTGTCTTCATGGTACAAATATGCTGAGACCCAGAAGGGGAAAAGGAAACTGGTTAGGATTAGAATGTAGCCATTCAGGGACACAGTTGACTTTTAGTTCTTTTATCTTCTGCCTTCCTTCATTATCATGTTCTCATGACTTTACTCAGACTCTCAGAAATATCCATGGGTTTGATGGCTGGTCCTAAAGCCTCCTAGCTGTGAGACTTTCAACAAGTTACTTCACCTGAAGAGAGTGATCATTTGCAAGAGAGTGATTGCCTATGACTCTCTGCATCATTTAAAATATATCATTAGTAAATTTCTAAAACACTGTGATAAAGTACATAGCACCATATATAAAGAGTTGTTTAAAAATATGGTAACATGATGGAAAATGGATAATGATGATAAAGTACACATGCATAGGTATTAGATCCTTTCACGTTTTAATCCCTGTTACTGTTACATTATTAGCAGAGTCTCCTTGGTCAAGTTAATTTATTTCTTTAAATCTCCATTCCCTCATTTTAAAAATTAGAATATAAGTAATGTTAACTTCACAAGGTTATAATATTTAGCGCTTATTACAACAGCCTGGCACCTATTGAGCATTTAAGATAACTGTGAATGTTAGAGATGATGAGAAAGAAGGAAAAGGGAAAAGAAAAAGAAAAGAACAACAACATTTTCTATCATTCAGGAAGAGCTTGAGGAGTCAGAACACTTAATGTTTAGTCTTAGCTCTGAAAACTAATTTGCTATGTGATTGCTGATAAACTCCACTTTGTATCTATGCTTCAAGGGTCTGCTGAGGAAGGGTAGATGGTCTTTGAGCATTCTTTAAGACGGTGATCTTCTGCATCTTAGCGAAGTTCTCTGCTTACCCTTCAATTCTCTCATCAGTCATGGGATGGGACATTCAGGGTCCTTCTGGCTTCATAAAATCATCTGCCTTTGATATAGCCTTCCTTGTCTTCCTAAACCTTTGTGGTGTGACCTCATTCCCACTGCTTTGGAGTCTGTTCAGAAGGAGGTGGCCTCATCTTCTCCTGAGACCCCTTCCTTACATGTGGGGAGAGGGACCCAGGCATCTAGCCTTGAAGATGAACTGCTGAATGTTTTCTGAGATAATCCATGAGCCCCTTCTGAGAAGGCAGGGCTGTCAAGTGGAAACACTGACAGCAGCCTTGGTTCCAGCCATGTAAATAGTATTACTGCAAAAACATATATTTAGCATCTATGACATCAGCTTGATTTACCTTGATTAACGGAGCAATTTGCTGTACATTTTTCCAAATGCTGTAATCAATTAGAACTCAAAATAGATTAGAAAACCCTCTATGGTGTGGCCACCGTCCAAAAAAACTAATCCATCATAAAATATATGCATGTATCCTTTTCCAGCCATGGCGTGGATAAAGATTTGTGTCCTGGAGGAACTCAGAGTGGTTCAGGTTTGTACGGTGGGGCACCAGGCACTTTTCCCCTCAGGCATTATTAGAGGCAAATTGGGGGAAGGATGTTTGTGAATGTTACTCCAGTTCTGTGCAGCTTCCCACCTCCTTACTGACACTTCCCTGCCTAACTTCACTATTTGTTTATAAAAGACCCACCTGGTTATAGACCCCTTGTAGCAACAGGATAGAGTCTAACCCTTTAGACTGGCTCTTTAAAATAAGATCCTATATTACTCTTTCAAATTCTGCTCTTCCTGTGTCCCTATGCATATACTCTATCCTCCTCAGAGCTACCCCCACCCCAAGCATACGCTATATTTCCTTACAACTGTGTTTCCACTTACAGTTCTCTCAGCTTGTATTAAAATGAAGAATTAGTATTTACTGAGTATTTACTGTAGATGAGGCCCTGGGCTAAACATCCACCATATATTATTGTCCTTAATCCTCTTAAACATCCCTTAAGACCCAGAGTTAAAATATTGGCCTGAAGGTATACACAAGTAAGTGGCGATGCTAGCCGTCACACCCAAGTCTAACACCAAAGCGCTCAGACTTCCTGCCTCTCTTACTATATCTTTCCTTCATCTTTCATGGTTTGATTTCTTCTCTCTGCTCTCCTAGATCTCAAAGTACACTTGCGTCTAGGAGGAAACTTATTTCTTAGAGTTAGTGACAGTTAGGTGTTAGGGGCTGAATGTAGAGCCCATTCACAGATTAAACTAATCCATGTCCAAGCTACCATTCTGCCATGACAGTTAGAGTTGCTACCCTAGGTAAAATATTCTCCTAGGTCTCCTACACGGCACAGCGGGATGGAGTGTTAAGGAACAGACATGATAAAGTGCTGGCTGACGAATGCATTAGGATTAAATTCTAGATCTACTAATCATGGGTATAGTTTTTGGTCTCACAGAATATACACTTCAGGATTAATGAATAGAAATAATGTTTTATGTGTGCATGCAACACATACATTGCCATCAATATCAATTATACTGATACGAAGGTATGAAAGTACTTTACCAAGAGTGGTTTAACTGCTACCTGACCTCAGGAGCTTATGATCTAGGAGCTCATGCTCTAAACTGCAGGTAAAACTACCCAAGAAGCCATAAAGCAGTGCATGCATGCCTGCTAAGTGGCTCTGTCAGGTCCGACTCTTTGCAACCCTATGGATCGCAGCCCACCAGGCTCCTCTGCCCATGGGATTCTCCAGGCAAGAATACTGGAGTGGGTTGCTATGCCCTCCTCCAGGGGATCTTCCCCACCCAGCGATCGAACCCACATCTCTTATATCTCCTGCACTGGGAGGCATGTTCTTTACCACTAGCACCATCTGGGAAGCCTTACAAAGTAGTAAGTTCTTATTAATTTTGAGCAACAGTCAGAGGAGAACTGACTGTAACATCACTGAGATGCTGTCTGGTTCCTCACGACTTTCCCTGGGACTTCTCCAAATGCCTGAGCCATAAGCGGCCCTCAGAACACACACCCCACATGAATAAATAGCGCTGTCAGTGCAGAAGCCCCAGACTGGGACGTGGGAGCCCTGGGCTCCGACCCCAGCTCTGTGCCTCCCAGACATGAGTAAGTCAACTCAGCCACTCATGCCCTCCATTTCTTTGTCTTTAGAAAGAGAGTATTAAACCCCTGACTTCATGAGAGTGTTATGCGGAGCAAATAAAACTGTCCACATAGAAGCGACTTGTAAACTATAAAGAAATGTGTGTGTACAAGGGAATGACCAGGGCTGACTTGCATTCTGAAGGGAACTCACAGGCATGTGAGTTTGCGCTTTGAGGCTCTCAAGGGATTCCCTTCCAAAAGTCTGCAATTTGAAGCCCAGTGGTTTATCCCAATTTTTACAAATGACCATTCATCTTCTTGACCTGACACGGAGCAAATGAACCACATAATCCTCCAATGGACTGCTTAGCATACTCTTGGCAGACAGGACATTAGAGCCCAATGAGTCCACCACCCTTCCCCACTCCAACCCTCACCACTGTCAGGATGAGGAGTGTGCCTTACAGAGGGCAGAGCTCATCTTCCCTCCTTCCCTAGCATCTAGTACAGGTCCCCTTGCCTATTATAAAATCATTAACTGTCTGTTGAATAGGCGAACAAAAAACAAATTAAATGATTTGCTTAAGGTATCTTCAGTAACTGACATACCTCAGCCATGACAAGTGCTGATTCGCTTGCTTATCAAAAGAGTGGATGAATAAATAGTCAGCCAGCCGATTGATAGTAGATTTGGGCCTCAGATCTCATACCTTGCAATCCATTTCCCAAGACCTCACAGGATGGTGTTCATCCTGGCTTGCATTTGTTACTAAGTGATTTAAGCTTGTGCATTTTGCCTCTATGTCTTCAATTCCAAATCATTAGAAGAAGCAAAGGGCTTCTCCTACCATTTTTCTCGGGGCACAGGGCTTGAAATCGGTTATCCAGTAAGTAATCAATAAATACATCTTGATTCTCTGACGAATTAAAGAAGCTATTTGGAGTGTGACTTCTGAGGAAGAGACTGGGTAGGAAGTGCTTTGTGTGGTCTGATAACGTATTTATTTATGAGACTAAATGTTTATCTGAGCCTCCAGGAGATCTCTGGCTTCACTTTGGAGTCTGTGTGCATTCGTGTTGTTTTCCATGGTCACAGAATCCCCATCCTTCTGGGGTCCAGCTGGGCTATGGAGTAATAAACAATTTTTATAAATTGGCTCTCTCCATGACAAGAAGTGGGAGCAACCCCAAAGCTTTAAAAAAAAAAATTCTTCTCTGAGTCGTGAATACACCAGCCTCCAGCTAGTTCAAGTAGGGTTCAAGTAAGCACTCTAACTTCATGAAAGCTATTTATGACCAACACAATAAAACCTCTCTACCCATTCAGGCACTGGGCATTTGAGATGTAGTTGTTTTTCTTTCAGTCTGTTCTTTGACAGCATTCAACAATGTCGGGTTACTTTGACAACTTCAACAACCAATTCAGAGTAGGAGCAAGCCTCCCCTTTTGTCCCGTTAGTCTTTGCCTTTGCCATTCGGTACTACAAATCAGAGATCATGCTTCATTCCGAGCAGCTGAGCCGAGGAAGTTCAAATCCACTCTTAAAAAAACCTTCCTGGTTGCATCTGAAAAGCCAAATCACTTTCCAAGTTTCATCACATCTCATGGCTTGTGACACTTCCTTCAGAAAGTATACCATACAGTCAAAAAAAAAAAAAAAAAAATCACTGTCTTGACATAGTTGAGTTGTGACCGGTAGGCATTCATTCACCCACCTGTTTATTTTATGAGCGCGAACTACAGCCTCCTAACTCGAGAGGGAGCATGAGAGGTAAAACCAATGACCTGTGGCATGTAGGAACCCATGTCCTGGCATGGGAACTGAACCCGGAGCATCCATTTCAGTGGCACCAGTTAGAGAGTCCTCACTGCCACTGAACAGGGCACATCATGTTCTGGAAGCTCAGAGGCAAGGGTGGCCGCGTCCAGGGGTGGACGGAAGGAAAGAGACAGAGCTAGAAGGCTTTATGGAGCAGGAAACCCTTGAGCTGGACTGGAAGGCTATACAGGCTACTGATCAGTTCTACACGAGGGAGGGAGGTGGGAGTGACTCACTCAGAAGGAGAGAATGGTCTCCACAAGACTTTTCTCCCCCAAGTCCCATGGCCCCAGGCAGCTGCCCTCCCCAGGCAACCCTTGGGAAAATAACAGTCACCAAGATTGCCGTGTGCCAGGTATCATTTGAAGTACCTCACCCTCACTAGCTACTCATACGCGGAAGGCATTATCCTCATTTTTGTGGATGTGGAAACTGGAGCTGATATAAAAGATGAGTCATTTGTCCAACATCACAGGGTTAGTCATTGAAGCAGCTGGGCTCCTTCCCAGTTGCCTTCTCCTCCTTAACCCACCTTAAATACCACGCTCACCACCTCCCTGGGCAGACGGCTTAGCTGTTCCATGACAGGAAGGAGGGAGAGAGAGGAGGGAGTTTTGGAAGCACTTGGGGAGAGGTCCCCTTGGGTCTCCCCCAGGCCATGCACCTTCTCTCTAGCTGTGCTTATAAAGACAGAGCTCCTGGTCCCCCCCATCTGATCCCAAGATCAAAGGAGACTGCACACGCTCACATTTGTCAAATGCTCATTCCAGGTGGCACTGTGGTATTCCACTTTCCTGTCTCAGGTTATCCTGACCAGAAGCCTTTGGACCACTGACTATCTCCTTCAATTTGTGAGTGAGAGATTTCAAGTCTTGTGTAATATCAGGGTTTGCTCTATTTTCCCGCAGCAAGTCTCTACCAGAGCCAAGAATCACCATCAGAAATTTCCCTCCTTTCCTTCGAAATCCACTTTGTTTTTACTCCTTTCCTCTGGGGATGATAACGTGTCCTACAGCAGGTGGCATAATGATCCTGGTGAAAAGGGAAAATAAAAATGGCAGGGAGGAAGAACAAGGAAAGGAAGAGGCAGACGGGACCGGAGGAGGAGGAAGAGAAAAGGTGATCGGAGTGTGCTTACATACATGTCATTGACTTTTACAGGACTTCTAGATATCGAGGACATCTCCCTAGGACAGGACACAGATGTAGGCCTCCAGTTGACCTGTTCTGACTTGAATTTTGAACACGGACCATTGCATAAGAGTGGGCGAAGTTCTCAGTGTCGTGAGACGCCAAATTGGACACAGGAGGAAAGGGCATGACTAAACTGGGGTAGCCATGGGGGTGTTTATGACATAGCCATTTGCTGAAATACCCTCCGCATGACTACATGGTCCTCTTACCCCACATGTCCACCCCCTCTGTTTATTGAAATAAATGATGAATAAAAAGGTTCAACCTTTTATTTTTTTCTATCAGCCTAGGGGATTTATTAGTCAAATATGAATTAACCTCACCTCAAGTCACCTTTTCATTGTGTTTGTGACATGTCTTCTGGGCTCCGGTTTCCTTGGAATGAAGTTTGCATCTCTGTAAGATCCTTTCCATCCCTCTACATTTCAGACAGCAAGCAGCTCGGAAACAAACAAAACAAAAAATCTTGGATCTATAACACATTTCCCTGCCTCCTTCCTTCCTTTTCCTCTGCTCTCTAACCCCTCCCCTAGAGAACACAAGAGAAATAAAGCCGTAATTAAGAAAAGGACTAAGAATAAATTCCATGCATTTAAGCAAAGTTCCATCTCTGAACCCAGGAGGATTGGAGCATAGCTGCGGTTGTGCGAGAGGAAGCGCTCAGGGAACTCACGCTGGGCTTTCAACATAAATACAGCTCATAAGGAATAGTTTATCACTTAAACCATCTCTCTTCATTCTGCAGAGTTAAGGCAAGCCCTCAAAAAGGGCTTGGATACCACCACCGTTGCCACTGGGATCTCCCATTTCTGGAGTCCCTCTGGCCTAAAGAGCTCAGAGCAATTCACAAGCATTTATTGATGGAACCCCGTGACCCATCCCCCCTAAGTGAATACTTGCATATCCCATTCTGCAGAGGGCAAAACGGTAACATGAAGAAGTTCAAGGCTCTTGGCTGCCTGCCATGCAGAGAAAACGGAGTAGGGGCTGGACTCCGAAAGAAAAGCATGGCCAGAGCATAACGGATTATTCAAGCAAAGAGCGATGGGCTGGGAGTCAGGAGACTGGGCTCTGGTCCCGGCTCTGTCACGCACGCCGTCACTGGGGGTGCCGTGCCTCAGTCACCTCCCTGCCCTGGGCCTCAGTCTCCCCAGCTAAGGCAAGTTTCAGCTAGAACACCTACTTGAAAGCCCCTTCTCTGAGAATGATGGAGCTCTCCATCCATGGAGCCAGAGCACTAGGCAGTCTTTCTTACTATGGTGACGCCTAAACCACACAATAACCATTCCTTCTGGAAGGACTCCTCCTTCCATAGTCAACCCTCCATTCAAGGCCTGGTCCCATCCATCCTCCTAGTGGTGCTGTTCCCTGATTTGTTGCTGCCCATAGAAATTCTGCTGTCTTTGGTTGATGCTTTGTCACTCCGTTGGGTCCGAATCTTTGCCACCCCCATGGACTGCAGCATGCCAGGCTTCCCTGTCCTTTACCATTTCCTGGAGCTTGCTCAAACTCGTGTCCACTGAGTTGGTGATGCCACCCAACCATCTCATCCTCTGTCACCCCCCTTCTCCTCCTGCCTTCAGTCTTTCCCAGCATCAAGCTTTTTTCCAAGGAGTTAGTTCTTCACATCAGGTAGCCAAAATATTGGGGTTTCAGCTTCAGCATCAGTCCTTCCAATGAGTATCCAGGGTTGATCTCCTTTAGGATGGACTGGTTTGATCTCCTTGCAGTCCAAGGGACTCTCAGGAGTCTTCTCCAACACCACAGTTCCAAAGCATCAATTCTTCTGTTGTCTTTAGAACTCTTGATTACTTACATCTCCACATAGAAGGAGCTCAATAAATATTTATTCAATTACCAGATTCCATGTAACTTAATCTTTGATTTATCTGCCTTCATCTGACCGGAGACACAGTAAGGACCTTGAGCTAAGGGTAAAGGATGTGCTTGTTAAACCTTAAATGTCTCAAAAGATCTTAAAGCTTAAATATCTATTAATAGGTGCCTTTCCTATCTGTATCTGGATTTTAAAACCCTGATGATACATGTGCAGGGAGGCAGTTTGTAATGGGTAGGTTCAATTCAATGCAGTGTAATTCAATTTGGCAATTAATTATTGATCAACTGCTCTTTGCCAAAAACTATACTAGCATATGGAGTTAAAGATTTCTAAGGTTTAGTTCTTGGCTTGGGGATGTTCTGCTCCATGGTGGAATCAGGCAAGGAGAACAGCAACCGTGATTCACTGAAATGGGTTCAACAGCAGCGTGGACAAGACAAATACAAGGTATGAGACACATGAAATACAAAAAGGCTGATTGCAGCTCAGATTTCTGGTGAACTGGCTTTACCTTAGATTCCAAAGCAAAAAATTTGTGACATACAGATTTCAACTCTGATGAGATTTCACAGCACGGAGTTTCTTTGGTGACCGAACGTGTGTGTGGGGAAGAATTGCATCTGCGGAAACTCACACGAGACCCTGTTTTAAAGAACAACAACAGCTGGCATCAACATAACTTCCAAACTAATGAGTTGATAGCAAGGTATATACTGGCTTTCCTGAAGAGTAGGTCATTTGAGATAATCCCATGGCGTCCCATATAGGAATATTTCTCCTCCTCCCTGGCTTGGTTTCCTTACATATAAAGAGGGTCGTTAGAGGAGGTAATTCCAACCATCCCTTCCAGCTCTGGTGCTCTGTACATAGGACACACACCTGTGTTCTCTGCTGGGCTGGGAACTGAGATGGAGGTTGGGAGGAGGAAGGAAGGAGAGTGGGTGTCTCCCGCCAAGGACTCTGACCTTTGGGGAGAGGTGAAATACAGAGACGATCAGAAGAGTATGGGAATAGCAATAGAGGAACTGTCCATTTTAAACGAATTTCTTAGGATGCAATACAAGTTTTTTATCTCATGCAATGACATGAATATGATACTTGTAATCAGAAGTCTCAGATTCGAGTTCTAGGCATTTTAGTTGAATAGATTGGAGATTCTTAAGAATTGACTTACCCTGTTGAGCTCCATTTCTACTCTGTAAAATGGAATATTGAGTTGGCCAAAAAGTTCATTTGAATTTTTCCCTAAATTGGTACGGAAAAATCCAAACGAACTTTTTGGCCAACCCAGTAAGTGCCCTCAGCCGTGTTAATTCAGGTGTGTTAAATAAAATAATTGAGACAGCTGTACTTTGTAAACTAAGCAAGACAATATGGAGGTTGGTTTTTGTTGCTATGTTATTGTCATGATTCTTATAATAAAGAAGTAACTCAGTGTCTAAGTCAAGTCTGACTCTGTGACCCTATGGACTGTAGCCCAACAGGCTCCCCTGCTCATGGAATTCTCCAGGCAAGAATACTGGAGTGGGTTGCTATTTCCTTCTCCAGGGGATCTACCCCACCCAGTGATCCAACCTGAGTCTCTTGAATTGGCAGGCGGATTCTTTGCCACTGAGCCACCAGAGAAGGCCCATAATAAAGGAGTATATTGCCTTAAGTGGATGGTGGTGTTATAGACATTTGTAACAGGCTAGTAGGGGGAAGAATTTGGGGTAAGGGAGTCATCTGTCCTCCTAGAATGGCCTGCCCTAGCCTCCTACCAGCTGGGAGCCTTCCCATATTCTGTGTCTCATTCCATAGAGCAGTAAGCAAAAGCCACGAAGTGCTGCTGGGCTCTCATGGGCCCATCGATCTACACACTCCGAGAAAAAGCTGCTAATAATTCCCACCTTGCCCTGGAGCAGAGACACCACATATCACTGTGATGGCCTATGGCCATTGAGGGGCCTCCACTACTGAATTTTATAGAGGGCTGGTCCGCATTTTTAAGCAAGATAACTAAGCCTCCAGAGTTCACCCTGAATATTTTTTTTAAAATCTTTACATGTATATGAGTCTCACAAGCTGGGATTTATGAAGAGATTTAGATCTGTTGTTGCAGAAGGTAAATTTTTAATTCACACCCAAGATGGAAACCAAAGTAAACCAAAGCTAGGATATCAGCTCCATCTAGTGGACATATTTAGCCAGTGCACACACCAGGGGAGAAAAAGGTGAGCGAAGGCAAAGTGTACTCTCTCCGTTCAGAGGAGATTCTGCTGTGGTATCAGCCTCTACTGACTAAGGTAGGAGCTTTAGTCTGTAGCTCTGGGAGTCAGCATGGGTCAACCTGTCCATACCATGGCTAATGGCATCATGAGACATTAGACCAAGAACTCAAAATGGTCAGAAACCAGACACTGTCTGCTTTCAAATTCTGTGCCTCTGAGCAGGTCACTTAAACTCTAACCCTCAGTTTCTTGGTCTGCAAAATGGGAACAATAATGTCTGATTTAGAAGGTTGTTGATGAGATTGCATTACAGCATGAATCCTAGGCCTTTGAACAAGAGTCAGATATAGAAAATAATAATCAATTTTGTATCTGCCGATTTGATGCTACCACACGTTCTTTGTCATCTTTAGATCTCAACACAATAGCCATCAGTAACTTCAGTTCAGTTCAGTTCAGTTGCTCAGTCGTGTCCGACTCTTTGTAGCCCCATGAATAGCAGCACGCCAGGCCTCCCTGTCCATCACCAACTCCCGGAGTCTACCGGGAGTAGACTCATGTCCATCGAGTCGGTGATGCCATCCAACCATCTCATCCTCTGTCGTCCCCTTCTCCTCCCACCCTCAATCTTTCCCAGCATCAGGGTCTTTTTCAATGAGTCAACTCTTCGCATCAAGTGGCCAAAGTATTGGAGCTTCAGCTTCAACATCAGTCCTTCCAATGAACACCCAGGACTGATGTACTTTAGGATGGACTGGTTGGATCTCCTTGCAGTCCAAGGGACTCTCAAGAGTCCTCTCCAACACCACAGTTCAAAAGCATCAATTCTTTAGCGCTCAGCTTTCTTCACAGTCCAACTCTCACATCCATACATGACCACTGGAAAAACCACAGCCTTGACCAGATGGACCTTTGTTGGCAAAGTAATGTCTCTGCTTTTTAATATGCTGTCTAGGTTGGTCATAACTTTCCTTCCAAGGAGTAAAAGTCTTTTAATTTCATGGCTGCAATCACCATCTGCAATGATTTTGGAGCCCCCCAAAATAAAGTCTGACACTGTTTCTACTGTCTCACCATCTATTTGCCATGAGGTAATGGGACCGGATGCCACGATCTTAGTTTTCTGACTCAATAACTTCAGCTTCCAGATAAGAAACTGAAGTTCAACATGAGTTAGCGACATGTCCAAGATCACAGAGCCTGTATGTGGCAGAAGCGGAGTTTGAAAACAAGTCTGATATGTTCTAAACTCCTATTGATTCCACCGTACCAGTTAGTAGACACACAAAACTTGCTTTTCCTCCCCTACCCCCCAATATACACCATTTTTTCTTACGGTGAATAGTCACTGTCATGGACTTGACTTTGTGCATGCATTTTTTTTATTCAACTGACAAGTAGATATCCTCACTTTCTATGTGCAGATGGAGAAACTGAAGTTCAGAGAGGCTAACTAATGGGGCAAACATCAGCAGTGAGGGAGAGGGCTGGGATTCAGATTTTCTGATCACAGACCCACTACTTTAATCCCCCTTCAGCTGATTCATTCACTTATCATACATCTGTAATTGTCAAGTATGGTTCTGTTTATATGTGTGTCCCCCAATCACTTGTTTATTTAAAGACATCTGCGTTTATTAAGGTCTCTGGCTCACTTAAGTGCGACCTGTTTTCCTGCCCATGGGGAAGTGAGCGCTGACTTTCATGTGCAAAGCCCCCCACAGCTCCGAGAATCCTGAGGATAGAGAGCCACATCCAGGGCTGGATGAAGAGAAGGTCAGTTCTGATTCCACTGAGGAGTCCCTTGCTCTATGGTTAGCTTCAAAAAGAATGCATTTGAATCAGTTCTAATGAGATGGATGAAACTGGAGCCCATCATACAGAGGGGAGTAAGCCAGAAAGATAAAGATCAATACAGTATACTAACGCATATATATGGAATTTAGAAAGATAGTAACGATAACCCTATATGCAAGACAGAAAAAGAGACACACATGTATAGAACAGACTTTTGGACTCTGTGGGAGAAGGTGAGGGTGGGATGATCTGAGAGAACAGCATCGAAACGTGTATATTATCAAGTGTGAAACAGATCGCCAGCCCAGGTTGGATGCATGAGACAAGTGCTCGGGGCTGGTGCACTGGGAAGACCCAGAGGGATGGGATGGGGAGGGAGGTGGGAGGGGGGATCAGGATGGGGAACACATGTAAATCCATGGCTGATTCATGTCAACGTATGGCAAAAACCACTACAATATTGTAAAGTAATTAGCCTCCAACTAATAAAAATAAATGGAAAAATAAATAAATAAAAATGGAGACTGAAGGGCTTCACCAAGACAGCTACTAGAGATGGTTAGGAAAAGAAACACAGGCCACGCCTTTCCTATAGTCACTATACTATGTGCCTAGAAGGACCTAGAGACAGAGAGAGCCCAAAGCCAGTTTGCTCAAAGTCAGAGAAGGAGCTTGACAAAAATCAGCTCTCCTTCCTCCAAAATTCTGATACAATGAGCTGCTGCTGAGTCGCTTCAGTCGTGTCCGACTCTCTGCGGCCCCACAGACAGCAGCCCACCAGGCTCCCCCGTCCCTGGGATTCTCCAGGCAAGAACACTGGAGTGGGTTGCCATTTCCTTCTCCAATGCATGAAAGTGAAAAGGGAAAGTGAAGTTGCTCAGTTGTTTCTGACTCCTAGCAACCCCATGGACTGCAGCCTGCCAGGCTCCTCCATCCATGGGATTTTCCAGGCAAGAGTACTGGAGTGGGTTGCCATCGCCTTCTCTGATACAATGAGACATTTGCTCAAACTGTGCGTGTCTGACCAAGAGAGATGAAATGTATTCCTGTTGCAAAGAAACTGCTCTGTCTGGAGGTTGCTTCCCTCTAGTGGTCAGATTGCCTTCCAGTGAAAAGATGCTTTCTTTTTTAAACATTTATTTATTTTCAATTGGAGGATAATTAAAATATTGTGTTAGTTTCTGCCATACATCAACATGAAACAGCCACCGGAGTATGTATGCCTCCTCCCTCATGAACCTCCTTCCCTCCTCCCTCCATCCTACCCCACTAGGCTGTCACAGGACACCAGGTTTGGGCTCCCAGTGTCATACGTCAAATTCCCGCTGGCTATCTAACTGTACACATGGTCACGTGTAAGGGTCAGTGCTACTCTCTCCATGTGTCCCATCCTCTCCTTCCCACAAGGTGTCCACAAGCCTGTTCTCTATGCCTGCATCCCCATGGCTGCCTGCACATAGGGGCATCAGTACCATCTTTCTAGATCCCACATGTATGTGTTAATAAAGATGTTCGTCTTTCTGACTTACCTCACTCTATATAATAGGCTCTAGGTCCATCCACCTCATTAGAACTGAGTCAAATGCGTTCCTTTTGATGGCTGAGTAATATCCCATGGTGTATATGTACCACATCTTTTTTATCTATTCATCTGTCAATGGACATCTAAATTGTTTCCATGCCCTGGATATTATAATAGTGCTACTATGGACTTTGGCATATGTATGTCTTTTTCACTTGTGGTTTTCTCAGGGTATATGCCCAGTAGTGGGATTTCTGGGTCGTATGGTAGTTTTATTCCTAGGTTTTTAAGGAATCTCTATATTGTTCTCCACAGGGGTTATATCAATTTGCATTCCTAGTAACAGTGCCAGAGGGTTCCCTTTCCTCCACATATCTCCACCTCTCTAGCACTTTTTCGTAGACTTTTTGATGATGGCCATTCTGATAGGTGGAGGTAATACCTTATTGTAGTTTTGTTCTGCATTTCTCTAATAATGAGCAATATTGAGCATCTTTTCCTGTGTTTGTTAGCCATCTGTATGTCTTCTTTGGAGTAGTGTCTGTTTAGGTCTTCTGCCCACTTTTTGATTGTGGTTTTTTTTTTTTTTTAAATTTTCTGGTATTAAGCTTCATGAGCTGCTTGTATACTTTGGAGATTAATCCTTTGTCAGTTGTTTCAGTTCTCCCATTGAGAGTTGCCACTTCACCTTGTTTATAGTTTCCTTCACTGTGCAAAAGCTTTTAAGTTTAATTAAGTCCCATTTGTTTATTTTTGTCTTTATTTCTGTTACTCTGGGAGGTGGGACATAGAGGATCTTGTTGTGATTTATGTCAAAGTGTTCTGCCTATGTTTTCCTCTAAGAGTTTTATAGTTTCTGGTCTTGAATTTAGGTCTTTAATCCATTTTGAGATTACTTTTATGTATGGTGTTAGGGAGTGTTCTAATTTCAGTCTTTTACATGAAGCTGTCCAGTTTTTATGCTTTTGATGGCATCTCAGAATTATGAATCGCAACATAAAAGCTGGATGCTGTGTCTCCAGAGACTATCTGATGTGGTCACTGTCTGGTTTCAGAAGAGGGGGATGACAACAGCAAGAACAACACAAAATAAAAGAGTGACCTGTATTTTCATCTTTGCAAAAGTGTGTTGTTTAAAATATACGTTGGAGGAGACCATTTTTCTAATTAAAATTTTCAAAGCCGAATTATGCATACACACGCAGACAACACCTGCTCCTTGAAACACAATTTGTAAAGTCCTGATCTACTGCTCTTTCTTCTGCATCTAGACATTAATTTCCATTGTAAAAGGAGACCGTTGAGACCGATAGAAGGACAGTCACCATGCAGCGGTCCAATGTAGGGCTTACACAGTGATGGTATAGACAATGTCTTCTGGAAGTATGTGTCCGGAAAGAGCCTTCATCAGGCTATGTGCTTGCATGAGCTGTGCTCACGTGAGACCCCCACCGACCCTCGATGGGCTGCTGTGAGAACAGGAAGTCAGCTCTGCGACGTCATTGAGAGCTCTGGGTTATTCGCTGCTGCAGCAGTACCTTGCCTAGCCGGAGTCATATCCCACATCTCCCACCCGCCAGCATCTGCTGTGCTCCTCTCTGGGTTAAGGCATGCTTGGGGCAAGAAGACTGGCCATTTCTCATGCCTGGAGGACTTCTTCACTCTCCACATCTAGTAGAGAATTACAGCCCTTTTGTCTCTTGAGGGTAATTTCCTCCACTCGTCAGAGTTTCCATGTCGAACACCTCTCCCTGCAGTTTGCTTGACCCCCGGCTTCTCCAGCTCTATTCCGGGAGGTCTCTGGGGCTCTGTCCTCATTCCACAGGCCTGCAGGGGTCTGCCCCTAGTTCCCTTTTCGCTGAGTTTTCCTTGTTCTTCCACACAGATCTGTTGGACAAGGCCCAGCAAGAAGACCCCACTTAACTCTCTTTCTCCCCTGGCCTACACATGTTCCTAGGGAAACAAACAAAGTTTCCCTCCTTGGCAAACCCAACTGCAGGTCAGTTGCAATGCAGCAGCTTCTCTGGCTCTGACCCAAGGCATTTAGTCAGCCCTCCTTTTCCCTTCCACATTTACTGGGTTGAATCTAGGCATCATTTTTCTTTTTTTTTTTTTTTTTAATATTTATTTATTTGGCTGTGCTGCGTCTTAGTTGCTGCACTCAGGATCTTTTAATTTTGGCAGGTGGGATCTAGTTACTTGACCAGGGATTGAACCCATGCTCCCTGCATTGACAGCACAGACTCTTATCTACTCTACTCCCAGGGAAGTTCCCAGGCCTCATTTTCAAACAGTCCCTCCTTGATTTTGTTAATGTTTTAAAAATCTGCATTGAAATTTCTTTTTTTTTCCATATCATTATTTAATTAACTCATTAATTTTATTTTCTTTAGTTTTGCTTGTTACTTTCTAACTTGTTCGGAGCGCGTGTGACTGATCTGTAGCCATTTCCCTTTTTTAATACGATCGAGGTTAGCACACCTCTTGGAACACTGTTCTTTACCACATCCCACCCTTGTGACAGGTGAGTATTTTACTGCACTAATGCCTGTAGGAGCACCCCTGTGTGGACAGCGTGCGCCTGGTGGCTTTAGGGGGAAAGTTGGAGCTGGAGCTGGAGCAGCTGTGGGCTGGGGCTTCTCCCTGGCACACTGGAAGCTGCCACCTTGTCAGAGCTGGGCTGGGGCCAGGCGGGTTAGAGCTGGAGGTAGGCCCTCCCCAGGCATGTCCAAAGCCACTACCTTGGCGGGGAGTGAGGGTAGAAGTGGAGTCAGATGTAGGCTGCGGGCTATGCTGAAGCAGCCTTGGCAGACCCTCAGCTAGACAGCCAAGCCCTGTTCCATCCGCAGCCTCCACGTGGGACTTGGAGCAAGCCCGTTTGTGCACATACCCTTTAGGAGCCGGGTCTCAGCCTCCCACGGCCCTCTGGTTCTCCTGGTGGCGAACACTGCTGGTTTTCAAAACCAGTCATGACTTGTCTTACTGGTGCCAGTCCCCAGGGCTGCGATGTCTAATGTGGGGCTCAAACCCCTCGCTCCCTCGTGAGGACCTCTGAGTTCGAGTGGTGCTAGTGGTAAAAGACAAAGGTCCCTATAGTCAAAGCTGTGGTTTTTCCAGCAGTCATGTATGAATATGCGAGCTGGGCCATAAATAAGTCTGAGCGCTGAACTGATGCTTTCAAATTATGGTGCTGGAGGAGACTCTTGAGAGTCCCTTGGATAGCAAGGAGATCAAGCCAATCAATCCTAAAGGAAAATAACCCTGAATATTCATTAGAAGGACTGATGCTAAAGCTGAAACTCCAGTCCTTTGGCCACTTGATGAGAAGAGACAACTCTTTGGAAAAGACCCCAGTGCTGGGAAAAATTGAGGGCAGAAGAAGTGGGTGACAGAGGATGAGATGGTTGGATGGCATCACCACCTCAATGGACATGAGTTTGAGCAAAGTCTGGGAGATGGTGAAGGACAGGGAAGCCTGGGGTGCTGCAGTCCATGGGGTCACAAGAAGTCAGACAAGACTTCATGATTGAACAACAAAAGCAACAACAAGTGGTAAAGAATCTGCCTGTCAGGGGGAGACACAAGAGATGTGGGTTCAGTCCCTGGGTTGGAAGATCCCCTGCAGTGTGAAATGGCACCCTGCTCCAGTATTCTTGTCGGGGAAACCCCATGGACAGAGGAGCCTGGCAGGCTGCAGTCTGTGGGGTCACAAAGAGCAGGACACAAATAGATGCACACACTTCCTCTTTTGGGTCGCCCACCTGTGTGTGTGTGTGTGTGTGTGTGTGTGTGTGACATCTTTAATTGTAGAAGAGCTGTTCCGCTAGTCTTCAGCCCATCCTCAGAGAGAGTTGTTCTAACATGTAGCGGCAGTGTCTGTGGGAGGAGGTAAGAGCTAGGGACCTTCCTACTCTGCCATCTTCACTCTCCTTGAAAGGGACTTTGGTAGGCACACAATTGCATATGTACGTGTATGCGTTTGGCACCTATTTGCTTTTTCTCACTACTTTGAAGTCATTTTGCTAATGTCGTTTGATTTTGATTGTTGAGAAACCTACTTAGTCCATTTGCTATTCCTGTGTAGTTAGGCGGCATTTCTCTACGGATGCTTTAAAGGTAATTCTCTGCACTACTGCTCTGGGATGGTTCTTCACCCTCAGAACAGTGCGTATTACTAGGCCGTTTTATTCTACCCCGTTCTCTAGGTCTCTTTAACCGGTTCTGACATAGTACATCTCCATCTCTTTGCGCTCCTCTCTAATGTTATTTTCACAACGACCTTGGGATGATTTTCTCGTGAGTTATGCCTAATGTGCTGGTTCATCCATCTACTAAGGATTTAATTTAATGACTTTAATTCTCATTTCTTAGCATTTTAATGAAGTAGATGAGACTTTAAAGTGTTCTTTTGTTTCTATATATTTTGGGAAGGAGGGAGTAAACAACTGAACATTTTTAATGGTTTGTTTTATTTTGTGTTAATTTCTTTTACAAGGTGTAAGGCAGAAACCTAAATTCATTCTTTCCATGTAAATATCCAGCTGTCCCAGCACCGTTTGTTAAAGAGACTATCCTTTCCCCTTTAAAAGATCTTGGCACACTTGTCCAGAATGAGTTGCCCTTAGATGCTTAAGTTTATTACTTGGTTACCAATTCTATTCCTTTGGTGTGTATGTATCAGTGCCACACTGTAGCTTTATGGTAAGCTCTGAAATCGGAAAGTGCAGTTCCTCTAGCTTGGTTCTTCTGCAACATTGTTTTGGCGACTCTGCATGCTAAGTTGCTTCAGGTGTGTCCGACTCTTTGTGACCCTACGGACTGCAGCCCGCCAGGCTTCGCTGTCCATGGGATTCTCCAGGTAAGAATATTGGAGTGGGTTGCTGAGCCCTTCTCCAGGGAACCTCCCTGACCCGGGGATCAAGCTTGTGTCTCTTACATCTCCTGTGTTGGCGGGGGTGTTCTTTACCACCAGTGCCACTTGAGAAAGCTTTTGTAACTCTATGTGAATCTGAGGATCAATTTTTCCACTTCTTCAACAAATACTATCAATTTTAATGGGAATTGAATACATAGATAACAGTAGTGCCATCTTAACAACAATGTCTTGTAATCCATGAACACAGGATCTTTCTTGGTCTTTTAAAATTTCTTTAAGCACAATTTTGTTGATTTCAGTGTAAAAGTCTTCCACATCCTTGCTTAAATTTATTCCTAGGTATTTTATTCTTTTGAATGCTATCATAAATGAGATTGTTTTTATAATTTCTTCTTGGGGTTGTTCACCGTTAGTATATAGAAGTACAACTGGTTTTCATCCATCTATCATACTGTCTTCCAAAATCTCAAGGATCATCTTTTGTCATTAGGGACACTTCTGTGGCAGAGAAGGTTAGAAAAATCTTAGGATTTGGGGCCTTGAAAAAAAGGTCCAATTAAAGCAAATTATTATTTTCTTTTTTTACTGAAGAATATTTAATTCACAATGTTGTGTTAATTTCAGGTATACAGCATAGTGATTCAGTTATTTTTTTCTGATTATATTCCAATACAGGTTATTATAAAATGTTGTATATAATTCCCTGTGTTATACATAAATCCTTGTTGCTTATCTATTTTATGTGTAATAGTTTGTATCTGTTAATCCCATAATTTTAATTTGTTCCTTCCCACCTCCCTCTCTTCTTTGGTAACCATAAATCTGTTTTCTATGTCTATGAGACTGTTTCTGTTTTGTATATAGATCTGTTTGTGTTATTTTGTTAGATTTCACACATAAAAAATACCACATAGCTTGTGTCTTCCTCTGACTTAGTTCACTAAGTGTAATATTCACCAGGTATATCCAAGTTGCTGCAAATGGCAATATTTTATTCTTTTACTGACTGAGTAATATTCCATTATGTGTGTATATATATATATATGTGTGTGTGTGTGTGTGTGTATATAATTTATACATATACAATTATATGCTGCAGAGAAGGCAATGGCAACCCACTCCAGCACTCTTGCCTGGAAAATCCCATGGACAGGGGAGCCTGGTAGGCTGCAGTCCATGGGGTCGTGAAGAGTTGGACACAACTGAGTGATGTCACTTTCACTTTTCACTTTCATGCATTGGAGAAGGCAATGGCAACCCACTCCAGTACTCTTGCCTAGAGAATCCCAGGGATGGGGGAGCCTGGTGGGCTGCCGTCTATGGGGTCACACAGAGTTGGACACGACTGAAGTGACCTAGCAGCAATTATATATTATATAATATATATACAATTGTAATTTTATATATTATATATTATAATATATTAAATAATTATAATATATAATATAATATACAATTATAATATATAAATTATAATACAATATATAATATATATCATATAAATATATATTATATATTATTATATATAATATATACAATTATATATAATTATAATATGTATTTATGTAATATAATCATTAATCATGTAATTATATATTATTATGTAATATAAAATATGTAGTATATGATATATATAATATAATATAATAATAGTTATGTAATTAATAATACATTGTTAATAATGCATATTAATTAAATAATCAATAATTGATATGTTATAACATTATTATATGTTATATATTATATAAATCATATTATTATATATGATTATTGAATATATTAAATTATATATCTTACATATAATGCATAACTTATAAATATTATATATGTATAATATATATTATATATACACACACACACAGCTGATGTCTATGTATACACATCAAATCTCCTGAAGCCATCATCTGCTAACAGGCACTTGTGCTGTTTCAGTGTCTTGCTTATTGTAAATAATGCTGCTATGAACATTGAGGTACATGTATCTTTTTCAATTAGTGTTCAATTTTTTCTGGATATATAACCATGAGTGAGATTGCTGGATCATGTAAGAGCTCTATTAGTTTTTTAAGGAAACTCCATACTGCTTTTATAGTGGCTGCATCAATTTACATTCCCACCAACAGTTCAGAAGGGTTCTCTTTTCTTCACACCCTCTTCAGCATTCATTATATAGACTTTTTGATGATAGTTATTCTGATAGGTATGTGATTTATTTAAAAAAAAAATCTCTGTCTCCTCTCTTACCTAGAAATGGCTGGACATTGTCCTTGAAATTAGTTCTCATTACCAAGTAGTAGTTTTAAAAAATATCTTTTAAGGCCATTTTTTTTTTTCCTGTTGAAAGTCCATCATAGGGACAATTTTCCAGATTTCAGATAAATAGCTATAGGGAAATATATATTTCCTTACTGAAGAATTCCAACTAATAAATGCATTATACAAGGAAAGCAAGAAATAGAAAATAACCATTAGAACATCACAGAAATAATTGCAACAGGCAAGATCCATCAAAGGTTGCTAAAATGGGTCATAGACTGTTAAGCAGAAATGGGTTATTTGCACAATGTCAAAGAATCTACCAAAATATGACATGATTATAAAGCGAAACTATTATGTTTGCAGGAAATAATTCTGTCACCACTTACCATAACCAAATGATGGTGTATCACCCTAGCCAATAATGCATATTGACATTGTACCCCTTGATGTATGATATAGGAATCTTGTAGAGTATGAACCATGTGTATTCCTTTGTTTTAAGTTTGAGGAGCGCCTGACAAGATGGAAAATTTCATCAGATCCTGGTTGTGTGGTTAGAGATAAATCTCACTCAAAGTTTGGAAGACTTACTAAAAACAAAAATGTTTCTGTCCCCTCTGTTTCCTGGAAAGAGAAAGAAAATTTCCTTGAAATTTCATTTACAATAGCATCCAAAACAGTAAAGTATTTTGGAATAACATAAGCAAAAGTTAAAAAAAATACAATGAAAAGGGGCAAGTCACCTCTGTGGTTTTCTTATTGGGAAGTAATACAAAACCTGAATATAATCACAAGAAAATAGAAAATCCAGGTAGAGGGATCTTCTACCAAAAAACTGAACTGACCATTACTCTTCAAAAGTATTAAAGTCATGAAAAATGAGCAAAATCTGACAAATTGTCAGAATTAGAGGTGTCTATCAAAACAGGACAACTAAACGTGATGTGGGAAATTGGATTGGATCCTAGAGCAGAAAAGGAACATTAGTGTAAAAACTATTGAAATCAGTAAACTCGAGTGAATGGTATTATGAAAAGGGAAGTGAAGGTGTTAGTTGCTCAGTGTGTGACTTTGCAAACCCATGGACTGTAGTCTGCCAGGCTTCCCTGTCCATGGAATCCTCCAGGGAAGAATAGAAGGTAACCATTCCTTCTCCAGGGGATCTTCCTGACCCAGGGGTTGAACCTGGGTCTCTTGCATTGCAGGTAGATTCTTTACTGTCTGAGCATCTGAGAAGCCCACTGAATAGTATTCAGTTCAGTTAACTTCACTCTTTCATGTTTGACTCTGCAACCCCGTAGACTGCAGCATGTTGGGCTTCCCTGTCCATCACCACTCCTGGAGCTTGCTCAGACTCACATTCATTGATCTAGAGATGCCATCAACCATCTCATCCTCTGTTGTCTCCTTCTCCTCCTGCCTTCAATTTTTCCCAGCATCAGGGTCTTTCCTAAAGAGTCAGCTCATCACATCAGGTGGCCAAAGGATAGGAGTTTCAGCTTCAGCATCAGTCCTTCCAGTGAATAATCAGGGTTGATTTCCTTTAGAACTGACTGGTTGGATCTCCTGGTTGTTCAAGGGACTCTCAAGAGTTCTCCAACACGACAGTTCAAAAGCATCAAGTTGTCAGTGCTCAGCTTTCTTTACGGTCCAACTCTCACATCCATACATGACTACTGGAAAAGTCATAGCTATGACTAAACAGATCTTTGTCGGCAAAGTAGTGTCTCTGCTTTTTAATATTCTGTCTAGGTTTGTTATAGCTTTTATTCCAAGAAGCAAATATCTTTTAATTTCATGGCTGCAGTCACCATCAGCAGTGATTTTGGAGCCCAAGAAAATAATGTCTGTCACTGTTTCCATTGTTTCCCCATCTATTTGCCACAAAGTGATGGTACTGGATGCCATGATCTTAGCTTTTTAATGTTGAGTTTTTCTTTTTTATTTTCTTAATTGAAGGATAATTGCTTTACAGAATTTTGTTCTTGTCAAACTTCAACATGAACCAGCCAAAGCTGTACATATATCCCCTCCCCTTTAGAGACTCTGTCCCATCTCCCTTCCCATCCCATGCTTCTAGATAGATACAGAGCCCCTGTTTGAGTTTCCTGAGCCATACAGCAAATTCTTGTCAAATATCTGTTTTTCATATGGTAATGTAAGTTTCCATATTACGCTTTCCATACATCTCACCCTCTCCTCCCCTATCCCCATGTCCATAAGTCTATTCTCTATGTCTGTTTCTCCTCTGTTGCCCTATAAATAAATTCAGTAGCATTTTTCTAGATTCCGTATATATGTGTTAGAATACGATATTTATCTTTCTCTTTCTGACTCACTTCACTCTGTATAATAGGTTCTAGGTTCATCCACCTCATTAGTACTGATTCAAATGTTTTCCTTTTTGTGGTTGAGTGAGCTATTTCAAATCCTGAAAGATGATGCTGTGAAAATGCTGCACTCAATATGCCAGCAAATTTGGAAAACTCGGCAGTGGCCCCAGGACTGGAAAAGGTCAGTTTTCATCCCAATCCCTAAGAAAGACAATCCCAAAGAATGCTCAAACTACCACACAATTGCACTCATCTCACGCGCTAGTAAAGTAATGCTCAAAATTCTCCAAACCAATACGTGAGATTCAGCAACATGTGAAACGAGAACTTCCAAATGTTCAAGCTGGTTTTAGAAAAGGCAGAGGAACCAGAGATCAAATTGCCAATATCCGCTGGATCATCGAAAAAGCAAGAGAGTTCCAGAAAAACATCTATTTCTGTTTTATTGACTACGCCAAAGCCTTCAACTGTGTGGATCACAATACACTGTGGAAAATTCTGAAAGAGATGGGAATACCAGACCACCTGACCTGCCTCTTGAGAAACCTGTATGCAAGTCAGGAAGCAACAGTTATAACTGGTCATGGAACAACAGACTGGTTCCAAATAGGAAAAGGAGTACGTCAAGGCTGTATATTGTCACCCTGCTTATTTAACTTATATGCAGAGTATATCATGAGAAACTCTGGGCTGGAAGAAGCACAAGCTGGAATCAAGATTGCCAGGAGAAATATCAATAACCTCAGATATGCAGATGACACCACCCTTATGGCAGAAAGTGAAGAGGAACTAAAAAGCCTCTTGATGAAAGTGAAAGAGGAGAGTGAAAAAGTTGGCTTAAAGCTCAACATCCAGAAAACTAAGATCATGGCATCTGGTCCCATCACTTCATGGGAAATAGATGGGAAACAGTGTCAGATTTATTTTGGGGGGCTCCAAAATCACTGCAGATGGTGATTGCAGCCATGAAATGAGAAGATGCTTACTCCTTGGAAGGAAAGTTATGACCAACCTAGATAGCATACTAAAAAGCAGAGACATTACTTTGCCAACAAAGGTCCGTCTGATCAAGGCTATGGTTTTTCCAGTGGTCATGTATGGATGTGAGAGTTGGACTGTGAAGAAAGCTGAGTGCTGAAAAATTGATGCTTTTGAACTGTGGTGTTGGCGAAGACTCTTGAGAGTCCTTTGGACTGCAAGGAGATCCAACCAGTTCACCCTAAAGGAGATCAGTCCTGGGTGTTCATTGGAAGGACTGATGCTGAAGCTGAAACTCCAATATTTGGCCACCTCATGCGAAGAGTTGACTCATTGCAAAAGACCCCGATGCTGGGAGGGATTGGGGGCAGGAGATGCAAGGGACGACAGAGGATGAGATGGCAGGATGGCATCACTGACTCGAAGGGCATGAGTTTGAGTGAACTCCGGGAGTTGGTGATGGACAGGGAGGCCTGGCGTGCTGCAGTTCTTGGGGTTGCAAAGAGTCAGACACGACTGAGTGACTGAACTGAACTCAACTGAATATTCCATTGTGTATATGTACCACAACTTCTTTATCCACTCATCTGTTGATGGACATCTATGTTGCTTCTATGTTCTAGCTATTGTATATAGTGATGCAATGAACAATGGGATACATGTGTCTTTTTCAATTTTGGTTTCCTCAGAGTATATGCCTAGGAGTGGGATTGCTGGGTCATATGGTGGTTTTATTACTAGTTTTTTTTTTTTTAACAAATCTCCATACCATCTTCCATAGTGACTGTATCAATTTACATTGCCACCAACAGTGCAAGAGCATTCCCTTTTCTCCACACCCTCTCCAGCATTTATTGTTTGTAGACTTTTTGATGATGGCCATTTTGATTGGTGTGAGGTGATATCTCATAGTTTTTATTTGCATTTCTCTAATAATGAGCAATGTTGAGCATATTTTCATGTGTTTGTTAGCCATCTGTATGTCTTTTGAGAAATGTCTGTACGGGTCTTTTTGCCACTTTCTGATTGGGTTTTTTTTTTTTTTTTTTTCCTGATTTTGAGTTGTATGAGTTTTTTGTATATTTTGGAAGTTAATCCTTTTTCAGTTGTTTTATTTGCTATTATTTTCTCCCATTCTGAGGGTTGTCTTTTCATCTTGCTTATAGTTTCCTTTGCTGTGCAAAAGCTTTAATCAGGTCCCGCTTGTTTACTTTTGTTTTTATTTCCATTACTTTAGGAGGTGGGTCATAGAGGATCTTGCTTTGATTTATGTCATCGAGTGTTCTGCCTATGTTTTCCTCAAAAAGCTTTATAGTTCCTGGTCTTACATTTAGGTCTTTAATCCATTTTGAGTTTATCTCTGTGTATGGTATTAGGAACTGTTCTAATTTCATCCTTTTACATGTAACTGTCCAATTTTCCCAACACCATTTATTGAAGAGGCTGTTTTTGCTCCATTGTATATTCTTGCCTTCTTTGTAAAAAATAAGGTTCCCATAGGTGCATGGGTTTATTTCTTGGCTTTCAATCTTGTTCCATTGGTCTATATTTCTGTTTTTGTGCCAGTACCATATTATCTTGATGACCATAGCTTTGTAGTATAATCTGAAGTCAAGAAGGTTGATTCCTCCAGCTCCATTCTTCTTTCTCAAGACTGCTTTGGCTTTCGGGGTCTTTTGTGTTTCCATATGAATTGTGAAATTTTCTGCTCTAGTTCTGTGAAAAATGCCATTGGTAATTTGATAGGGGTTGCACTGAATATGTAGATTGCATTCAGTAGTATAGTCATTTTCACAATATTGATTCTTCCTACCCAGAAATGGGATATCTCTCCATCTGTTTATGTCATCTTTGATTTAATTCATTAGTGTCTTATAATTTTCTGTGTACAGTCCCTTTGTCTCCTTAGGTAAGTTTATTCCTAGATACTTAATTCTTTTTTTGCAATGGTGAATGGGATTGATTCCTTAAATTTGCCTTCCAATTTTTCATATTTAGTATATAAAATTCAAGTGATTTCTGTGTATTGATTTTCTATCCTGCAACTTTGCTAAATTCACTGATTAGCTCTAGTAATTTTCTGATATATCTTTAGGGTTTTCTATGTACAGTATCATGTCATCTGCAAACAGTGAGAGTTTTACTTGTTTTTTTCCGATCCGGATTCCTTTTATTTCTGTTTCTTCTCTGATTGCTGTAGCTAGGACTTCCTGAACTATGTTAAATAATAGTGGGGAAAGTGGACACACTTGTCTTGTTCCTGATCTTAGGGGAAATGCTTTCAGTTTTTCACCATTGAGAAGAGTGTTTGCTGTAGGCTTATTACATATGGTCCTTACTATATTGAGGTAGGTTTCTTCTACACCCATCTTTTGAAGAGTTTTAATGATAAATGGGTGCTGGATTTTGTCAAAGATTTTTTCTGCATCTATTGACATTATCATATGGTTTTTATCTTTCAATTTGTTAATATGGTGTATCACATTGTTTGATTTGCATATATTGAAAAATCCTTGCATCCCTGGAATAAAATGGTGTATGAGCTTCCTGATGTGTTGCTGAATTCTGTTTGCTAAAATTTTGTTCAAGAGTTTTGCACCTATGTTCATCAGTGATATTGGCCTGTAGTTTTGGGTTTTCCATGTGTTGTCTTTGTCTGGGGTTGGTTATCAGGGTGGTGGTGGCCTCATAGAATGAGTTTGGAAGTGTTCCTTCATCTGGAATTATTTGAAAGAGTTTTAGAAGGATAGGCATGAACTCTTCTCTAAATGTTTCATAGAATTCTCCTGTGAAACCATCTCAGCTTTTGTTATTTGGGAAATTTTTTATCGCAGCTTCAATTTCAGTGCTTGTAATTGGGTTGTTCATAATTTCTATTCCTTCCTGGTTCAGTCTTGGAAGATTAAACTTTTCTAAGAATATGTCCATTTCTTCTAGGTTATCCATCTTATTGCCATATAGTTGTTTATAATAGTTTCTTATAATCCTTTATATTTCTGCATTGTCTGTTATAACCTCTCCTTCTTCATTGCTAATTTTGGTGAGTTTATTCTTCTCTCTTTTTTCTTTATGAGTCTGGTTAGAGGCTCGTCAAATATGTTTATCTTCTCAAAGAACCAACTTTTAGTTTTATTAATCTTTACTATTGTTTCTTTCTTTTTCACTTATCTCTGCTCAGATCTTTATGATTTCTTTCCTTCTACTAATATTGGGAGTTTTTTGTTCTTCTCTTTCCTGTTGTTTTAGGTTTAAAGTTACATTGTCTATTCAATGTTTTTCTTGTTTCTTGAGGTAGGATTGTATTGCTATAAACTTCCCTCTTAGAACTGCTTTCACTGCATCCCATGGGTTTTGAGTTGTTATGTTTTCATTGTCCTTTGTTATTTTGATTTCCCTTTTGATTTCTTCAGTAACCTGTTGTTTATTTAGAAACGTGTTGCTTAATGTCCATGTATTTGTGTTTCTCACAGTTTTTTTCTTGTAATTGTTATCTAGTCTCATAGCCTTGTGTTCAGAGAAGATGCTTGATACTATTTCAATTTTCTTCAATTTACTGAGGTTTGATTTATGACCCAAGATATGGTCCATCCTAGAGAATGTTCCATGTGCACTTGAGAAGAGGGTGTATTCTTCTGCATTTGAATGGAATGTCCTGAAGATATCAATGAGATTCATCTCATCTAATGGATCATTTAAGACTTGTGTTTCCTTATTAATTTTCTGTATTGATGATCTGTGCATTGGTGTGAGTGGGGTGTTAAAGTCTCCTACTATTATTGTGTTCCTGTCAATTTCTCCTTCTATGTCTGTTAGTGTTTGTCTTATGTATTGAGGTGCTCCTGTGTTGGGTGCATAGGTATTTGCAATTGTCATGTCTTCCTCTTGGATTGATCCCTTGATCATTATGTAGTGTCCTTCCTTATCTCTTGTAATCTTCTTTATGTTAAGGTCTATTTTGCCTGATATGAGGATTGCTACTCCAGCTTTCTTTTGCTTCCCATTTGCTGAGGATATCTTTTTTCCATCCTTTCACTTTCAGTCTATATATGTCTTTAGGTCTGAAGTGGGTTTTTTGTAGACAGCATATATATGACTCTTGTTTTTGTATCCAGCCTGTGTCTTTTGGGTAGAGCATTTAATCCATTTACATTTAAAGTAATTATTAATATACATGTTCCTGTTGCCATTTTCTTAATTGTTTAGGGTTGATTTTGTAGATAGTTTTTTCTTCTCTTGTATTTCTTAACTATATACGTCCCTTTAACCTTTGTTGTAAAGTTGGTTTGGTGGTACTGAATTCTCTTAACTTTCACTTGTCTGAAAAGCTTTTTATTTCTCATCACTTTTGAATGAGATCCTTGCCAGGTGCAGTAATCTTGATTGTAGATTTTTCCCTATAAGTACTTTATATATATCCTGCCATTCCCTTCTGGCCTATACAGTTTCTGCTGAAAGATCATCTGTTAAGCATATGGGATTTCCCTTGTATGTTACTTGTTTCTCCCTTGCTGTTTTCACTATTCTTTGTTTGTCTTTAGTCTTTGTTAGTTTGATCAGTATGTGTCTTGGCGTGTTTCTCCTTGGGTTTATCCTGTATGGGACTTTTTGTGCCTCTTGGACTTCATTGATTATTATTTTCTTTTCCATGTTGGGGAAATTTTCAACTCTTATCGCTTCAAAAATTTTCTCATACCTTTACTCTCTCTCTTCTTCTTCAGGGATCCCTATAATTTAAATGTTGGTGCATTTGATATTGTCCCAGAGGTCCCTGAGGCTATCCTCAGTTATTTTCATTATTTTTACTTTATTCTGCTCTTCAGAAGTTATTTTCACCATTTTATCTTCCAGCTCACTGATTGGTTCTTCTGCTTCAGATATTCTGCTGTTGATTCCTATTTTTAACTTCAGTAATTGTGTTGTTTTTCTCTGTATGTTTATTCTTTAATTCTTCTAGGTCTTTGTTCATTGATTTTTGCATTTTCTCCATTTTGTTTTCAAGATTTTTGATCATCTTTACTATCATTATTCTGAATTCTTTTTCGGGTAGTTTGCCTATTTCCTCTTCATTTATTTGGACTTCTGTGTTTCTAGTTTGTTCCTTCATTTGTGCAGTATTTCTCTGCTATTTCACTTTTTTTTTTTTTTTTTACTTATTGTGTTTGAGGTCTCCTTTTCCCAGGCTTCAAGGCTGAACTCTTTCTTCCTATTGGTTTCTGCCCTCCTGAGGTTGGTCCAGAGGTTTGTGTAAGCTTCCTATAGGGTGAGACCTGTGCTGAGTTTCTGTTTGTTTGTTTGTTTTTCTTCTGATGGGCAAGGCAGTAATCCTGTCTGCTGATGACTGGGTTTGTATTTTTGTTGTGTTTGCTGTTTAGATGAGGCATCCTGCACATGGTGCTACTGGTGGTTGGGTGATGCTGGGTCTCTTATTCAAGTGGTTTCCTTTGTGTGAGTTCTCACTATTTGATACTCCCCAGGGTTAGTTCTCTCTCATAGTGTGGGGTCTTGGAGTCAGTGCTCCCACTCCAAAGGCTCAGGGCTTGATCCCTGGTCTGGAATGAGGATTCCACAAGTGGTTTGTTATGACATTAGGTGAGATTAAAACAAATATCCAAAAATGAGAAGACAAAGATGAACCCCAGACAAATGGCAGTTACAAAATCAGGCAAATAATAATTAAAATAATGGAATGTACACACACACATATATATATATACCTATGAGCAAAGTCAAAACAGTCCAAAAAAATAAAGTACAGTAGAGTGACCTGGCAAACAATGGAAATCAGAAATTATATTTACCAGTTAAAAACAAAACTAACTAAAGCACAAACTTGAAAACGAAACTAAAGCAAGGTGCCAAGTGGAGAATAAAGCAATGAAAATAAGACTAACATATATGTTGAGAGGAAAAAAAGAAAGACTAGATATGCAAATTTAAGTAGAGGTAGATGAAGAAGATTTATATACATTACAGATTATTTGCAAGGGGAAAAGAACAGCAGGGAAGCAAGCAAAGGAAGAAATGTGGAAAAAATATAATAGATTTTAAAAATTAAAAATATAAATAAGAGAAAAGAAAAAAAAATGGAAGAAGAAAGAAAAAAGGGAAAAAAGGAAAGCTCTACAGAACTGCAAAAGCCCAACATAGAGGCAGAGGTTTATAACAACAATAAAAAATGTGACTGAATATACACATACGCATACACACCCATAAGCAAAATCAAAACAATCCAGCAAAAATAAGGTACAATAGATTGACCCAGGGAACAAAGGAAACCAAAAATTATATCTACCAGAACAAAATTAACTAAAGCACAAACTGGAAGACAAAACTAAAGTAAGGTGTCAGTTGGGGAATAAAGCAATGAAAATAAGACTAACAACATGTTGAGAGGAAGGGAAAGAAAGAAAGAATAGATATGCAAAGTTAAACAGAGGTAGATGCAGAGGATTTACATGCATTAAAGATTAACTGCAAGGGGAAAAGAACAGTAGGAAAAGAAAACAAAGGAAAAAATGTAGAAAAATAATAACAGGCTTAAAAAATTAAAATTAACAAAAGATAAAAAAAAAAAAAAAACCTAAAAAAGGAAGCTTCACAGAACTGCAAAAGCCCAACATAGAGACAGAGGTTTATAACAACAATAAAAGATGTGACTGAAGAAAATATTTTAAAAAAAGCTCAAAAGCTTAGATTTCATAATGTCGATAAAATCAACAACTACAACAGAGCGGGTAAAAAAGGCGGGGGGAATCCAAAAGAATCTACAGAATAAGTTCAAAAATAAGAATAATAAATGTTTTCTTTTCTTTTCTTTTTTTTAATTTATTTATTTATTTATTTAAATTTTTCAGTGGGTTTTGTCATACATTGATATGAATCAGCCATAGAGTTACACGTATTCCCCATCCCGGTCCCCCATCCCACCTCCCTCTCCACCCAATTCCTCTGGGTCTTCCCAGCCCACCAGGCCTGAGCACTTGACTCATGCATCCCACCTGAGCTGGTGGTCTGTTTCACCACAGATAATATACATGCTGTTCTTTCGAAACATCCCACCCTCACCTTCTCCCACAGAGTTCAAAAGTCTGTTCTGTACTTCTGCGTCTCTTTTTCTGCCCTGCATATAGGGCCATCGTTACCATCTTTCTAAATTCCGTATATATGTGTTAGTATGCTGTAATGATCTTTATCTTTCTGGCTTACTTCACCCTGTATAATGGGCTCCAGTTTCATCCATCTCATTAGAACTGATTCAAATGAATTCTTTTTAATGGGTGAGTAATATTCCATGGTGTATATGTACCACAGCTTCCTTATCCATTAGTCTGCTGATGGGCATCTAGGTTGCTTTCATGTCCTGGCTATTATAAACAGTGCTGCGATGAACATTGGGGTGCACGTATCTCTTTCAGATCTGGATTCCTCAGTGTGTATGCCCAGAAGTGGTATTGCTGGGTCATATGGTAGTTCTATTTCCAGTTTTTTAAGAAATCTCCACACTGTTTTCCATAGTGGCTGTACTAGTTTGCATTCCCACCAACAGTGTAAGAGGGTTCTCTTTTCTCCACACCCTCTCCAGCATTTATTGCTTGTAGACTTTTGGATAGCAGCCATCCTGACTGGCGTGTAATGGTACCTCATTGTGGTTTTGATTTGCATTTCTCTGATAATGAGTGATGTTGAGCATCTTTTCATGTGTTTGTTAGCCATCTGTATGTCTTCTTTGGAGAAATGTCTGTTTAGTTCTTTGGCCCATTTTTTGATTGGGTCATTTATTTTTCTGGAATTGAGCTTCAGGAGTTGCTTGTATATTTTTGAGATTAATCCTTTGTCTGTTTCCTCATTTGCTATTATTTTCTCCCAATCTGAGGGCTGTCTTTTCACCTTACTTATAGTTTCCTTTGTTGTGCAAAAGCTTTTAATTTTCATTAGGTCCCATTTGTTTATTTTTGCTTTTATTTCCAATATTCTGGGAGGTGGGTCATAGAAGATCTTGCTGTGATTTATGTCGGAGAGTGTTTTGCCTCTGTTCTCCTCTAGGAGTTTTATAGTCTCTGGTCTTACATTTAGATAAATGTTTTTCTTGAGTCACTCCTGTGAGATTCCTTCCCCTCGCTGGGGTCCCAGTCCACCTCCCCTCCCTAGGATGCCCCCCAGCACTGTGCTGATCTCTGGCCCTGCTGTGGGGCAGCTCAGATTCTAGTCTGGTCCTGCTCCTGTGTGTTCTTGCCTTCAATGTCCACAGCTATCAGAGCGAGTGGGTTTTCTTTTGTGGGAGCTCTCAAGGGCCTTTCATATACTCCATAGACACAGAGTCTGGCTAGTTGATCCTGTGGATTTAGTCTGCATCTTGTACAGCTGGTGGGAAGGTTTTCAGTCATCTTCCTTAACCACACTGCCCCTGGGTTTCAACTGTGGTTTTATTTCCACCTCTGCGTGTGTTGTCCACTGGGGTTTGCTCCTGAGGCTGCCCTGGAGGACTTGGGTCTGCCCCTGTGAGGGCCAGGTGTGGAGGTGGTTCAGCTGCTTGGGTTGCAGGGGTTCTGGCAGCACCAGGTAGGGGAGATGATGGCGAGGGCAGCAGGAAATATAGTGCTCTAGAAGGGTATGGCAGTCAGTACTGGCCGATACACTCCAGTATTCTTGCCTGGAGAACCCGACTTCCTGACAGAGAAGTCTGGCAGGTCACAGTCTGCAGGGTCGCAAAGAATCTCCCGTTTGATGATGAGCTTTGGGGAAAGTTTCTAAGTTTCTTCATCTTCCTTTGTTGGAAAATATGGAAAGCAATGCAGACTCTTTTGGGGCTATTAGGAGAATTGCATGAATACACATCACTGATTACTGATTATTATTATTAGTTGTAAGAATATGGAGTGAACATAAAGAGCTTTGGTGAAAATAGGAGATCTCTTAGGAGAAATGCAGCCAAGGGTGCTTGTCCTGTTGAGTGAAGAGCAAGCTGGATTTTAGCAGACACTTGCCTACTATCTACCATCAGACAAGCACAGACATACAAAAAGGAGATGCTTTCTGACTGTGTTGTCTTAATGTCTCAAAATATATATTAATAGAGCTATTTTAAAGTGAGGTTCATAAGTGAGTTGGACATGACTGAGGGACTAACACACTTTTCCTTTTATTTAGGTTTCATTTACTTTCAGGTATGTTCTGTCATTTACATTTTGATGTCTTGGGACTCTGTTATGTTCATTTCTTGCAGTCTGTTGCTTTTAATCAAATGTATTGATACATATTTTAACAACTTTGCTGAGGTATAATCGGACTATAATAAACTTTGCATATTTAATTCGCATGTGTATTATTTCACAAGTTTTAACATATGTATGCAACTGTAAAACTATCATCACAGTCAAAATAATAAACATATCTCATCTCCCGCAAGTTTTCCAGAATCCCCTTGTAATCCTTCCCTCTTACTAATCCCCTTCCTGTCCCTAACCCACATACCAATGAGCTGTTTTCTGTCATGACATTATTTTGTGTTGTCTTCAGAATTCTACAAATGGACTCCTACAATGCATGCTGGATTTGGGCCTTATTTCAGTATAATTATTTTAAGATATATCCTTATTTCAATGTATGCCAATAGTTTATTCCTATATATTCCTAAGTAATATTCTGTAACATAATGACACCATAATTTATCTATTTATCCTTTAATTAATATTTGGGCTGTTTCTACATTTTGACTATTACAAGGAGAGCTACTAAGAATATTTGGTTACAAGCCTTTGTATGTGCATATGCTTTCCTTCCTCTTGGATAATACCTAGGAGTGGAATGGGTAGGTTATATGATAAGTGATGCATGTCTACATTTTTAAGAAATTGACCAACTGTTTTCTTAAGCAGATATGCTATTCTACTTCTCACCAGAAGAGTGTGAAAGTTAACCCAGGTCATTGTCAATACTTACTTTGGTGTGGATGATCCGTTGTTTTAACGTTAGTTAACGGAATGAGTATAGTTATGTTTATCTTGCTTTTTAAAGAGTTATGCTACCTTCCTTTTACAAAAGACTTATGTTAGTACTTGTTTTCGCTAACTGAAAGAAATTCAAATAGGATTTTCCCTTTTACAAAACCACCACACTAGTGTGGGTCTTTCTAAAAAGCAAAATGGCTTAACTCAGATTTTCAGAAAGCAGTGGATACTCTTTGCTCTGTGCTGTTTTGACTCAGAAAAGGTTTCGTAGGAATGTGCTGCTTTTAGATAGTGGGAAAACCTACACCTCAACATGGCTTTACTTTACCTTTCCTTCAGGAGTAACAGCGGTGAGCTTATTTACCAGATGTGTACATTCTCTGATAGTGTCTTTAAGCAGTATTTTTTCTTTTTTTTTTTTACTGTATAACTTGTTTTCCTATTATTTGAGCATTTGAAAGATTGTTATATAATATGGGGAAAATCTTTTATCGTGTATGTGATTCACAGTTGTCTTCTGGAAGGTCATATCTTGCCTTTTCATTCTCTTGACAATGTCTTTTGAATAGACCTTAATAACTTGATGAAATTCAACTTGTTCATTTTTTTATTCTGCTGTATCTAAGAAATGCTTGCATAACCTGAGACCTCAAAGATGTTCTTTTATATTTTCTACCAGAAACTTTATACTTTTAGGATATATATGTAGATATATGATTGTTTTGAGTTAATTTTAGTATATGCTATGAGATACATTTTGCATACCCATATCTAATTTTTATAGGGCCTTGTTTGAAAAAAATTTGTTATTTCTCCTTTCAATTACTTTTGAAACTTTGTTGAAAATCTATTTATCATATGCTTAAACTCACCCTCTTACAAATGCACAATGTGAAGGTTGTGGGTTAAAAAATTATCTGGGGGCAAAATGAAGACAAAGGCCCAGGAGATAGCATCTCAGAGAGTTCTTAAATACTGCTCCAAACAGGTCAGGGGGAGGTCAGTATAGCATGTGATTTTGGTGAAGGGGCAGTACACACAACAAGGCACATATTTTTTGCAGAGTTCTGATAGTCTTGAGGAGCAGTCATCACCATAAATGATTTGAGAGCATTTCTAGATAGGAGGAGATACAAGAATTGGCCTCATAAAATCATCTCCTAAAACTATCTAACTATCTGAAGAACTATTCTGCCAGTTGCTCCCCGAGCACAGACTGCCTCGTTTTCTGCTGTCCTCCCTGAACTCTTTTTAAGGGGTGTTGAAAGTCAGCAGCTGCACTAGCGTGTGATTTTATCTTTGCAGAGGCAGATTGTGAGTGCCAATGGCAAATGCCAACATGTAGCTGACAGACCTATTTTTGAATTTTGTTCTGTTCCATTGGTCTATCTGTCTACTATGATGGCAATACAACATTGACTGAAACAATGCAGCTTTATAATAAATCATGGGATAAGATAGCATAAATGGTCCAACTTTGTTCTCTTTTGAAGTTGTTTTGACTATTCTGAGTCTTTTAGGCCCTCTGCTGTTCCTTATAAATTTTAGATTTAGTTTGTTCATTTCTGAAAGAAAAAAAAGCATGATTGAATTTTGATTAGAATTGCTTTGAATCTATAGATTTAGGGATCATTGATATCTTAACTCATAGATATCATTTGATCAATTAATATGGACTCTATCTATATTTACTTAGGTCTTCTTGAGTTTATCTGCAGCCAACACTAGTACAGGGCTAGAAGAATGCTTAAGATCATCTAGCCTTCCTTTATTCCTAATCTTAGAAGGAAAGCAGTCACTCTTTTGTGATTAAGTATGACATTAAGTATAGATTTTTTCATTGGAAGGACTGATGCTGGAGCTGAAGCTCCAATACTTTGGCTACTTGATGTGAAGAGTCAAGTCATTGGAAAAGACCCCGATGCCAAGATTGAGGGCAAGAGGAGAAGGGAACGACAGGAAATGAGACAGTTGGGTGGTATCACTGACTCAATGGACATGAGTTTGACCAAACTCCAGGAGGTGAAGGACAGGGGAGCCTGGTGTGCTGTAGTCCATGAGGTTGCAGAGTCAGACATGACTGAGAAACTGAACAACAAATAGAGCAAAAGTTTTTTTTTTTTTATTTAATTTTATTAGTTGGAGTCTGTGGGAGAAGGCGAGGGTGTGATAATCTGAGAGAATAGCACTGAAACATGTATATTATCAAGTGTGAAACAGATCGCCAGTCCAGGTTGGATGCATGAGACAAGTGCTCAGGGCCGGTGCACTGGGAGGACCCAGAGGGATGGGATGGGGAGGGAGGTGGGAGGGGGGATAGGGATGGGGAATACATGTAAATCCATGGCTGATTCATGTCAATGTATGGCAAAAACCACTACAATATTGTAATGTAATTAGCCTCCAACTGATAAAAATAAATGAAAAAAAAAGAGGTTTTGATAAGTGTACTATTGTTATAAACATGTTTTCCTTGATTTGAAGAAATACACAGAAGTAATTAGAATAAAGGACCACAACAGTCCCAGCCTACTCTCAAACTGATCAGAGATAAAATAACCATTTGTGAGTCTCATATTTGGGAGTGTCTTGTGCTGTCCTTGAAACATTTCTATGAGATGAAAATTTTATCCAAAAAAAAAGTTATCAAAAACTCAAAAGAATAAAAAGAAAGCAATCAAAACCACACCCCCAAAAGAAACCATAACACAAAAGTCTGCAGGTTTTTATTCTATGTACCCAGAATACCACCTCTTATGTAGCTGCACATTCTTATTTTTCAAAGAAAGAACTTGAGACCTTGAGTCTGTAAGAGGCCCAGAATGTGTAAAGATTTATCCAAAATGGCACATCCGTTCAGTGACAGAGCTAGCTCTCATATACAGGCCTCATCAAATCCCCTGCATCCCTCAGTTCTCCCTTATGTTCTTGTTACATGGCCAACCCCTTTTTTCTTCTCTTTTGGTATTCTCCATCCTGTAGTGTTTCAAATATTCAATTCCCAAATAAATACTGTCATCCAGAAAATATGTAAGGAGTTTATCTGCCAATAGATATTAATTTTCTAAATTCATTCATCCTGGTGCACATTTAGAACCCAGAAAGACCCGCTAACATTAATCAGAACCAGTATTTGATGACCATATAAGTTATCAGCTGGTGTCAGATTTCCGAGACGATTTCTTATCAAGATAGCATTCTTGTCTAGGAATTCAGAGTGTGAGGGCCAAGTTCAGGAGATAGAGAACTGAAAGCTGCCCATGGTGCACGCTACAGTTGGAGAGAAGATGTTTAAGATGACTGCTGTCTGACGCAGAACACTGGGTCCTTTCTCCGTCATAAATTCCTGTGTGTGTGGATGAGAAATGACTTGCTGAAAGTACTTGGAGCATCCAACCTGCCTTGGAACCAATATAGCGGCTCCATAAGGAACACTCAGCTGGTCAGGACGATTTTGTTTGTTCTTAGCTAATCCCTGAAATATGCAGACGCAACACAGAAGGTAAAGTTTGGAAACACTGGGGCTTCTCAATTTAAAATCCTGTGTTTGTGGATGTCTAAAATGAATGACTTCCGTACTATTTTGCAAACAAAGCAGCATCTCTCCATCATTTCCACACTATCTGACTGAAACTTCCCATATTTCAAAATTCAATCTCATAATTTTTTAAATGATACAGGACCTGGACAGGGTAACCACTGTCTCCAAACTGACTGCAGTGTACAGATGAGCAGCCTTTGCAAAAGCGAGTTGGCCAGTTGTAAATCTACCTTGTATTTTATAGCAGCCCCCACTTTGTTCCTTCCCAGTCCTGTTTAAACTTCATAAATATTCTGAATCCTCACTAGGGCAGAGATATTGCAAGAGGTCTTCTCTCTTATCACAAGTTTCTCTATTTCATCACCTTGTTTATTTCATTCAGAGTGCTAATTACAAGCTGTAGGGAGTTCTTTATTTTTCTCTAAGATTATTGTCTGTATTCTACACTAGAGGGTAATATTGCTGAGATCAGGCATAAATCATCACTGCTTTATGCCCATAATTTAATACAAAGCATACCTCAGGCACTTAGTAAACCTTTGTTCAACAAACAATGGCATGGAATGTCTGTGAAAGGCAGGCATTGCATGTCTGTGAGGCTGTGCAGTTAGCCATGTTAGCTTCAACTGTCTGAGGCTCGGTTTTAACCGAACTCCTTATCACTTCTGTAGCTTGGATGATCTTCTGTTGGATACCTTTCTGTGTTTCAGTGCATTCTTCTCTGTAAACTGGTAATCACAATACTTTCTTTTTTCCCCAAGATTTACTGAGATGCTACTAATAGAGCTGATGTTGTATAAGTGTAAGGTATATATCATGTTGATTTCACCCACTTACCTAATATAAAATGATGACCACTGTAGCATTAGCTAACACATCCATCATGTCACCTGAAGAGCATTTCTTGTTTTGTGATGAGAACGTTTAAGATGCACTCATTTAGCAACTTTCAAGCAAACCCTGTGTCTATGAGGCAACCCTATGCACTTTCCTAGTGGCTCAGATGGTAAAGAATCTGCCTGCAATGCAGGAGACCGGGGTTCGGTCCCTGGGTCAGGAAGATTCCCTGGAGAAGGGAATGGCAACCCACTGCAGTATTCTTGCCTGGAGAATCCCATGGACAGAGGAGCCTGGTGGGCTTCAATCTTTGTGGTTGTAAACAGCAGCACGTGACTGAGCGTCTCACACACTATGCACTGTTAGCAGGCACACAAACGTGTTCAGCCAGAATGGAAAACTGTACAGAGGTACTTGAAACACTTGGGGACAGAACTATCATATGATCCAGAAATCTCACTTCTGGGCATACATCTAAAGGATGTGAAAACAGGATCGTGAAGAGATTGTTGCATTCCTATGTTTGTCACAACATTACTCACAATAGCCAAGACTTGGAAACAAGCAAAGTGTCCATCAACAGACGACTGGGTAAAGATACGGTAATATATATGCAACTGAATATTATTCAGCCATGAGGAAGAAGGAAATCCTACCATTTGCAACAACTGGAATAAACCTTGAGGGCATTATTCTAAGTAAAATAAGTGAGACAGAGAAAGACAAATAGTGCATGATATCACTTGTGTGTGGAATCCAGAAAAGTGAACTCATAGAGACAGAGTAGAATGGTAGTTATCAGGAGCTGGGAGGTGGGAGAAGCAAAGAGGTGTTAGTCAGAGTACAGACTTCCACTTGTAGTCTTGTATTATATACCTGATAGTATCTTTATCATGGAGTGACCTGATGCTTTACCTGAAACAGAACGAAAGTGAAAGTGACAGTGAAAATCACTCAGTCATGTCCAGCTCTTTGCGACTCCATGGATAGTCCATGGAATTCTTCAGGCTGGATTTGTGGAGTGGGTAGCCTTTCCCTTCTCCAGGGGATCTTCCCAACCTAGGGATCGAACCCAGGACTTCTGCATTGCAGTCAGAATTCTTTACCAGCTGAGCCACACGGGAAGCCCAACAATACTGGAGTGGGTAGCCCAACAATACTGGAGTGGGTAGCCTATCCCTTCCCCAGTGGATCTGCCTGACCTAGGAATCGAGCCGGGGTCTCCTGCATTGCAGGTGAATTCTTTACCAACTGAGCTACCAGGGAAGCCCAAAACCGAATGAATGGTAATAAACGGTTGTCTATGATACAAGCGATGACATCACCAGCTCAGGCTCAGAGATGAGGAAAGTAAAGCTGAGAGGGTGTGGCTCAGAGGGTGTGTTTGAACACACCCTCCTGTTGAGAGGCAGAACCACTGCTCGTGTTTGTGTTGGTCTGATGGCAAAGTCTAGTAGTTGGTGCTGCCTTCTGTTGTCTACCAGCTTCCTAAGACTGAGAACACTGACCTCCAGCTCAGTCCGGGAGGATGTCATGAACACATAACGGACTCACTCACAGGGCGAGCTGCCATCTCTCTTGAAAAGGAGAGGGTCATAGGACTTCTGGCATTTAAAATAGCAAGGGAATAATCCCATGCAGGGGCTCCAGGAGTTATCTGGAAAGGAAGGGATTTTAACTGGGCCAGGGGGAGAACCCTATCAAGTTCTTTTAAAAAATCAAGACTCTCTGCTTCCAAAGCCATTCCCCATCCATCAGTCTAGCAACCCTATCAAAAACGGAAGTGAGACTGTCTGGATAATGGTTTCCACATGCTCTCTTTTATATGATCATAGGTGCCAAACCACAGGCATAGGCAGAGAAGTAGGATGAGGTCATCATTTTCATTTGCTGCTTTTTGTCTTTGCAGCTTGATTCTGTGTCCATTCTGTATGTAATATCCCAGCATGAGTAGCCAGTGACAACTGCCCATATTTATTAAGCCTCTACCCATGTGCTGGGCACAGTTGTAAGATATTCATGTCTAGTAACTCATTTATTCCTCATAACTACTAAATAAGGGAGGTACTTCATAGTATCCCTACTTCACAATGAGGGAACTGAGGTCTGGAGGAGGGCAGGCAACTTGTTAAGATCATACAGATAGACAGTGAGGAACCAGGGTATGAATTCAGGGACCTGGCTGCTAGAGCCTGCGTGTGTAACCCCAGCACTTTCTACTGCCTCCCGTGAGCTCCCGAATCTTTGGGAGAATTAACAAATGCTCCTGAAGTTCAGTTCAGACAGTTCAGTCAGTTCAGTTGCTCAGTTGTGTCCAACTCCTTGCAACCCCATGGGCTGCAGCACACCAGGCCTCTCTGTCTATCACCAACTCCCGGAGCTTGCTCAAACTCATGTCCGCTGAGCTGGTGATACCGTCCAACCATCTCATCCTCTGTCATCACCTTCACCTCCTGCCTTCAATCTTTCCCAGCATCAAGGTCTTTTCTAATGAGTCAGTTCTTTGCATCAGGTGGCCAAAGTATTGGAGTTTCAGCTTCAGCATCAGTCCTTCCAATGTTAGAGGCAAGCAAATTTAAGGAAAGTTAAGTCTCCTTGAAAGTTTATGGTGGGACAGCACCTGCCCTTTCTTGTGGCCCCCTGTTCCTTAAACAATGAGTTGACAGTTCATTGGGAGTAACAGAATAACTGAGAAAGAAAGTTTCTGATGTGAAGAACTGACTCATTTGAAAAGACTCTGATGCTGGGAAAGATTGAAGGTGGGAGTAGAAGGGGATGAAAGAGGATGAGATGGTTGAATGGCATCACTCACTCAATGGACATGGGTTTGAGTAAACTCCGGGAGTTGGTGACAGACAGGGAGACCTGGCATGCTACAGTCCATGGGGTCACAAAGAGTCAGACACGACAGAGCAGCTGAACAGAACTGAACTGAGAAAGAGAAAGACTCTGTGTACTAGACACATTATTGTCTGAATCATCACTAGAATTTGTCCCCATTCTCTTATTCAGGTCACGTGGGAATCCTGTAAGGACCAGCCTACCTGTTCATATTCAGTTTTACCCTCTCTAACTCATCCCTGAGTCTTCATTTGAGTTCCAACAGGGAACAGTTGACATACTCAAAAAGTGACTTGAAAGTGAAAATGTTAGTTGTTCAGTAATGTCCAACTCCTTGCAAGCCCATGGACTGTAGCCCACCAGGCTCCTCTATCCATGGGATTTTTAGGCAAGAATCCTGGAGTGGGTTGCCATGTCCTTCTCCAAGGGGATCTTCCTAACCCAGGGGTCAAACTTGGGTTTCCTGCATCACAGGCAGATTTTTTTTTTTTTTTTTTTTTTTTTTTTACCACCTGAGCCACCTGGGAAGCCCCACACAGTGACTTAAAGAGAGTTAAAAGAGCAAGTATTTAGGGAGAGAAACCACCAAACCCCAAGCCTGCAGAGGAAGCGGAACAGAACATAGTTACTAGAATCTGGTGAGAGCTGTGGTTTCTTAATAGAGATAACCTTCATAAAGCTGTGGGCATGGCAGCGATACACAACCGCTGTAAAGACTGAACACCTATGGAGCAAGGACAAGGTAAGGGATGGATGCCCCAACCTCTCTCTCTTCTCCCATAGTCCAATGCCTACTGGAAACCAGAGGGCCAGGCCCATGAGATGTGGTCAATAGAGACCGAGTTTGGAGCTAGAGAGGTAAAAGGCGAGTAACCAACAGAGGCTACAGAGGGCACGTGTGCGAAGTCGCTCAGTTGTGTCTGACTCTTTATGACCCCATGGACTGTAGGCCGCCAGGCTCCTCTGCTCATGGGATTCTCCAGGCAAGAATACTGGAGTGGGTGGCCATGCCCTCCTCCAGGGGATCTTCCCAACCCAGGGATCAAACCCACGTCTCTTATATCTCCTGCATTGGCAGGTGGGTTCTTTACCTCTAGTGCCGCCTGGGAAGCCCAACCAACAGAGGTAATTCCTCCTTAATTTTTGGTTCTATTTGACTTCTTACAAGAAATGCTATAATTTGGATCTTTGCATATTGGGATTTTAGTTCTGCTAGATAGATGATTACTTGTAGGATGGTCAACTCAGAGGGTGTTGGAAGTCTTAAATGTTTACAGTGGCTATCTAATTACCCCCCAAAACTGTAGCAATTTCACAACAGTGTATATACATCTTTATTAGTAGTAGATGTTTTTAATGCCTTAAATGTGTTGATCAGTTGACACAAATTATTACTTACTGTTTTATTCTGCATTCCCTAGGTGACTAGTCAGATCAGAAATGATTTCACAAGTATGAAATGAGATCACCTCAGTCAAATTCCTGTTTCTGTTAGGGATAGTTGGTTCCTTAATTGCCAATCTTTATTCTACTTACCTTTCTTCCTTGCTTATGTAGCCTTCACCATACACTAGTTTAGGGTATTTTTTGTTTTGCTTAGAGTCAGATTTCCAAAACATATATCTGACTTTTATCTGAAGACTCATCAGTGGCTGCTACCTGCCTTCAGGATAAAGTCTAAATCCCTTTGCTGACTTACAGGGCTTTTAATATTGTAGTTTCTAAAAGCCCCTCAGTTTTGTCTCTTGGGCCTCTGCACCAGCTCTGCATCCACACCCCAGGTACAAGTACAAACCCAGCATGCTCTTGCCCTGACCCTCAGAGCATCAGTGTGTGCTGTTTTCTCTTCCTGAGATGACTGTCATCACCTCCTCTTGACCCATTAACTCCTGTCCTTTCTCAAAGATTAATTTCCACATTGTCTCTTCTACAAGACTATGCTTGTTGCTTCCTCTGTTGTCTTCCTAGACTGAATCTCCAAAGGCTGTCAGGCATGGGGAATTGAATTAAAGGCAACTGATAAGCAATACGCCAGGAGTGGAAAATATCAAGATGAATAAGTTCCAGTACCGGTGTCTCAGAGATGCACAGTCTAGTGGCTGAATTACTTTGCCCACATGGAACAGAATAGCATTTTGCAAAATATTAGTAGGGCTCACTTTGAGTTTTCCTACCGGTAATCTTTCCAGTAAAGATTCAAGGAGGTGAGTTTTCTTAGAAAAGCCACATTCCATTTGTCAAAGTCCCTTCACCATGACCTCAGTAAGCCAGCTGCAACATTTGAAGATCACTCTAGGGAACCATACAACTGCAATGAAATGCCCTGCAACCGCCACTACCCAATATTACATTTTGATGTCCTGTGGTCTTGGGGATCCCCCATGACATAATGAACAAGGCTTTGCTGCATAAAGCAGCTCTGTTTTCAAGCATCACTTTCTCAGCTGGCCCATTTCACCACTGCTTGGTATGAAAATATACACTGGACATTTTAGCTCTGTTTTTTATCCCTACTTATCTCTCCAGTAGTCCAATCCAAGCACTTCCTACCACCTCCATTTTAAACAAACCTCAGTATGAAAGTTGAGAGCAGTATGACATTCTTTCAAAAATAATTCAAATAAAAATTAATTTTCAAAAAAATCCTTCAAAGAGCTAGTGCCCTATTACAGTTAAACTAGGATTTGAGAAGTGCTGTGTCAAAGCACACAATGAGAACAGCATGAAAGACCTTTATAGATAAGGGACCCTACCACTCTGAGCCTCAGTTTCCTCACCTGTAAAATGGAGATAATGTTTGCATTTCAGGACAGTGGTGAGAAATAAAACAGCGCGTGTTTATGAAATACCCAGAACAGTCAGTGAGAAAATAGAAATAAATGGTATATAATTATTTTTTTTCTTTTTTTATCTAGTTTCTACTTTCTCCACTATTCCATATGTGAAACAAGACACAAGAGTATCAGACCACCTGCTTTCTAATCCCACTTCTGACATTAACTCACTTTTTTTATCTAACCTTTGTGTATTTAGAAGAATTTAAGATGATTCAGCAGCCAACAAATAAGCCCAATAAGAAAATATTCATGTAATCAAATGTGGGCAGCCACATTTACCAAATCCTGCCTTGGAGAAAGTATTATATTTCTTGGAGAAAAAAAATACTGAAGAGCCCTGGGTGAGGTGAGGTTAACATGTCATCTATAAAATAAACACAACTACCCATATTTAGTGAGCACCCTGATGGATATAGGTCTGTATTTTGGAAGAGTGGTAAAAAGTAGAGGATTACTTGAATTTGTTTTTAAATAATACAAAGCTGTGAAAATTAAAGTTCAATTGGGACTATTGTTGAAGGAGAATTAGATGAAGAGAGAGTCTGAAAATTGTTATTTGCTGCTTGCAAAATAGAATAAAAATAAAAAAACATCCTGGTAGTGACCTAAAGGAAAAGGACTTTGGAGAGAATAGACCTATATAATGAGAAATTTGGGGGGCTTCCCAGGTGGCACAGTGATAAAGAATCTTCCTACCAATGCAGGAGATGTGAGAAACACAGGTTTGATCCCTGTCAGCAAGATCCCCTGGAGCAGGGAATAGCAACCCGCTCCAGTATTCTTGTCTGGAGAATCCCAAAGACAGAGGAGCCTTGAGGGCTACAGTCCATGTGGTTGCAGAGTCGGAAACAGCTAAGTGACTGAGCACAATGAGAAGCTTTAGACACATGCAATGTTTGTGTCTATCTTGAGCTTCAGTAAAAGTCTATATCACTTGGCAGCTAGACCAGTCATGGTGAAACTCTGCGTTATGTGCCCCTGTCTGGCTTGGCGAGGGGCTAAAGACTGCTGGTAGTGTAGTGGCTCCCTGAGAAAAAGACAGTTGATCTGGATTGTGTGCATTAAATAACAATTTACTGAGCCCATGCTGGGTCTCTGGCACTGTACTTGGGGATTCAGTAGGAGGGACAAAAAAACGCAGCATGTGTCAATAAACCAAGTAAGATATACAACACAGAAAAGATGCTCAACCTGAGGATGTACAGATGAGGGAAACATGTATTTTGTGTGATGGTGATGATCTAGGGAGAGCTTCAGAGAGTAAAAGCGTTTACTAAGACTTTAAAAGATGGGTAAGAGTTTGCTTAAGCTGGTATATTGGGAAAAGACCGACCTGGAAGAGGTAACAGCTGGAGCAAAAGCAGAGAGCCTCACAAGTGGGGAGAGGATGGCAGAAAGACAAAGAAAGGAGTCTCTGGTGTGTGTGGAGACAAGAGAAGGAGGAAAGATGGAAGAGCCATCCAGGGCTGGATTTTAAAGAGTTTTTCTCTGTTTGGTGTTCTTCCTCCCCCACCCCCATTTGTTATTCTTACTCAGTAGGTCTGGAGACACAAACATTTTTTGAAGTTTGTTCCTTAGTCTCATCCTTTAGACAAATAGAGCCAGTTTTTGATACATAACAATTATAAAATGTCCATGAAATTGAGTCAAACAAAGCCTGCCTAGCTCAAGGATCAATTTCCATGTGCACTTAAGGCATTTAGGATAGAGTTCATTGCCCCATGGTCTTTGTCTTCACTCTGAGACGTTCTGTATGCCAAGACTTACACTATCCATCCCTAGCCTCACAAGTGTGATTCCCACCGTTTTCAGGGCACCAATTGCTTCTGCAGGAGAAAGGGTGAGACGGGATGAAGACAGAAGGGACTTCCTCAGGTCTTAAGAGTGACTGAAAGTCGCTCAGTCGTGTCTGACTCTTTGTGACCCCATGACCTATACAGTCCATGGAACTCTCTAGGCCAGAACACTGCAATGGGTAACCTTTCCCTTCTCCAGGGGATCTCCCCAGCCCAGAGATTGAACCCAGGTCTCCCACATTGTAGGCAGATTCTTTACCAGCGGAGCCAGCAGGGAAGCCCCCTCAGGTCTCACAGGACTGACTGTTTTATAGACTTCCGCGTCAACATTTGTTCATCAAGAATGTAATGGAAGAGTGGCCGTAAACCGTGGAGCAGAGGGTTATAGTTGCGTCTCGATGCTTGGGAAACAAAACACAGGAAGAAAATGTTCCATTGAGGTCATTCTTGGATACAATAAGCCAACTCATGTAGACTCAACTGCAATAAACCTCTCTTTCCTTTTCAAGAGAAAGAACCAGAGGTGACAGGTAGAATCACAGAGCATCACATTTGGAGGGAACTCGGTCAAAGTGGTTAAATAGAAAGCATGTGAGGTTAGGACTCCAAAAATGTAGGTTAAAGATCTCCACCTAAGAACATGCTACTTTCCCCACCCCCCACCCAAGGTTTTATAAAATTCTATTATTCATTTATTTATGTTTATTTATTTCTTTGCTTGGTTTTTTTGGGGGGGCTGTTCTGGGTCTTCTTTGCTGTGTGTGGGCTTTCTTTAGTTGTTGCAAGTGGGGGCTACCATCTCGTTGGGGCACACTTCTCATTGAGTGGCTTCTCGTTGCAGAGCACAGGCTCTGGAGCAGGCGGACTTCAGTAGCTGCGGCACGTGGGCGTAGCTGCTCTGCAGCCTGTGTCAATTTCCCGGACCAGGAACCCGTGTCTCCTGCATTGACAGGCGGATGCTTAGCCACTGGATCTCTAGGGAAGTCCAAGCACGTAGGAGTTTTTAAGAGTATTCTGAAGGTCATCTTCTCTAGCTGCAAAGTGGAGATAGCAAAACAAGCTCTGAAAAGATGTAGTGAAGATTACAAATAAAATGAATAAAGGATCCAGTTCATGGTGAACATTTAGTAAAAGACAATTACTATTATATTGACCTCTTCTATTTACTCTGTTCCAGGACTCATCATCTGAGTGCAAATTTTGAATTACTAGGAATAAATGCTCAGGACACATGGATCCTTTAAAAAATTGTTTAAACCATCTGAATCCCATGCAGATGTCCTATGTCACTTGGACTAAAAAGGTCATATCCCATACCACTGAAATGTTCCTTGGATTTGGTCTCCATTGTAGGACAAGCACTTGGATTTTTTTCAACTTTCATTGTCTGGACATCTTTTTAAACCTTCTAAAGAACTTAAAATGAAAAATAGGTTCTGGGATGAATTTCTTCTTGATTTGTAAATATTGTGCTTAAGGAAATAAGATTAAAAATGAGAAAGTAATTAATCTCTCTTTTGTGCTAGAGTAACATAAGATCTATATGATCTAAACAACACTATTATAAGCATAGTTTATCTAATTAACATGAATATTAACAGTTTGTACTTTTTAACATTTTACACTTTTCAAGTCATCTTTGAAATACATCTTAAGGAAAAATAAATATTTTAAGGAAACTCACTTGGACTTGCTTCACAAACCATAGAGCTGCATTATCTACAATAATGCTTTTTCCTGTGCATCTGGAAAATCTTGAAGTAAAATTTATTCTGTTTGATTTTAAATGGAAAAAATATAGATTGATATCAAACAGAATGTTGGATTTAAATATTATCTTTTCCTCTGATGGGTGACTGTAACTGAGGCAGATTATTTGACATCTGAGCCTCAGTTTTCTTGTGGAAAATGAAAACAACATTCTCCATCTCATATAATAATTGTGATTATAAAGCCCATAATACAGTATTGCATCTTAAGACAGGTTTCCTAAAGCACTGCTCTTTACACCTCTCACTTTCCCTTTGCTTTTCTCAGTAACTCTTTCTTGCTATAGACTAAAAACTCAGCTCCGTATGTGGCCCTCAGATGCTCTCTATATTCTGACCTTGGCTATCTTTTAAAAAATTCTTATTTTATGTGTCCTACATATACTCAAACTAAACTACTCACTATCTGCCTCACATATCCCAGAAGGTCCTAACTCATGTCTTTGCTTTTCCTATTTTCTCTGACAATCATGCTCTATCTCCAGCATGTCAAAATTATGCCTAACCTTCAAGATTTAAGTTGAAATGTTTCTACTTCCTTGACATTTTGAAATTTCCCCTGACATCTTCAGATTGGAAATTCCTGCTATTCTCCTCTCAACCCTCACAGATTTCATGTCAACAGCCATTTATCATGTGCCAACTGTGTGTCCAACTCGGTGCTAATCACTAGATATACAAAGACAAGTAAGACACAATTCTTCTCTAATAATGAATAAGAGTTGATTTCATATCACAGAACTTAAAAGGAAATTCTGACAGTAACAACACATCACGTTTTCCCTCTATTTTATTATAAATAATTGCTAATTACTGCCTGGGCTGAGGTAACATTTATACTATTAAAGTTAACTTCTACATGAGGAGGATTTTTACCATCTTAACAATGACAACAATAATGTAAACTTCAGAGAGATTAGAAACCTTAACCTCTAGCTTTTGTAACTGAGATCTGACTTCATGACTCATACCTAAACTACTCATATATGAGTTCATATTAAATATGAAGATGGAATCTTTTCTGAACTGAGGGAGGACTCATTTCATTACAAAGAAGGAACTGTGAGATTATGAGGTGTAGTAGTTTGGGAGCTACATTTAATTAATCTGTATATACTTCCATAGCACTCACTGCATATTTGATACTGGGTTAGTTAGTGAAAGTGGATTTTGAATGTGATCGTTGTAATAGTTAGGATGAGTTAAGTTATGTTGCTATAAGAAAGAACCCCCAAATCTCAGTAGCTTTTACAGCAACACAGGTTTAATTTTGCTCACACTACTTGATTGTTCATTACAGTCTTCTTCTGGTCAGTACGTTGGCTGACAGAGTAACCACATCAGCTGCATGTTGTAGTTTAGGTATCAGAAGAAAATAACTTTGGAAAATTCTGCATTGAAAAACATTGGCCGTTCAAGACTCAGCTCATTCTTTGCTGTTGCTGCTGTTAAATAAGAATCTGTTGATCATCCATTGATCATGCCACAAATAACATGGCAATCACTGGTGATAAAGCAAAAGTGAAGATGACAGTTGTTCCATCATGTCCAACCCTTCGTGACCCCATGGACTGTATCCTGCCAGGCTCCTCTGTCCATGGAATTCTCCAGGCATGAATACTGGAGTGGGTAGCCTTCCCTCCTCCAGGTGATCTTGCTGACCCAGGGATCAAACCTGGGTCTCCTGCGTCACAGGTAGATTCTTTACCACTAAGCCACCAGGGAAACCATAAAGCAAAGATTAGAACAAGAAAGGCACCTACACTCCAGCAGTGTAGAGAAATAATTATCCTCAAATTCTTTAATTACAATTGTGATGTTATGAAGAAAATTGTGTGGAACCATAAAAGTATAGAATAAGGATACCTCATAGTCTGAGAGTTTAGAAAAGACGTCTCTAAAATCATGATATTTAATCTGAGACCTGAAAGAAATTAAAATAAGCCAGGTAAAGTTGAAGGTGATGGGAGGGAAATGTAAGGAGCGCAAAAAATTCTAGAACCTTGCCCAATATACTCCCACAGAACTGGGTTAGTATCCATGCACAGCTATTGATATATTCATAACCCATTATTTCCATGTATTAGCATGTAACATATCCTATTAAAATGACTATTGCTAGTATTGTCTGTCCCCCTACCCTAGGCCGCATATCTTGATAGAATTTTATTTTCATTTCTGTATTTTCAAGGTTTGAGATTCAATAATTTTCAGAAATCTTTGTCAAAGTGATGAAACATGATAGCTTGCTAGACCTATAGAGTAAGCAGGTGTTGAATGAAATTTTAAATTTTTAAAAATATGTGTAAAACCGAGGAAACCAGATCTGAAAGAGGCACATGCACCCCAATGTTCATCGCAGCACTGTTTATAATAGCCAGGACATGGAAGCAGCCTAGATGCCCATCAGCAGATGAATGGATAAGGAAGCTGTGGTATATATACACCATGGAATATTACTCACCCATTAAAAAGAATTCATTTGAATCAGTTCTAATGAGATGAATGAAACTGGAGCACATTATACAGACTGAAGTAAGCCAGAAAGATAAAGACCAATACAGTATACTAACGCATATATATGGAATTTAGAAAGATGGTAACGATAACCCTATATGCAAAACAGAAAAAGAGACACAGATGTACAGAACAGAATTTTGGACTGTGGGAGAAGGCGACGGTGGGATGTTTAGAGAGAACAGCATCAAAACATGTATATTATCAAGGGTGAAACAGAATACCAGCCCAGGTTGGATGCATGAGACAAGTGCTCGGGGCTGGTGCACTGGGATGACCCAAAGGGATCGGGTGGAGAGGGAGGTGGGAGGTGGGATCAGGATGGGGAATACACTTAAATCCATGACTGATTCAAGTCAGCGTATGGCAAAAACCACTACAATATTGTAAAGTAATTGGCCTCCAACTAATAAAAATAAATGGAAAAAAAATTAAAAAAATAAAAATATGTGTTTTATATAATGTTGACACATAAAGATAACGTAATGTGAGTCAACACCAAAAGTTTCACCAGCACTTTACTTACCTCTCATCTTGTTTCATTCTCCAATATATCCAGCATTGTGCAAAAACAAAAGAATAGATTCCCTGTTTATATATCTATCCACCTGTGGGCATCAACAGATTATTTTAGCTGTGTGTTCCTGCTAAGCAATGTCAAAATAAAATGAAGTTTATTAAGTTTTGAAAATGATTAGAAGGAAAGTATAAACTAAACTAACTGTATCTCTAATTTCCCAGAAAAAAAGAGATCTATATTCAGAAATGAATAACTCCACCAGTGAAAGACTAAACACATGAAATCAGTTAATGCTGTTGAAAAGCTGGGGTGTTGAGCTATCAGGAAATTAATGTTCCACTCATTTATTTTTGAAAAGTGTTTGGTAGAACTTATCCCATTTATAGCAAGAGGAAAAGAGAGCTTACACATTTCTGGCAAGAAAAGGGCTTCCCAAGCTGCAGATAAATATTGATATTGGCTTTAAAGCAGCAATGATCACATGCAAAATCAAATACAATAGACATATGCAAGATTTGAAAAACCTTACAATTTTGCATTCAGTATCTTTCCATTTAAGTTAGATTTTAATCGATATTTTTGCTGTTGAAGGTTAACTAAGCCAGCAATTTGGCTGTCAATTCAAGAAGCATACAGATTTTTTTCCCTTAATACACATTTTTTTAAGATAAAACTGAATTCCAGGAGATGCACAATCTTAAGTTACAATTCCATTAGTTTTGACAAAAGCATCCAAGCATGCAACCTACATACCTATCTACAAAGTTTAACTGTCAACCTAGAATTTTCCGTTCAGTCTCTTCTCAGTTTAACTATCCCCCAGAGGCACAGCTACTCTGAATTTTTCTTCAACTTAGATTAGCTTTGCCTGTGGTAGGAATTCCTATAAATGGAATCATTTATAACAGTGCCTTCTCTGTTGTGTCTGGCCTCTGTGCTCAGCATAATGTCTGTACGATCCAACCATGTTACTGAATATACAAGTAAGGTGCTGGTGTTATTACTTAATATTATTCCATTATGTGAATATACCACTGTCTGCTTATCCATTTCAGTTTTAGACTATTATGAATAAGGTTACTGTGAACATTTTTTTGCAGGTCATTTTGTAAAAACAGATTTTCATTTCCTTTGGCTAAACACTTAGAATTGCCAGGTCACACAGCAGAACTTTGTTTATAAGAAAATATCAAAAGATTGTCCCAAAGTAGTTGTGCAATTTTACACTCCACAGAAACGTTTTAGAGTATGGGTCTCCCAGCCTTAACAGTATTTCTGTTATTGTTCTCTTAGAGACACCTCACTGTGATTCACGTGTGTATTTATTTCCCTGATGATTAGTGGTGCTGAGAACTTCTCATGTGCTTATAGGCTAGTCACAGTTTATCCTTTGTTAGCACTGCTATTGGAGATGCCTTTAACATATTGATAAAGTTGTGTTCTATTCCTAGCTTGTTAAAAGTTTTTATCATGCATAGATATTAAGTTGTTCAAAATAGTATTTTTGAACTTACTGAGATACTATTGGGCTTCCCAGATGGCACTAGTGATGAGGAACCCATCTGCAGACTCAGGAGACATAAGAGACGTGGGTCTCTCCCTGGGTTGGGAAGATCCCCTGGAGGGGGGCACTGTGGCCCACTCCAGTACTCTTGCCTGGAGAGTCCCATGGACAGAGGAGCCTGGCCGGCTACAGACCATAGGTTTGCAAAGAGTCAGATACGGCTGGAGGAACTTGGCATACAAGGTATTATTAGTTTTCTCTTTTACTCAGTGTGATTGATATATGTTATATATTAATATATTAATGTATATCAATAATGTAATTAATTTCATTGCTTGATTTTTTAAATATGAAAGTGACCTATTTTACTTGGAACAGAGGCCTCCTAATCCTTTTTATGTAATTTAGATTCAATTTGGTAATATTTTGTTTTGGATGTTTCTCCGAGGTTCATTCCTGGAGGGCTTTAAGAAAACTGTTGAACATTGTTTTCACAGTTCCTGATTCACTAGTTTTGAAGTGAGGATAAAAAATTTTCTTTTTAATATAGTTAGGTATGATATTGATAGCTCTGGTTAGGTGAGGGGCACACTTATAAAACCACGGTTTTAAAAGATACCTATTTAGTTGCAAATAATGCAACTGACCAGGGATTAATTTCCAAATTTTACAAACAGTTCATGCAGCTCAATATCAAAACAAAATAAAACACTCAATCATAATTTGGCAGAAGACCTAAAGAGACATTTCTCCATAGAAGACATTCGGATGGACTAGAGGCACATGAAAAGATGCTTAACATCACTAATTATTAAAGAAGTACAAATCTAAGCTACAATGAGATGTCATCTCACACCAGTCAGAATAACCAACACCAAAAAACCTGCAAATAATAAATGCTGGAGAGGGTGTGGGAAAAAGGGAACCTTCCTACACTGCTGTTAGGAGAAGTTATGGGAATATGTGGAGGAGAATTTATGGTAATGGATGAAGGTTCTTTAATAAACTAAAAATAGATTTTCCATGAATGCTAAATTACTTTAGTCATGTCCCAGTCTGTGCGACCTCATGGACTATAGCCGGCCAGTCTCCTCTGTCCTTGGGATTCTCCAGGCAAGAATATTGGATTGGGTTGCCATGCCCCCCTCCATAGGGTCTTTTTGACCCAGGGATTGAAGCCACATCTCTCATGTCTCCTGCATTGGCAGGTGTGCTCTCTGTCCCTAGTGCCACACGACTCCTGGACATACATCCAGAGAAAAACATGGCTCAAAAAGATGCATGCACCCCAGTGTTCACTGCTGCATGTTTACAATAGCCAAGGCATGGAAGCAACCTAAATGTATGTCAAAAAATGAATGGATATGGAAGAAGTGGTACATATATACAACGGAATATTCAGTTCAGTTCAGTTTCTCAGTCATGTCCAGCTCTTTGTGACCCCACAGACTGCAATACACCAGGCTTCCCTGTCCATCATCAATTCCCGGAGTTTGCTCAGACTCATGTCCATCGAGTCAGTGATGCCATCTAACCATGTCATCCTCTGTCACCCACTCTCCCCCTGCCTTCAATCTTTCCCAGCACCAGGGTCTTTTCCAATGAGTCAGTTTTTTGCATCAGATGGCCAAAGTATTGGAGCTTCAGCTTCACATCAGTCCTTCCAATGAAGATTCAGGACTGATTTCCTTTAGAATTTACTGTTTTGATCTTCTTGCAGTCCAAGGGACTCTTTTCCAGCGACAGTTCAAAAGCATCAGTTCTTCGGTGCTCAGCTTTCTTTATGGTCCAACTCTCACATCCATACATTACTGGAAAACCATAGCTTTGACTAGATGGAACTTGGTCAGCCAAGTAATGTCTCTGCTTATTACTCAGCTATAAAAAGGAATGAAATAAGGCCATTCACAGCAACATGGACAGAACTGGAGATCATCATACTAAGTGAAGTAGTCAGAGAAAGTCCCATATTATATTATATCACTTATATGCAGAATCTGAAAAAATAGATATAAATAAATTTATTTATAAAACAGGAACAGACTCACAGACTTAGAGAATAAACTTATGGTTACCATGGGTGAAGGCGAAAGGGGACTAATAGACTGGGAGCTTGGAACTGACATGTACACACTGTTTTATTTAAAATAAAATGCCTTTCCATGAAAAAAAAATGATACAGAGCTCTTTAGATTTTCTATTTCTTCTTGTATCAGTGTTTTGCTAAGTCATGTATTTTTTTAAAGATTCTTTTTTCCCATTTCACATAAGTTGGAGAGTTTATTTAGGTAAAGTTTTAATATTATTTTACTATGTTTTTCACATGTGGGGAATATCTAATGATGTCCTCTCTTATGATAAAGAGAATTTATGTGTCTGTATTTTTCTTAATGAATCCTTGAGGAGATTTATCAATATTTTGTAAGTTTCTAGAGAGCTACAATTGGCTTTATTAATTTTCTCTATTGTTTTTCTATTTTACTGGCTTCTGATGTTAATTTCATATATTTTTTTCATTTACCAATTTGGGATTTATTTGTTTATCTTCTTAAGGTAAAAATTTAAGTAATTAATTCTGACATAAGCATTTAAACTTTTTTCCTAAGCACTGCTTTAAATACATCCTGACAATATTAACATGTATTCCTTCTATGTCCTTTAGTTGATAATAATTTCTTGTTTTTCTCCTTACTTTTCACTGGCCTATAAGTTATGTAGAAGCATGCTGTTTGGTTTCCATATATAAAATATAGCATTAGTTATCTTATTTTTCAGATTTAATATTTAAAATTAATATTTAAATTCACTGAGATCCGTGAATAAAGTCAGTAAGAAAGCAATTTCTTTCTATTTCATAGCAATTTTCTATGACCCGATATATTGTTTATCTTGGTGAACATTCCAAATATAGTTGAAGAAAATGTGTATTATGCAGTTGTGGGATGTAATTTGTTATAATGCCAGGCCAGTGGTGATTGACAGGGTTTAAATATTTTATAGCTTTAGTGATTTTCTTGGTCTAGCTCTTTTTATTTTTTTTATATTTACTTTATTTATTTGACTGTGCTGGGCCTTAGTTTTGGCACATGGAATCTTCACTCTTCTGTTGAAGAATCTGAGATGCAGCCTATGGGGATCTAGTTCCCTGATCAGGGGTAGAACCCAGGCCCCCTGCAGGAGTGAGGAGTCTTAGCCATTGGACCACCAGGGAAGTCCCAGGCTTTGCTTCTTAATGCTAAGGGAAAGAGTTAAAATTCTCAGATCTAGTTGTGGATATTCTTCCTTCCTTCAGTTTGGTGCACACACAGAGATGAGTCCATGTTTTTCCAATGAACTGACCCTTTTATCATTACAAAGCATCTCTATATTCCTTGGGTAGTACTCCTTGCCTTAGGTTTATTTTAATATTTATATGACCACTCCAGCTTTCTTGTAAGTAATGTTGGTAAGTTATACATTTTTTTCCATTACTTTTTCCTTTTATTGTATTATTAGGCAGTGATTTAACCTCACTTTCTATCTTTATGTGTATATACATATATTAGTAACACCATATGGACTTGTTTTCCATCGATAGGTTTGGACATAGTATCCTGTAGACTAGAATATGCATCCAGCATTATTTTATCTAGTTTTGGCTGCTCTGGACTGCAGCAACGCTCTCTAGTTACGGCGAGCAGCCTTCCCACTGCAGTGGCTTCTCTCGGTGCGGAACCGGGACTCTGGGGCTTCAGTAGTTGCGGCGCACACAGGCTTAGCTGCCCCGTGTCATGTGGGATCTTAGTTCCCAGAGCAGGGGTCAAACCTGCATTCCCTGCATTGGCAAGTGGCTTCTTAACCACTGGAACACCAGGGAAGTCCCCAACATGATTTAAAAATAATCACAATGATTTTATTAGAGTACATCCCCAAGTATCATCAATCCTATTATATACACTTTTACAGATTATTAGATTGTGTTTAGTACTGGTCCTCTCAGTTAAAATCTACTGAGTAGTTATTAATACGATATTAGGTGCTGTTTAAAGAAACTTATAAGTAACAAAATTTAATCCCTTTCCAACCCTACGAGGCAAGAATTCATCACTTTCTCTAGTTTTCAGCTGAGACAGAGAGGATTGAGAAACTTGCCCAAGGTCACACATTTGGAAATGGCAGAGTGGGCTTTGGACCCAGACATTCTGGTTCCAGAACCTTCAGTCAAGGCTTAGGGGTCATGGTGCATAATTCTTTCTTTTAACGAATAAAGAAGGATGGAGACAGATGAGACTAAAAAGAAGGGAATAGAGAAGAGGAGGGGTGGAAGCAAGCCAAGGGAGCAGAGAGTAAGGAAGGAGAGAAGTGTCAACGGCTGCCAATGCAACCGAGACACTAATCACATAGCAACAGAACATTAACTGCTGGACTTTGCAATTGAAAGATGACTTCCATTAGAAAGCCTTGGTTAGGTACAGAAGGAGGAGGTCCATGATGGAGGCATGAGGAATAAAGCAGAGGTGATGAATACAGAGTGTAAACTTCTGAGATGCTGGTGTGGAAATGTGTCTGAGGATGAATGGGGGTGGGAGAGGAAATTGTGGTGTGTGGTTCTTTTGTTGAGAGGTGACTTAGCTCTTTTGTGTTTTAGAGTGAGAGAAATGTGAATGTGTTTATGGGCAGACAAAATGGAGCCAGCAGAGTGGGAAAGATCTGTACCTAAAACCCTGTTACAAAATCATTGGAAAGACCACCAGAGCTGCCTAAAACAAAGAGAAAACAGCAGAGGGCTGTGCCCAGTGGCAGAAGTGTGAAGCCGCTTCACCTGCCTCTCTGCAGTTTCTCACAGGCCACCTCGCCCTGGCATCCCAACAGACCCCAATTCCACAGTCAAATGCTAGAGGCACATCGGAATCTTTTTACTCTGACAAAACTGTCTGCTGATGAATTAAGTGTGAATGAATCAGATACAGATGGAGTGAGTTTCACTGAAAATAAACATGAATTACAAAACTGGAAGAGGAAAAGTGCCCGAGGAAAAATCACTCTGTGCCAAATGAAAATTGTTTGGAATGTTATTATTATTATTATTTTTTTACTTTGGCTCAATCTTCCCATCCATCCCTCTGCCATCCTTTAACTTGTTCCCAATTTGTCTGCAGAGATGACATTTTCAGACCTTTGGGGACCTTGGGAACACGTCTGGGGAAACCACGGAGGCAGGGAACTGATGGGAAGCAGTGATACGAGATGTGTATAGGCATTTTTCAGTCAGCACGGGGCCTCTAGGGATGCTGGTGAGAAATGATTCTGGCATGCTTCAAGGATGTCCTTCCTCCTTAGCTAGACAGATTCAAATGTGGCAACACATCAGAATGGAAAACTCCATGAGCTGCAGAGTCAGACTGACTCAGGTTGGAACTACGGAAATACCATATGCTAGCCATGTGCCCTTAATCAGGTGACTTGATCTCATAAGCCTCAGTTGCATTATCTGGAAAATGGGACTAACAAGTGATGTCTAGCTCATACAAATATTAGGCTTCAAGGAGGCTGTGCCTTCACAAAACAAACAGAAAGTGCCTGATAAATGCTATGAATGCAGAAAGTATTTCCACCCAGAGGGGATCACAGGGATCTCCAAAGTCATTTAAAAGTGACTTTATACCTATAATTCATACTTTTAAAAGGTCTATTCCAAGGGCTAAATGAAATAATACAGAGGGAGGGCATTGACATCACTGACATTCAGTAAATGATGGCTTTGGTGCGACAATATCAACGATTCAACTAAAACCATTAACAGGGAGTGGCCATGTGACTAGGTTCTAGCCAACTAAACATAAGCAGAATATTTGGTAGGGTTTTGGAGAACAGTCTGGAGGGTCTTCCCAGGTGGCTCAGGGGTAAAGAATCCTCCTGCCAGTGCAAGAGACATGCGTTCGATCCTTGGGTTGAAAAGATCCCCTAAAGAAGGTAACGGCAGCCCACTCCCGTATTCTTGCCTGGAGAATCCCATGGACAGAGGAGCCTGGCGGGCTATCGTCCATGGAGGCATGAAGAATCAGACACAACTGAGTGACTGAGCATGCACACATGATTTAGAAGGAGCCCACTCAGCCAGCATGCACCTTTTATTCATGCTCTTCCCCTCTTTGTCTGGGCCATGATTGTATTACTGAAAGTGGTTCAGCCATTTCGGTGGCATAACACGTGATAAAGAGGCCTGGGGAAAAGACAGAAGCAGCCTGTATTCTACTGGCATCTCAAAACAGCTAAGAAGCCCTCGATTGCTGACTTCCAGATCTTTGTTGTTGTTGTTATATATTACATGTGTGAGTGCTAAGTTGCTTCGGTCGTGTCTGACTCCTTGCAACCGCATGGACTGTAGCCCACCAGGCTCCTGTGGCCATGAGATTCTCCAGGCAAGAGTACTGAGGTGGGTTTCCTGAGCCCTCCTCCAGGGGATCTTATAGACCCAGGGATCAAGCCCGAGTCTCTTATGTCTCTGACTTGACAGCTGGGTTCTATACCACTAGCACCACCCAGGAAGCTCTATTTATTACATATATCCTATCATATTATTATAATAGGAAGAACACACTTCCTGATTTATTTGTGGCATGAGAGTTTTGGTTTCTCTTACTGGAAACCAAAGCAAGTCTTATTACATGAGCTTACACAAAGTCATATAAAGCACGGAGTTCAATATACCATATGATTAATACCGTACACTGCCACTTGTCTGTGGAATATAAAAAAACCAAATTCACAGAAACAGAGTAGAATGGTGGTTTCCAAGGGCCGGAGGTGGGAAAAATGGAAAGATTTTGGCCACAGGGTACAAACTCCCAGTTAAATAATGAAGTTCTGGGAATCTAATGTACTGCATGATGATTATATTTAGTAATACTCTATTATATATTTTAAAGTTGTTTATAGAGTACAACTTAGATGGTCTCACCAAAAAAAATTGTAATTATGTGATATGTTGGAGGTATTAGTTAATACTATAATGTAATTATTTTGCAACATGTGTTTCAAATCAATTATATCACCATAAACCTGAAAAGAAAGAAAAACACTATAGGATAGACTTCCCTATATATATTGGGACTCACCTTCTAAGACCCTGAAGTAGGTTGTTTCTGATTTCTCGATAAAGGAAATGACGGTCCAATGCTGTTTAACCCAGACTGGCTTAGAAGTGAGTTAAGCAGGAGCCAGGGGCACTGGGTGATGGTCAAGCTGTGGGGCCTGGTGTTGGAATGGATGAGGAGCAGAAGGCTGTCCACTGGGGCCAGAGGCAGATGCCGCAGTGAGACAGATGGGGGCCTGAACGGGTAGAACGACCATGGTGTCAGGAGAGCCGTCAAGTGAGCGTCCAGAGCTTGGAAAATTGGGAGAGGCAGGCTACTAGGTGACAACTCTCATTGACTGAGTCTACATTGTTGAACAACTTCCACAAGAGGCCACGTGGCACGATGAGAGTCAGAGCAGATCGTTGTGGGAAAAATGTAGACCCTAAAGAATATTCTAGACCGGGTTAGAATCCTGGCTTACTCAACTACCAACAATACCAAGTGATACCATCTCTCTGTATTCTAGTCTTCTAATCTCTCAACTGACAGCAATGGCTATTAGAGTGTGTCATTCACAGGATTACTGAATATGTATATGCATTATACATGTATATATATATGTGTGTGTATGTATATATTGAACATGTATATGTATATATATGCCTACTTCATTATTTCAGCAACAGTCCTGAGTGCCTACTATTATGCCATCCACAATGCTAGATGCTCTGACTTCAAGTAGTGTGGAGAATAACCATATTATCTAAAAAATGAGACACTGACGCTTTAAAATAAAATTCGGATCAATTCATTCTCCTCAAGTTCTTTTGGGGATTCCTATTGTTCCTGGAATAAAAACATGAGATGCTTAAAGTGACACATAAGAGCATGTATGATACTGTGTTGCTGCTGCTTAAAATAAAATCAATCTACTCTAAGGCTACCCTCCACTATCTCACCCCAGCATCTTGGTTTTATATATATATATGCTATGCCTGTGTGCTTGGTTATGTATGACTCTTTCTGACCTTTTGGACAGCAGCCTGCCAGGCTCCTCTGTCCGTGCGATTTTCCAGGCAAGAATACTGGAGCAGGTTGCCATTTCCTTCTCTAGGGGATCTTCTCAGGGATTGAACCTGTGTTTCCTGTGTCTCCTGCGTGGCAGGCAGATTCTTTACCCACTGAACTACCGAGGGAGCTGAGATACACACACACACACACACACACACACACACACACACACACATATATATACACACGTCATGTGTATGGTTATCTGATTAATGTCTGTCTCTTTCACTAGATCTGAGCTCTGTTTGGTAAGAACTCTTATCTGTTTCCCTGATGGCTCAGACGGTAAAGAATCCACCTGCAACGTGAGCCCAAGGTTCGATCCTTGAGTTGGGAGTATCCCCTAGAGAATGGCAACCCACTCCAGTATTCTTGCCTGAGAAACCCCACAGACACAGGAGCCTGGTGGCTATGGTCCTTGGGGTTGCAGAGTTGAACACGACTGGGCATCTAACACTAACTTTCTTACTTACTTCCCTGTTTTGCTGCCAAAACCCTAAACTGAGCAGTGTTCCTGACAGTTAGCAGGCAGGCAATAGAAAGGTTTTAAATAAATGGAACAATGAACGGCAGCTGAGAGCTACTGTGGCGGATCCAGTTATCCCGTGCAACGGGAGCGTGGAGAGAGCAATGGCAAAAGTCCACTTTGGAAGGAGGAAATGGATAATCCTTCGCAGAGAATAGGACGATGAAGCGTGGCTTTAAAGCACACCACAGAAAAATTATCCAAGCAGAGAAGCTATTTTGTGGGAAAACTCCCAGAAGCTACTGATTGATCAAGCTTCATTTTTTTTCATCTATAAAATAAGATATTTGATATCTATCATGAATAGAGGTTATATGTATCAGCTGAGATACATGATGTAAAATTGTCCACCCAACATATGTAAAGTATTATGATCAGTCTGTACTTTTCTCAGGAATCCTGCTTCATGAATATCTTTAAAAATTGAAAAGTCTAACAAGAAGAAGAAGAATTACTCTTTGGTGATTGTCTCCTGTGTACCTAGCACTGGATATACAGTATATTACTTTAATGCTACAACAAACTCTCACAGTAGCTAATATTTTCTCCATTTTAAAAGTAGAAAAGCTGATGTCCAGACAGTTCAAGTGATGTATGCAATACCACTGAGTATATTCTCTGTGAGATTTCACCTTACAGTGAAATCTTAATACAATGACTAGAGGTAGACGCATTCAACAAGTAGTGGTTCAGTCCCTATTGCAGAGCAGTACATCATGCTATGAGCTGGGGAAGCAACGTGTATAAAAAAGACAAGCATTCTGCTTCCGTGGAGCATACCATGCACTGGGATAAAATATAAGGTCAAGATCTGACTGATGCTGTTTGGAGCCACACCATCAGGGTGTCACCTCTTCTCTGCATTGAGGGCTATTTCTCCAGATTGATAGCCACTCATTTCAAACTGATGAATGCCTTGCTATTTCACCTTGATGCTTAATCTTCTCATGTCAAGAAGCCAGTAGCATAAGGGAGGAATCAGAACTGAACATGGTTAACTGGTGAGACCATTAGCAGAATGACATCCTCAATTCTCAGGTTGTATTGTCCAGACAAGAAAGAAGGAGGCTGCAGTTAGACCCAGGCACTTCAACTCTCGTTCACATCAATCTAGGACATGTTGGTACTCAATATGTACTTCAGAGATGTCACTGTAAGACATGAGATCAGTGGTCAGCTAGATTGAGCACATTTCCGCTCAATCCATGTTCAATAAAATAGACCATGTAAGTTATATAAAACTATATAAATTATGGGCTTTCCTTGTGGCTCAGCTGGTAAAGAATCTGCCTGCAATGCAGGAGACCTGGATTCCATCCCTGGGTTGGGAAGATCCCCTGGAGAAGGGAAAGGCTACCTGCCTCATTATTCTGGCCTGGAGAATTCCATGGACTACAGTCCATGGGGTTGCAAAGAGTCAGACAGGACAGAGAAACTTTCATTTTCACTTTCTTTCAAATAAATTATAGTATTTATAGTTTGTATAGTAAACGCTGTAATTTATAGAGCAAATACTATAAAATTAAACTGACACCCCACCACCGCCCTGAGCTGGTTTAAACCCTCGCCAGCACACCACTGGTGTAGCATCTCTCTTCAAGTCTCAGTTTCTCCACACGTAAAAGGGGTAGAAGAATGAAATAAGTTTAACGCCCCTAGAAGCCTGGGTGATGTATTTGGAGAAACCATGGTTTGAAACAGCACAGAACTAGATAAGTTCTAGATGATGGCCCTGTGTTAACTATGGACGTTCAGAGAGTTGTTTGCCTCTCTGAGGCTCAGTTCCCTCCTGTGTAGAATAAGGCTGCTAACTCCTACATCATTAGGTTTTTCTGTGCATCAAATGTAGTAAAACTTATAAAAACATGGGAACTACAGAAGCTAATAAATGTTAGACTTTCCCTATTCCTGCCACCTCCATGAACTATGAATGAAAAAGGAATGAATGAATTTTTTTTCAGAGTTGCTTTGCTTCTTCTCTACTTTGATCACTTTGAATATATTGATTTTGCTTAATACATACCCATCGTTTACTGATGATTTTTTGTTGTTGTCACTCTTATATGCTCTAAATTCCTGCTCTACAACTCTAATATTTTAAAGGATCTTCTAAACACAACAATCTGAAGCCAGTTTCCTTTGGAAGGGACAAGTGAACATGAATTATTCAATAGCTATTTGGTAGCAGGCATTGTGTTGGCATGTTACATATTTTGCTCATTAAGTCTTCCGATAAAGAAAGAGTGAGATCTACATTTCAGAGAAATATTTTCTTTGGGCATCTGCAGAATCCTCCTTATACCACCAGGGAGCAGTAAACAACCACAATTGAGGGTTTTGAAAACTCCAACTGCTTGGTGTCAGATAACTGCGCTTCTCTTGGGATACAACTCGCTGACATACCTTGAGTACGTCTCTCCTGGCCACGTTGTCACCTGAGGGTAAATGATGAAGGTAGAGACCTGTGAGCCAGAACAAGGTCACCCCTAACTGTAGACATGGAGAGGTAAGGGCTTCCGGGAATTGAATAATTGGCGATACAGTGTTTCAAGTGAGCAAGGAGATGATATATACAAGCCCCTGTTTGTTAGAGAAGGGGAGACTGAGGCCCAGAGAGAGAAAGCGATTATCAAGGTTATCCAGTGAGTTGACAGCAGAGCTGGAGCCAGAACCCGTGAACCCCATGTTCACACACAAACTCACTTGTTGACAAGTAGGCACATGTATGTGAAAGATTCTGATACCACTCATACCTGGTGTTGTTAAAGAGAAAGCTGCAGCTTTTCTTCCTGGTGGGTCTTCCCATCTTGGGACTTTGTAAAGGACTTTGTACGTAGCATTTCCATCTGCATTGTTATTAGACAAGCCTGGGTTTATGGCATCTTGATAGAAGACAGCCACAAATCCAGGTAACATAAAAATGGATCTACTAAAGGAAAATGCAAATATCATTTTTAGAAATACAATTATTGTGGCCACAAATAAAGGCTCATCCTCATTTTGAATGCGGTACCCAGAAAGGATTCTAGCAGGACATCAATGCACTCATTTGTTCTTTTTCCTTTCATTAAATGACAAGTTACTAGAGTCCAACTCTGCCTTAGGATCTGTATTAGAAATTATGAAAATGAATAAAAAATAAGAAGTAATACTTTGTTGCTGTACATGCGATATAGTTCCACAATCTAGTGGCACACCCTGGCAAGAAACTAGATAACTGCAATAGAGAATCATAAATTTTGTTTTGTTAGGATACATGCCAGAGGTTGCATTTCTGTTTTCCCTTCTTTTTGCTAGCAAAATATCTACCAGGAGTTCATTTCAATTTACCAAGAGTGGTCTCTCTTACAGGAAGTCATGAGCAGAGTAAGGCACCTTGGAGGTATGGATGCACATATAGATACATTGGAATCAATTGATTGTGACGGACAGTCACTCCTGAGTTACTGAGATTGTGGTTGCTGCTGTTCAGTCACCAAGTTGTGTCTGACTCTTCGTGACCTCATGAACTGTAGCACGCCAGGCTTCCCTGTCCTTCACTATCTCCTGGAGTTTGCTCAGATTCATGTCCATTTAATTGGTGATGCCATCCAACCGTCTCATCCTCTGCCACCCCCTTGTTTTGCCTTCACAAAAGAGAGTTGGAAACTAAAGCACATCTCTTGGAAGGATGAGTGTGTAGCTTCAACAAATGGGGAAGGATAATCTGATCCTATGTACATGAAAAAATCTGCCTTTCCTCTTATACTGATTCCCAGGAAAAGGACACAGGGATTCTAAAGTGGTGAAATATCAGATTTCATACTTAATTTGACCAGAATTTTTATGCATAGCTGATAACCTGAGAAGGGCCCAGTATGTACTTGAATGAACGTAGCGTGAGGATTTTCAAACGGAGAGCCAGCCACTGGGGTCCCTTGGCCTGGCTTAGTTCAGAGGATAAGAGCATGTTCTTCTTGGGAGAATCGTAGCAGGTGGCACAGAGTTTGGACAAGTGAGCCTCATGAGAAGGTTAGCCCAGGATGGCCGGTCAGAGTAGAGATTAGGGATTTCCCAAAGGAAAGATTCAGTAGTTATACAAACAAAAACATTCCTATGTGATGCCACTCCTCTTATTTTTTTTTATTTTATTGAAGTATACTTGATTTACAATGTCATATTTTTTCTCATTCGTTGTCTATTTTATACATAGTATCAATAGTGTATATATGTCAATTCCAATCTCTCAATTCATCCCACGCCCATTTCCCTGCTGGTATCCGTGTGTTTGTTCTCTGTGTATGTGTCTCTATTTCTGCTTTGCAAATAAGTACATGTATACTTTATTTCAGAAGCTAAACTGAATTGCATTTTGGATTATTTTTTGCATTTTGGATTTTTTAAGCTCAAATTTTGCTTGTTTGTTGTTGCTGTTGTTCAGTTGCTGAATCATGTCTGACTCTTTGTGACCCCATGGATTACAGCATGCCAGGCTTACTGGTTGCTGTTACTGATTGCTTATTTTAGGGAAAATAAGTCTTTGGGAAAGGGTATTCTAAAAAATCAATTCTGTGTAGTAATGAAGTAATACTGGGTTGTCATAACATCTTATGGAAAAACCCAAGTGAATGTTTTAGCTAACCCGGTATAATGGAGTAATATGCAGTAATGAATCAAATGGGGAGCTGAGGGTCACATACGTGACTGTTTTTTAACTTTGCATTTGAGAAGCAGTTAGTCGAGGTTAAAATGATACTGAAGATGCAGTTTGCTGTGGAGCTGTGAGGAGGGACCCCAGCAACGGCCGTACCACGGGTCAGGAAAACCTTCCCAAGGAGAGAGACCTGAAAATGAGTGCAGATGAACTCAGGAAAATCATCAAGAGGGAGGAGTCTGAGCAGTGAGTAGTTTTCCATCTGAAAATCAGATCCAGGTCTCAAGTCTTTTTCATTAACCTTGTAGTGTCGGGGGGAATCAAACTTTTAGACTAGTGGAGGGTCTGATTCTATTCTGCTTGTCTGCTTTGCTTTGTTTCTGGCACACCAGCTTTGGAATGTTATATGGCCAAAGCATAGGGTTCATGAGCAGAAGGAACAGAGGCTACTGGCCTTGCTCACTGGGTTAGAGTCAGAGGTTATCTTCCAGGCTGTGGGAAACACCGAAGGGGAAGATCCTCTTGGCTTCTGGAATAGCCTCGCCACCCCCAGAGTGTGGGGCATTGATTAGTCTCTCCATCCTGTGCCGGAGATCTGCAAGGACAGAGCTGGTCAAGGAGTGCACCATCACTTCCCAGGCGCTGTTGACTTGCTCCTCACCACTATTCCGCTTTGATGGGGGAGGAGCATGCGCTCCAGAGCACATCATGCTAGGAGGGAAGGACAGAACCCCAACTCACCCCAGGAGCTGCAGGTGATAAAAGCAAATTGTGTTTGGATCATGCTGTCTGTCATCTCCCCTCTGTTCTCCTTATTGCTCTCTTTAGTCCACTTCTCCCCTGGAGAAGGAAATGGCAACCCACTCCAGTACTCTTGCCTAGAAAATTCCATGGATGGAGGAGCCTGGTGGGCTACAGTCCATGAGGTGGCAAAGAGTCAGACATGGCTGAGCGACTTCATTTTCTTTCACTTGGTCCACTTTGTTACAGAATCTGACTCCAAGCACTTTCTCCTCCTGCTTCGTCTCCTGTTACTCATACCCTGCCCCCCGACTCCTAGTACCCCACCTAAGTCTAGGTCTCGAATACCTTTAAAGTCTTTGCAGCCATCATGTGCAAATCCAGTCTTCCAACCTTGGCATGTTTTTACTTCATTCAGAAAACAATCCTTTCCATTCCGCATACTGGAGAATTCCCATTCTTTGCTCCAGTCTTGGGTTAGACATCACCTCCTCCAGAAATCCTTCCCCGACTCAACGAACAGACTTGTTTCTGCATCATTCCTGTGCTTTCCTAGTGCTCCCGTCTTCCCTCACACCTTCCACAAGGTAGTGGAATTACCTGGCTATTTATTTGTCTTTTTCATCAGAGAAATAGACTCTAGCAACTGTAGGGAGACCTCTCCTATTCTCCATTATCTCTCCAACAGCAAGTGTGGCATTTAACAATCAAGCGTGTTCAAAAAGTATATATCGATTAGATGAGTAGATTAATGAGTGAAGAAACTAGTGCGGACAATTTGCAAGAATTGAGAGCGCGACGTGAGGAGAAACACGCCAAGGCTTCAGGGGAATAGGCGCCTGTGTTTCCATGGCAGCTCAGGCTGTCTGTCTTCTGTCTCTCCCAGCCATATTCCCACATTCTGCCCTTGCTCAACGGGTCAAGCAGGGTCTACTCAAGAAAGAAGTCCGTTTTCCTCTGAAAAGTGTTCCCTGCTTCTACTCTGCATTCTTGCACCTCTGATGTCAGTGAAGCCAGGAGCGTCTGGGATTTCTATTAGCACCAGGTTGTGAGAACAGACTCTGGGCCAGAGCTGCAGCTGGGAAGAATGTCACTGTTGTGAAGGCGCTGTTCTGAACGCACACGGAGAGAGCAGGAAGGATATGCAGGTGTAAGGGACAACAGATGAGAGCCGAAGACGGGGACCCTCAAACACTAGGGGACTCTGTAGAACAGTGAGCTTTGAGTGTGGAGGGAAGTACACTTCCCGGAGTGGGAAGGCAAGTCTGCACTAACCATCAGGATGACCTCGGACAAGGGATTTATCTTTGGAACTCCAGTTCCTTATCTGTTAAGTCAGACTAATCTCAGTCCCTAATTCTTAGGCATGTTTGACAGATAAGATGAAATGATTCCCTTGGGCTGCTTCAAGTGAGTCCTGGGTACTCAGTAAGCTTGGTTTGTCTGTCTCTCCAGGTTCTCCAGAGAAGTAGAACCACTGGGGTGAAGAGAAAGAGACAGAGGCAGAAAGAGATTGATTATAAGAAATTGACTTGTGTGCTTGGGGAGCCTGAGAGGTCCAAAACCTGCAGGGCAGGCTGGCTACCTAGAGACCCAGGGAAGAATTTTTGCTGCAGCTCCAGTCCAAAGTCAGCCTCCTGGCAGAATTTTCTCTTTCTTGGGAAAGGTCAGTCTTCTTCCTTAAGGTCTTCACTTGATTAAATGAGGCCCACCCACATGATGGAGGGTTATCTGCTTTAAAGTCTACTGATCTAAATACCAATCTCATCTAAATAATACCCTCAGAAAAACATTTAGAGTAATGTTTGATCAAATATCTAGGTACTGTGGCCTAGCCAAGTCGACACACAAAATTAACCATGACCCTATCTATCCAACTATCTATCCTCTATTTATTACATTAAATGTAAGAATGAATGGGGGAATTCTGCATCCCTTAAATATAGTATGAGCCCACAAGTCTTAAAATCAACACAAAAAAGGGACAGAATCAGGTCATTTGCAGAGACATAGATAAACCTAGAGGCTGTCATACAAAGTGAAGTAAGTCAAAAAGAGAAAAGCAAATATTCTATATAGACACATATATGCAGAATCTAGGAAAGTGGTATGGATGATCTTATTTACAAAGCAGAAGTAGAGACACAGACATAGAGAACAATTGTATGGATGCCAAGGGGGAAAGGGGGTGCGTAGGATGAATTGGGAGATTGGGGTTGACATATTACACTACTATGTATAAAATAAATAACTCTTAGTATTCGGTAATAAACTAAATGGGAAAAGAATCTGAAGAATATATGTATATGTGTAACTGAATCACTTTGCTGTACATCTGAAACTAACACGCTATACATCAACTATACTTCAATAGGAAATAAAAAAAAAATTTAAAAATCCAAATAAATAAATAAATAATGAGAACCTACTGTTTGCAGAGGGAACTCTACAAAAAAAAAAAAACAACAAAAAAAAACACAAACACAAATTCACACAGCAACAAAGGGCCTTCATTCTATTTTAGTCTTCCATTGTAGATGCCCAGGAAACAGGGACTTCGGTCTCAAGGGCAGTATCAAGCACTCACTGTATTAAAGGAGTCTACATTACCTGTAGCCTGGCGTGCTGAAGTCCATGGGGTCACAAGAGTCGGACACAACTTAGCAACTGAAGAGCAACATCTTACCAGTTCTCTGCCTCCAGAAGATGCACGTCAGCGTCCGTTAAAAGAAATGCTTAATCTGGTTTTCTGGAAATGTGGGCAAGTAGCAGCCCATGCAATAATGGTGCCCATCACGGGCTCTCAGCTACCAGAAATGGAGACATCAGAGAAACTCTGATTATTCTTCTCACCCCGCCTTCATCTAGGGAGAGCAGGCAGTAGTGAGATACAGAAGTCAGACACGCGCCATCACCATGACTGCCAGCTGGGAAGCCTGGGTCTCTGTCTCCAGCAGACAAGCCCAGTCTCTGCCTGTGCTGGCATGTTGTCTCCAAGGTACACAGGGTACTCTCCCAGGAGACCACACCTGCACTGAGCTTCCTCTTGGGCCACGGCTGGGGGAGCGACCCTGGGTTGGCTATTTATTCTGGACTTTGGTCCAGCACAACTTATCCCCGCTCTCTCTCTAGATGTTAATGGGGCTGTGCTTGACTTCCTAGCCAACTCAATGGGAGTCATTTCAAGTTTTCTGTAAATCCTGCAAAATGCATTTTGCATCAGACAAGGGATATCCCTTAGATGTGGATATCAGGAGTGAAAGTGACTAAACGTCCCTGTTTTTAGCTCATTGGGTTACTGTTGTACTGACACAAGCTAAAATAATAGAGTGGGACCAATATGCACTGAGCACGCTCCACTCTGGTAATCACATTTTTCTTCTGCCCAGTCTGGCTGTTCAACCCTCTCTGTCTGATTATGACATCTCCTTCCTATAGTAAAATTGTTCCTCAATCTGTAAGGTCCTAGTGGAGGAAGGAACCATTTAGCTCCCAATTGCCCAATCACAGGGAGATCTAGGTTGCATCAGGAATAATGCTTGATCTCATTGATCAGAGAACATACCAAAGAGGGATGTGTATGTATGAGACAGAGAGAGAGAAAGACTGAGAGAGAGAGAGACAGGGAGACAGAGAGAGAGATGGAGAGAGAGAGCAGAGAAGAAAAAGGAGGGCGACGGGAGGTAAGGTGGGGGAGGAGGAGGAAGTGGAGGAGAGGAGGAGGAGATTATTTAAGACTTAAAACCAATAGAATCTACTGTAACTGAAGTCAGTTACACTCCCTGGACAGCATAGATTATTATATGTGTGTGTGTTCAAATTATAGATAGTTTATGTTTTCTGTGGCTTCTTAAAATTATTTTTTGAAAAATATAAACAACAGGAAAAAAAAAAGGCTAAACTAAAATATTCCAACAGAAGGAATTCAATGTCGCTATTCAATAAATGGTATTTACAGCATAGTTAAAAATATCAAATAATGATAATGGTAAACAACACTAGTAGGAGGAATCCCACAAATACAATGTTGAGGTAAGGAACTCAGACCCCCAAAAGTACGTGAGGTATGATTCCATCAATGTAAAGGTCAACAATAGACAAAATGAATGTATTGGAACCTATGGTATCAGCAGTGAGGAGGGTGATCAGCCTGGTACAAGTCCTGGAGCGGCGTAGGAGAATGTAAGTGGCAATATTCTGTTTTTCTCCTGGTTACAGATGTGAGTTCCATTTGTGAGCATTTATCAATCTGTGATTTGTGTACTTTTATATACATATGTTATACTCCCATGGAATCTAAAAGCAATTTATTTTTTTTAAGTAAACCTTACCCTGAATTGCCTACATCAATTGCTCAGGAAAGATAGCTAAGTTATTCACACAAATGTGCTGTGATATAATACATATCATTTTTTTAAAAAATTCTGAACTAGTCCTTACTGGTTTGAAAATTAGTGACTTTTGCACTTGCATTCTTCCCAGCTTCCTTTTTTTGCAATCTCTCAGTGGAATGCTTCTGAATCCACCCTTCTCACAAATTACCGTAATATTAAAGGCATATTTTTCTGGGTCTTATCCATGATCTGTGTTCTGAAAGGGTCAAGAGGCACCAGCTCTGCTTTCTCTAAATGATAACATAGCCTTGCCTGTTTATGGAAGGAAAGAGCAGTAATTACTGTGCTGCTCCTTTATTTACAGAGAACAAACTGAAATTCACCTATGCGAAACATTCCCAGATGTATCATGTATATGTAACTAGTAAAGCAGCATATTGTTGTTGTAGCAACCAGCACCATTTTCCTCTTTGGGAGTAAATTTTCTTTTATCAGGGAAAAGTCCCTTGATATGTGACTGTGATAGAAATTGAAGTACCAAGGGCCTTGACGTTGGCTAATTCTAGGACTTCAGAGGAAAAAGGCAAAGCGGTCCATTAAAAGAATGGAAGAGCAGTGGATTTGTGGTTCTTTAGCGAAAGGGAAGAGAAAGAGTTGAAAGCTCAGAAAAGATGAGAGAAAGTCTTTGTGGTATGAAAGAATATTTTATTTTATTGGAAGAATATTTTTAAAATGAAGATACTCCTATATGTCATTTAACTACTTGAATTAATCTCATATAAACCCTAAATTTAAACTCTACTGGATCAATAGTTGACTTGTGTGAATATGGTTTTATGGAGCCTGAAGACAGGGCTGAGTTTCTCATGTTTTCAGAGAATCAGAGACCAGAAAAATAAGGACCTCCAGAGGCAGAGGAGACCCTGAGAAATGAGCTGGGTGTCTACTGAATATTTGGTTAAGCCCTTGACTTGATGGAAACACGCAAATCATGGAACCAGAAAGGGAGGAAGATGGGGGTTCAGGCAGGAAATCAAGTGACAAATGAGTTACCCAAACACGCATACCTGCCTGTGAAGTCACTTGAGTCGTGTGCGACTCTTTGCGACCGTATAGACTGTAGCCAGCCTGGCTCCTCCATCCATGGGATTCTCCAGGCAAGAATACTGGAGTGGGTCGCCATGCCCTCCATCAGGGGATTTTCCTGACCCAGGGGTCGAACCCATGTCTCTTACATCTCCTGCATTGGAAGGTGGATTCTTAACACCTCGTGCCACCTGGGAAGCCCCACATAAATGAGAGAGTGAGTAATCTAGAAATTATGCTTCTCACCGCACTGTGGGTAGAGTTTTAGGGTCGCAAAGAGTTGGCTACTTACTGTAAATTAAATATACAAACAGCCCCTAAGGGGTCAGTGGTAAAGAATCCACTGCTAATGCAGGAGACACAGGTTTGACCCCTGGGTCAAGAAGATCCCCTGGAGGAGGAAAGGGCAACCCACTCCAGTATTCCTGCCTGGGAAATCCCAGGGACAGAGGAGCCTCACAGGCTACAGTCCATGGGGTCACAAAAGCGTCAGACATGTCTTAGCGACTGAACAACAACAAGGGTCCGCAACACTTCTGTAGAAGGGAGAGTTTTGCCTCCTTTCACGAAAGTAAATGACTCATCCCAGATTGGAGAATTTACAATTCTCAAAAAAAAAAAAAAAATGTGCTGGGGATACAGTGATGAACACATCAGACATGGCCCTGGCTTATGTTCTAGCAGAAGCAACAGAAATGAAAGATATTACCACGTAAAGTGCCATGTTCTACTAGGGAATCAAAATCCTATGAAAGTCTGTGATGGGAAGCGAAAACTTCATCTGGGGAAAAAAAACCACATCTTGAGGAAGAAATCAAAAAGGCAGACAGTGTGTATCAAGTTGCCTTAAAGACCAAGAGAACTGTTAGGAAAAAGTAGAGGTAGTCATTGATATAAATCTAATTGTCATTGATGTAATATCTAATCTGGTTCCTTCTAATCCATCTTAGGTAACTATTCAATAACTTAATAGTCAATTATGTTCCTTAGTAGACCTGTCTTCAAGGGTGTGTAGTGTTATACTTGACAAGTTAAAAATTGCTCTAAAGTTTTATAAATAATTCTCTTGGAAAGTTAACGTCATTGGCTTTTTCTTTCTAGAAAACAAAATGTTACTTTAAAAAGTGGTAAAGAGTTTCTGCATGATTTAATATGAAGGTCAAAGAAATAAAATACCATTATCCTACACCTTAAGCATCAAATCTTCTTATAAACAGATAAAGTAACTAAGATCTTTAACAACAATAAGTCTATGTGTTTAAAGAGCTAAAAATATAACACTACAAAGAGATTTTTCCCATTAGAATGGCAATATTTAAAAATATAAAAAATAAAAAATCATGGCAAGATAATGTTGAAAGAGGAACACTTGAAGAGAATTTAAATCAGTACTCTTTTTAAGAGGAAGAAGCTATTAAAAAAACAAACTTGCATCAATCCTTTTATCTAACAATTTTATTTTTAGGATACTACACAGATTTATTTTCACAATCACATACAGATATTCTTTGCTGTTGTATCATTTTTGTAATTATTAAAAGTGGAAAGACTAACTCTTAAGAGTGGAGAAAAGGTTACATTACATTAATCCTCAAGGATTCTTCCTGTGAGAACAGTGCAGCCTTCATAGGGAACAGAACATTTATTTCTAAGATATAAGAATAACTGAAAACAGCTTGAATGCCAGTACTACACATAATCTATGCACCTATCTTTCTATTTTTCTGCTTTCTGGTCCTCTTCATATCCAAAGAATCTCTAAATTATGTGAATCCATAATTACATCCCGTGCATTCTGTGTCTATGTGTGTGTCTGTGTACTTTTTCCACACGTACAAAAATGCTCAGAAGGACAGGTATTCAGGGTTCCAAAAATGAGATGATGTTCATGCTCTTTCACCTATGTATTTTGATAGAGTTAAAATTTTTTTAATGAGAATGTATTTGTGGTTTATCATTTAATTGAAATGAAATACAAAGAAAAAAAATGTGACCGTATGTTTCCCCTGGTTATCTTCATCTGCCTTTGGGTATAACAGCACAGTCCTGTTTGTGAGCGGTCATCTCTGTCTAGAGAGCAGAGGCTGTTTTTTATCCTATGCCTCGCACCTAAGAGGAGAAGGAAACAGCACCCCACTCCAGTCCTCTTGCCTGGAAACTCCCATGGACGGAGGAGCCTGGTAGGCTACAGTCCATGGAGTCTCAAAGAGTCAGACACAACTGAATGACTTCACTTTCACTTTTCTCTTTCATGCATTGGGAAAGGAAATGGCAACCCACTCCAGTGTTCTTGCCTGGAGAATCCCAGGGGCCGGGGAGACTGGTGGGCTGCCGTCTATGGGGTCGCACAGAGTCAGACATGACTGAAGCGACTTAGCAGCAACAGCAGCAGCACCTAATAAGGGCTCGGTGAATCCTTGGGGCCTGGAGCAGTGACTTCTCAGCATAGACTACATGTTTCAAAAATATAAGGACATCCAGAAGCAACTTAAATGCCTATCAATTAAGAATGCGTATAATACAAAGCATAGTTTATCCAAATATCCAAAGAGAGAATAACATGCAGCTGTTAAAAGCTGTTTTATAAGAATAGTGAATAATTTGGCAAGGTGTTCCAAGTAGGTAGGTAAGAAGTGGAAGTCCCAAGATAGGGCGCACAGCTAGAACTCAAGTGGCAACTGGAAGAATCTCCCCTTTCCCCCATTCCATCATTTACCCGTCAACCTTCTCCCCTTGGAGAGTGCCAGCAGGACCAGTTTTAGCCTTTGCTGGAGGAAAAGCCTGTGTCTGTCTTCTGAATGTAATAAAGAGTCTGACTCCACTTTTCGATGCTTGCTCATGGTGGGCGCTTTTCCCTTCTACATCTGAGAAGACTGATGAGAAAGCCCGGCACTCCCTGTTTTGGGGCCCGTGGAGGGTTCGAAACATGCAAGCCCCTGTCCGCACAGGGGAGCCCTCACCCCAGCCCACCCTGTGGCCACGTTAACAACCCAAGCCAGTCCCCTCTTTCTGCACCCTGAAGTTCATTTCCAGATAAGCCTGGGATCATGTTCTATTCTCCCCAGAAAACTTAATTCTGTGAGTTAAAAAAAATCTGTTCATGCCTTCTTGGTGGGCATGGGACCATCAATCTCTACATCAAAACCAGATTTGGGTGGAGGTCTACCCTGTCTCTGCAGAATGTCTGCAACACCAACCTCGGAGTCCATTTAAACCCTGGACTGTGAGTCTGGGGTCTGGATTTTGCAAGCCACACCTCCCCTTAGCCACTTCTTCTCCCATTAGGCTCTAGAAACAGCCTCGGTCTGGGAGAGGGGGGCACTTATTCCTTCTGGATGACTTAACTTTTCTCGTTAGCTTCGCTCTAGCAATGACCACGCAATGGCCCCTCTCCTGAGTAATGATAAGGATCTAGCTTCTGTATTTCCCCCCACATACTCAGAGCCTGTTTCATCCTGCACTCTGAGAAAGACTGGCTCCAGCCAGCTCTGCTGTTCCTGAGATCTAAGCCATAGATCTTTAAGTTCCTTCTCCAAGCTCCTGATGCCCCAGAACCTGCTGGCCGGAGCCCATGGGATGGGATAAGCTCAGCCTTTTCTCTTTGTGTCTCTCACTCTGGTTCCTGTTTCCTACAGTTACTTTTTTTATTACCTTATTTAGTTAGTTTTACTTTTTACTTCTCCAATTCCCTGTATTAAATCTCTCTGTTAAAATGACTATTGTGTTCTCTGTTTTCCTAATTAAAAAAATATATTTATCTGTGTTGCATCTTAGGGTCTTAATTGCAGCTCACTGTATCTTCCTTGGGTCTCATGGCATCTTTCGTTGGGGCAACAGACTCTCTAGTCGTGGTGTGGAGGCTCAGTAGTTGCCGCGCTCAGGCTTAAGTGCTCTGTGGCATATGGGATCTTAGTTCCTTGACCAGGGATTGGACTTGCATCCCTTGCACTGCAAGATGGATTCTGAACCACTGGCCCACCAGGGAAATCCCTGCCTGCTTTCCTGATTTGATCCTTCCTGATACAAATTGGAATCTACAGCGGTGGGGGACACCGTTCTGTCCCAAGCTTTAGAAATAAGCAGTAATCTTTCTCTGGAATATTATTTCTCTATGTTTGGAAGAAAACCTTAGGTTCCTCTCTGGTCTACCTACATTTAATCTAAGAATACCTAGAGGGGGGCTTAGGGTCAGCCTCCTCTAGATGAGCTGAAGATACCACTATTCACCCTTTTCCTCAGCTGTCCATTCTTTGTGAGGCAGATACCATTTCCCATGCAGCTTACTGTGTTAGTATAGTTGATGTAATTTTGCCCACAGTAACTTTGAAGGCACTTGTTCCATGGGCAGGCTATGGAAGGACCCCTCTTTAATTTCAGACCTAAGATCCATTCTCCAATCCTGCCTTATAAAGAAGCCCTACATATTAAACATTATTAAGTCTCTATTATTATTATTAGCTCCACATTTACTTCTTGAGCTTCTTCCTAATCTTCATTGTAACCTGGAAAGGAAGAACATTAAATGAGTGGTACCCTTAACTTCCAAAGGAGAAATGAATAGTAAAAATCAGAGAGAGACTAGAATAGAATTCCCCAAACTACATAGAAAGACTTTGATCCCTGGATGATGTTTATAGCTCTTCTTTCTCTTTTATACCTTTCCACATTTCATTTATAGTGAATTTGCAGTATAATTCTGCTAAAGGAAAATTATAATAAAATTCAAAAAGGAAGATAAGCTAAATCTCAGAAATTATATGATGGGAGGAAATGGTGAACTTTCAAAAGCATGAAATTTGTAATCAAGTGATGTTGCCTCAGCCATGTCCCCAGTTTCTTGTGTATCCTCCTGGCCATGAGGAGATGTGTTGGTCCAAAGAGTGCAAGAAGAAATTAACCAAAGCAAAGGATGTGAAGGGCTCTTTTAAGAAGCATAAGGAAAGGGAAATGATCAGGTTAGGGGATGGAAGGAGATGTGAGGTGGAGAAATGAGGGGTGAAGAGGAGGAGAGAAAAAGCGCAGAGTTGGCATACGGAGACACTCAATTCACCACCATCTATGGAGATTTCCTCTGAAAAGAGGGTTGGCTCCTGGCCCCAGCTAGCAATGTCTCCAATCTAGCTTCCGCGTCAGATATCTGTCAGCACTCTGCGAGGACCATTGAAATCAAGGCCACATGAAATCAAGGCCGTTCACAGTTTGTGTTGGACTTCTTTAAGTCCTCCCACCCCTACCAGCTACTGAAAAGGGAAGGGGAAAACGTTATAAAGTTTCTCTAGCCATGGTGAGAATAGTCAAAAAGGAAATGAGGAAAAAGCAGCATTAGTGAAGGAGGCATGTTCCCAGGACTCCTCATTGGCAAAGTTTCCATTTATTCATTCCCCCAAATATTTGCTGAGCATCACTGCGTACCAAGTGCTGCAGTGAACACCGGAGACCGTTATTAATGCCAGCCTGAGCTAGGTGCTCTTTATCTCGCTGCATGTCCTTCCCGCAAACGAACCACAGTGCCTGGACCTCAACCCGCTTCCAAGCCCTCTGCAGATGCGTCCTTTCCTCTGGGGGCAGAAGGTAGATTGTACCGAATATGTGCTCAGATGTCTCTGGGGGAAACGAGACAAGGAGTTGGATCTCCAATTTCTTACCTCGGAAAGGTCACAGATCTGAGCAGCAGTGCTTCCTCCTCCTTTTCTGCTGGCTCTGAAATTTCTCCAACCTCCAAGTTGAATACGTGAACTAGGTGTCATTCTTCAAAGGTACATCCATATATACCTGTTTTTCACATGTTAACACCTTTGTCCATGCTGTTTTCCTCTGGATTTTCCTATATCTTTTTTTCCCCATTTGCTGGCAAACTCCTAGACAATTCGTGTTTCTTTTTCCTATAAAATATTATATAAATATACATACATGTGTATATATATATAGTTAGTTAGTTTATTAGTTAGTTGTTCAAGCTCAGTCGTGTCTGACTCTTTGCGACCTTATGGACTGTAGCCTGCCAGGCTCCTCTGTCCATGGAATTCTCCAGGCAAAAATATTGGAGCGGGTAAGTCATTCCCTTCTCTAGAGGATCTTCCTGACCCAGGGATCGAACCTTGGTCTCCGGTGTTGCAGGCAGATAATTTACCATCTGCACCACTATATAAATATATCTAATGCATGCAGACAGATGATAGATAGATAGATCAATCAAAGAAAATAAAGACCATGTATACCCCAACCAGCTTAAGAAACAGAACATTACAGAAGCTTCGAAGCTGCCTATGTGTCCCTTCCTACATGTATTTCATTGTTGGTCCCTCCCCAACCTCCAGAAGTGACCACTGTTCTAAATTTTGTGTTTTTTGCACAGATTTTCCCAACAACATATCCCTCTGCTTAGGCAGGGAGGAAGGGGGGAAAGGAAGGAGAGGGTAAGAGAGTAACATGGAAACATGCGTTACCTTATCCCCCTGTTCATTGTGCCTGTTTTAGACCATTACAAGGGTGGAATCATACTACATATATTTTCCTCATGAATGACTGTTTTCAATTAATCTTGCATCCTGAAATTAATCTACATTGATTTCTGCAGTGTAGTTCATTTTCTTTCTGCTGTATGGTATTCTAGTGTAATGCCTATGCTACAAAGCATCCATTCTACTGATTATGGGAATTTGATATTTTACAAGTTTTTTGCTAGTAAAATCAATACTGCTGGAATCACACTTACTGAATGTGTCCTGGCATACATGTACAAGTTTTTCTAGAAAATATTCCTAGCAATATAATTGCTGAATTCAGAATTTTTGAAGTTTAGTAAGTAATGCCAATTTATTTTCAATGTGTTGGATTAATTTACATTCCATCAGCCAAATATGATAGCTGTTTCTCTACACCCTTAACAGCCATCAGTATTGTTAGACTTTCTTTTTTCTCGCTAATCTCAAGTGTACTAAATTGTCCTCTTATGCCATTTTGGGAGCATCTCCTTTATAATTAATAATTATGAGCATTTTTTCAAAAAGTATACTTATGTTTCTGTTTTCATGGTGTCAGTCCACATCTTTGTTCACTTTTATATGTGGTTTCATTTTCTATACTTTATATATTCTAGATACTAACACTTTATTTTTGCTAAGTTTCATGGATAAATTTTCCAATTTGTGGCTTTTTCTTTACTCTGTTTGTGATGATTTCTAATAAACAGAAATTTTTTACTTTAAAATGTAATTAGCTTTATCAATCTTTCCATTTTTGATTTGTATTTATGTATATTTTTACACTTTAAGATCACATATATATTCTTCTTTTCTAATACTTTAACATTTTAATTTATTTTTACATGTAGTATAAATGAATATGTTCTTTTATCTTATCAATAGCCAAGTCCATTTATTATAATAATTATCCATATTTTCCTCCATTGTTCTGCAATATTGTTTTTGTCATAAACTGTCTATATAAATGCCTGTCCTACTGCTTAGTTTTCTGTTATTTCCATTAGTTTATGTCTATACCTGCAGCAATCTAAAGTGATTTAATTATATGGTTTCAAACAAGTCTTACCATATACCTGGGCAAGTTCCTTTCTCACTTGTCTTCTTCAGGAATGTCTTAGCTTCTGTTCGCCCTTTAATATAAAGTTTAGAATTAGTTTGTCAATTCCACAAAAAAGAGAGAAAGTCATGCAGAGATGTTGACTGGTATTCCATTAACTTATCTAGTCAATTTGGGGAGAATTAATATCTTTACTGGGGCTCCCTAGTGGCTTAGAATCTGCCTGCAATGTGAGAGACCCAAGTTCAATCCCTAGGTCAGGAAGATCCCTTGAAAAAGAGAATGACCACCACTCCAATATTCTTTTTTTTTTCCCTCCACTCCAATATTCTTGCCTAGAGAATTCCATGGACAAAGGATGCTACAGTTCATGGGGTTGCAAAGAGTTATTATTTCTAACTGTGAATATGTCATATTGATCAACTTATTTAGGACTTTTAAATATATTTTAGTACAGGTTCTTTTTTTAAAAAATTTCTACACAAAATATGCAGCATGTCATTTGATAGATTCATTTCTAAGCAACTTGCCTATTTGTTATTAGCAAATATTTTTAATTGAATCATCTAACTGTTCTTGAGCAAAGAAAACACTTGAATATCATTATTAATTTTATCTTAAGAAAATTCTTATACTTTCTTATTAATTTTAAACATATTTGTCTATTTCTGATTTATATATAGAATATATGATGAGGATTTTTATTTCTTATTTGCTAGTTTAATTGATTAATCAGTTAATTAATGTTGCCTTACTGAAATACTAGGCTCACTAGTATATCATTGAATCCTGTCTGGTTCTTGGTTTCATGGATAAAGTTATATTTTAATGTCGTACCATTAAGCATGAAGGTAGCGATATAATTTTTGTGAATTACTGCATCATTACTTAGGGGCTTCCCTGTGGTTCAGACAGTAAAGAATCTGTCTGCAATACAGGAGAACTGGGTTCAGTCCTTGGGTCAGGAGGATCCCCTGGAGAAGGGAATGGTTAACCACTCCATTATTTTTGCCTGGAGAATTCCATGGACAGAGGAACCTGGCAGGCTACAGTTAGTTCATGGGGTCGCGGAGTCAGACATGACTGAGCAACAAACTCTACTTTTACTTTTATACACATGATAAGGGGTTAAATTTCCAAAATAGGTAAAGAGCTTAGGAATTCAATAGCAAAATAATAATAATACAATTAAAAAACATGTAAAAGACTAGAATAGATATTTTTCTAAAGACATACAAATGGCCAATAAGTCCATGAAAAGGTATTCAGATCATTGGGAGCATGAAAATCAAAACCACAATGAGAAATTACCAAAAGCCTGTTAAGATAGCTTTAATCAAGAAAACAAAAGATAAATGTTGGCAAGGATGGGGAGAAAAGGGAACCCTTGTGCACTCTGGGTGAGAATGTTAAATTGATAACTGTCATTAGAGAAAAAAATTATGGACAGTTTTAAAAAAATTAAAAATAGAACTACTACGTAATCCATCAATCCCACTTCTGGTATACTTCTGAAGGAAATAAAATCAGTATCTGAGAGAAATACATGTATGCCCACATTCATTGCACATTATTTGCCATAGCCAAGATGTGGAAAGAATCTAAGTGTCTGTCAATGAATGAATGGATAAAGAAAAAAAAATGATACAGCTTTCATATATAATATATTATGTATTACATTATAATATTATATATAATGGAATATTATTCAGTCATGAGAAAGGAAGAAATCCTGTTATATATGATATGGATGAAACTGGAGTACATTAAGCTAAGTGAAATAAACCAGAGAGAGAAAGACAAATACTGTATGATCTCACTTATTTGTGTAATCTGATTTAAAAAAAAAGCCAAACTCATAGAAACATAGAGGAGAATGCCAGAGGGCAAAGGGTGAAAGTGGGAAAAATGAGAAGATATTGATTACCGGGTTAAAATTTGCAGTTATAAGGTGATATAAGTTCTGGGAATCTAATGTACAGCATGGTGACTAAAGTTAATAAACTGTACTATATACTTGAAATTAGTTAAAAAAACTAGATCTAAGCATCTCACCACAGCAAACAAAAGGGTAACTATTTGAGGTGATAGACAAGTTAGTTAACTGTTTTGCTGTAATCATCTCGTAATGTATATGCATATCAAATAATCAAGTTTGTACACTTTAAATATATACAATTTTGTCAATTTTACCTCAATAAACCTGAAAGGAGCAATAGGAAAAAAAAGTATTACTTCTTATTGCTTCTTGAAAATAGACATTCTTATTCACTAATAGAGGTTAACTTGTACTGAGTATTTTTCTGCATTTATTAAGGCTTATTTTTATCCTGTGATATCAGTATGATGAAACATCTTAATAGATTTTATATTGAATCAGTTTTGTTGTCTGGATTAGAGTGTATGTGTGTGTGGTCGGTCATGTCCACATGAGGGACCCCATGGACTATAGCCTGCCAGGCTCCTCTGTCCATGGGATTTTCTAGGCAAGAGTAATGGAGTGGGTTGCTATGCCCTCCTCCATGGGACCATCACTACTCAGGGATCAAACCCACATCTCTTGCATCTCCTGCCTTGGCAAGTGGATTCTTTACCACTGTGCCAACTGGGAAGTCCCCTGAATAAGAATGATAATGGATTAATCCTGGGCTTAGATTATGACTTCTTCACAATGGTCATTAAACTATATGGTTGAATGTTTACTTTTTTTTTTTAAGTCTACTGATTTACTCCCCCCAGTCATCTTGTATATCACTAGTATTACACATACCTCACAGGAAATACTGGGCTGGATGATTTCCCAACTCAGTTTTTTTCTTTTTTCTTTTCTTGCTACAAGACATGTAGTATCTTAGTTCCCTGACCAGGGATCAAACTTGCATTCCTTGCATTGGAAGCACAGAGTCTTAGCCACTGGAATCCCAGGGACGTCCCTTCCAACCGTCTTGAATTCAAGAGTCCAGTGAATGGTACAGATGAATGCTGAGTTCAAGAAGAGGGCTTTCTGGAGGTAGTGGGAATTCTTAGCTGAATCAAATCCTAGGAATAGTAAAGAAATGAATTCTATATTCTCTGAGACTGTCTAACTGAATTCTGACTGATAAACTGACATAGAATTAGCAAAATAAATATTTATGAGATACTTAAGTTGGCCTGGAGACTTACATCCCTGAACTTTACTCTAGATTTTATGGATCACTAGATATAACCAAATAATCAATCTACATTCCTAGCTAGTTGGCGTCTGATGAAAAACTCAATGTGAAACTTCTTGTGTGTCTGCTGTTACTACCTCACCAATATCAAGGTTGCTCATGAGAACGTAGTCAGGATTTTATGGTAGAGTCATCAGGACTATTCTCCAAATAGTTTAGTAGCTACACAGGACACTAAAAGTGAAAGTGAAGTCTCTCAGTCGTGTCTGACTCTTTGCGACCCCATGGACTGTAGCCCACCAGGCTCCTCCGTCCATGGGATTCTCCAGGCAAGAATACTGGAGTGGGTTGCCATTTCCTTCTCCAGGGGATCTTCCCAACTCAGGGATTGAACCCGGGTCTCATACATTCCAGGCAGATGCTTTAACCCCTGAGCCACCAGAGGAGCCCTCAGGGCACTAAAGTACGTCGTAAACAGCCTCAGTTTTTGCTTGCCCATAGACCCAACATTCAGAAACCCAGCGAGTCACCCTTCACCTGGCACTGTACTGCCCCCTGTGGGTGGGAAGCAGTTTGCATGGCTGTCTTTTCCCAGGAGAGGAAGACAGCTTGCTTTTTTTCTGTTCCTGTTTATTTTGCAGCAACTGAAGTCTTTCCAAACAGCAGCTGATGAACATTTCAGAGACACCACCCCAGACTGTCTTGGAAAAGCTGTAAAATTCAACTGTCACCTGAGTTAAGACTTCAAGCATGTAAGTAGCAAGCACGTCCCAGTTTTCAAGGGGTGCCCGTCTGACCCACGATGACCCAGCCAGCATCTCTCTGTATTGCACAGTAGGAGACATAGAATGGAAGACCTGGTCTTCTCACAGTCTTGCCTATAAGGTGCGATGATCGTTTTTCTTTTTTAAGTGGCTATCTGTTATTTCAAAAACATATCTGACTCTTGAAAATCTGCTTTATAAGCCAAGAAAAAGATGACTTAGATATCAGATGTTCACTTTTTACAAATAATCCCATGTCTCTAGTTTAAAATATTTTAAATCTAGTCCCAGATTTGCCATTAATTTACTATATTTCTTGGGCTAGTTATTGATTTGTTTGTCTCAGTATATCTATGACAACAGGAATTAAAATAATACAAAACGACTACCACCAAACAAAAATGGGATTAGGTAATCACTAGGATTACTAAAGATGTGTAGTTCTTGATTGGGGCTAACATCCAACAAGTCTTTTTTTTTTTTTTTTTTTTATTGAGGTCCAGTTGATTTATGACATTGTGTTAATTTCTGCTGTAAAGCAGAGTGACTCAGTTATACATATGTATATTCTTTTCATATTTTTCCATTAGGGTTTATCTTAGCATATTGAATATAGTTCCCTGCGCTATACAGCAGGACCTTGTTGTTAATGCATCCTATATATCCTAGCTTGCATCTGCTAATCTCAAACCGCCCTTCCTTCCTTCCCCACCCACCGTCCACAAATCTCAACAAGTCTTTCATCAGCTATCACTATCTAAGAGTCTACTTCCAGGGGCAAGTCTTCTGTGGGGATTAATTCTCAAAAACAGTCTCTGATTCATGCCCAAGACACAGGGGGAGCTGCCTGATATGAATACATATCTTGGGAAATTAGCGAGCAAAGTGAAATTAGGAAGTTGAGATATTGCCCAATTCAGCCATTAATGTACCTCCAAAGCATATACATGAAAACTGTGAGGCTGTCATGGCTAACGCCATGGCAGGCAGCCTAGAGTAGGAGTAGGCCTGGTTTCCCGGGGCAACATAATTATCAGGCCTCCTGGAGCCAGCCAATCAACATATCCCTAGCCAGAAGAAAGGGAACCTATCAGGGGAAAGCTGAAAGCCCCACGTAGGGCCAACAAAAATTACCTTGCAACTGTGTAACCAATCCGCTTACGCCAACTACCCACTGTGTAACCAATCCGATTGCGCCAACTCCCTGCTGCTTGTTTTGACCTAATAAATAACGAGAGAACTGGGGCTCGGGGCCTTTGGTCCTCACACACTTGGTGAGGGCGGGAGGCCCTGGCTCGAGTCAGTAATAAATTCCCCTATTGCGAGTTGCATTGTTTCGAGGAGTCTTCTTTCCCGACCTGGGACTCGGACTACGGGCAGAACAAAACAAATATCAAATTTTGAAAATTCAGATGTTCTTCTGTCAAATAGAGCGAGGGCAGTGTGAAGAGCTAAACACACTAAACCAGGTGGCAGGGGTGGAGAAAGACTAACAAACTTGGGAGTTTCAGAGGAGCAAAAATCATGGCTTAAACTTCAGATTGCCAAACACTGATCCTTGACTCTACCTCCTACTGGCTTTGTGACACCAGGTGGGTTGCCTGACCAGGGCCAGCTTCATGGACACGTGCCTTGTGTAATCACAACAGACCCCACACTTAGAAACATCCTGTCCTTGGTTGAATGTCCTCCATTCTGCCATCTTGAAATTCCCAACAATTTTTTGAAGAAGGAGCCATACACTTTCACTTTTCTCTGGGTCTTGTAATGATTTAGCTAGTCCTGAGCTCAATCTTTTCAAAATGTAGCTTTTCCATCTCTTATTTTTTAAATTAATTTATTTATTTTAATTGGAGGCTAATTACTTTACAATACTGTAGTGGTTTTTGCCGTACATTGACATGAATCAGCCATGGGTGTACATGTGTTCCCCATCCTGAACCCCCCCTCCCACCTCCCTCCTCATCCCATCCCTCGGGGTCATCCCAGTGCGCCAGCCCTGAGCACCCTATCTCATGGATTGAACCTGGGCTGGCCATCTATTTCACATATGGTAATATACATGTTCCAATGCTATTCTCTCAAATCATCCCACCCTTGCCTTCTCCCACAGAGTCCAAAAGTCTGTTCTTTACTGAGCTGGTTTGGAACTTTCATAAATTCATTGTTTAATCCTTAAGAGAATCCTGAAAAACAAAAAAAGCTGTAGGTTTTCCATCTCTAAATGAGAATATTTGTTGTTCAGGATTCTCTTAAGGATTAAGTGACATATTTATGAAAGTTCCCAACCAGCTCAGCACGTGATGTGTTTGCTAAATACACGGTAAGTCTAATTCTCTACTTTGATCCATTTTGAGACCTACATCTAACTCTTCTTTAAAAGGAGACATAAGACTAAGGGTTTCTTATTTCCTCCTCACTTTATTTTCACAGACTGGTGCAGTCCATATGTGGGAATGTAAAACCATCATGAATAAAAGTTGTTTTGGGCCAGCTCAGAAATATTAAATGCAATAAAACTTCTCATGTGTTTATGACTGGGTCTGCGGCCTCACATGGACTGGTAGCTCTGATAAAGCTTCTGAGAATTTCAACAGCACATGGCATTTCAAAAGTGCAACATGCCCCCAAAATAATTAGCATTGAGCTTGACCCTTTGCACGTCTTTTCCAGACAAATAAGCCCTTAAATGGCTAGTATCTTACTTCAGTGAGTCTTCTTAAGTTATGGGGAAAATGTGAGTTGTTACTATGGAGAAGTTACATCATTTATTTCCCTTCAACTCTCCATTCTTGAGACATTATTAGTTTTTAAAAAATGAGAATTTTTCAATTTTGGAAAAGGTCTTTTCTCTTCGCCTCTTGCTGAAGATATTTTGATGAATATCTTCCATTGTATGATCTTGTTTTCATGTATATATTTTCTTTATTTTAAATAAACTATTTTAAATAGTTTGGTATTATGCTTGTATAGTTTCATTTTTACCTAGAAGGGAGTAGAATTATGCATGAGAGTTAAACAAAATAAATAATAAAATCAGAATGATAAGCCACAGCTTATGAACTATGCACTAATATTGTCAAGAATTTAAAATGCCTTTTATTCAGAAAAACTTATGAGATATGTATTATTATCTCCCACAGATAAATGCAAAAAATGAGGTTTAATGAGGGGAAGCAATTCAACAACAGTCACATTGATTGTAGCATGAGACTTGAATCCATGTCTGTTGAACTTGAAAGTCTGTGTTTTAATCCTTATGATGTCCAAAGCAAAAATATCAGATCTGTGAAGGACACATCATAAGGAAGGAAAAATGCAAGTTGTCACTCATTCATTCAAGAGTCTAGTTGATATTCACAGAGCATGCTCTGAGTCAAACTCTGTCTCAGGCAATGAGGATGCAATACCTAGATTAGATATAATCACTTCCAGGGGCATAAAAAGTGAGAGACACGGCAAGCCAAGTAAATCTGCAGTTTGAGTTGTGCTAAACTCAAAGAGAAGTATGAAAGAGAAGTTCGGGATGCTTGGTGAGTGTATAGCAAGAGAATGGACCCAGATCTGATATGGCAAAAAAGGAGCGTTTCCTTGGGGAAGTGATAGCAGGGTTAAGACTTGAAGAAGATTAGGAGTATGTGGAAAATGGGGGTGTTAGTCTGATCACTCTATCAATGGAAGCATCATTACTAGGGTGGGGAATCTGACAGAGGTTGCAGTAGACACAATTGTCAGGGACAGAAGTGGGGAGAGAGATCTCTTTTACATGTACGAAGCCTGAAATCCTTGTGATACAGCCAAGCAGAAATGTCAAGGAGGCCATCTTATATATAGGTATAAAACTCGAATGAAGAGTCTAGACTGGACATACCGATGTGGGGCTAGTTGACAGAGATATTACAAAAGAGGTGGAAAGGATGGACAACAAAGGTGGAAAGATTGGACCTTTGAAAAGTAGAGGGAAACTTTATCTTGTGATAGTGGGAAAGAGAAAAAGAAGGTAAGGACACAGATAGATATAGAAGTTATGTTTTAGTACCACATGTAAGTACTATAATGGTGACTTGGACAAGGGACAACCATAGAAGGTAGGAAAATAAATGACTCAACTCCCTGGGAAAGGGGAGAGAGGGTTAGAGAAGCAGCGTAGACAATGAAGGGCTTCCCTGATGCTTCAGACAGTAAAGAGACTGCCTGCAATGCAGGAGACCCCGGTTTGATCCCTGGGTCAGTTCAATCCCTGGGTTGGTTAGATCCCTGAGTCAGGAAGATCCCCTGTAGAAGGGAATGGCAACCCACTCCAGTATTCTTGCCTGAAAAATCCTATGGACAGAGGAACCTGGTGGGCTATAGTCTAAGGGGTCGCAAAGGGTTGGACGCAACTGAGCAACTAAAACTTCCACTTTCTTTCTTTCATAGACAATGAAATATTTGAAAAGGTGAATAAGCATTAACCAGGCTGATATGTTGCTAGAATTAGAAAGTAGATATAGAGTGTATGTTATGCAATATTTAGGACAAACTTATGCTAAACTTTTGTTGTTGTTTATCTGAAATTCATATTGTGCTAGGTATCCTGTATTTTATCTGACAGTCCTTTAGGCAGAGAAGTTAGGAAAAAGCAGTACTGCAGAGGGTATGAAAAAATTAAAAGCATGAGTCCTGACAAGGCATGAAGTATTTAGGGAATCACAAATAGCTCGTAACAAGCAAACTAAGGAGTTGCTGCAAATGATAACACAAAGATATTCAAGGTCATAATAGGATGTTTGTTTGCAGGCTTACTTTAGGTGAACAGTTCTGTTTGATGTCCACCAGGTAGCTCAGCCTGTAGCTAGAGAAGCAGGTAGGCAGGTAGGCGTCATACAGGAATGGGAGCATATCAGTTCAGTTCAGTTCAGTGGCTCAGTCCTGTTTGACTCTTTGCCACCCCATGGACTGCAGCACACCAGGCCTCCCTGTCCATCACCAACTCCCAGAGTTTACTCAAACTTATGTCTAATGAGTCGGTGATGCCATCCAACCATCTCATCCTCTGCCATCCCCTTCTCCTCCTGCCTTCAATCTTTCCCAGCATCAGGATCTTTTCCAATGAGTCAGTTCTTCACTTCAGGTGGTCAAAGTATTGGAGTTTCAGCTTCAACATCAGTCCTTCCAATGAACACCCAGGGCTGATCTCCTTTAGGATGGACTGGTTGGATCTCATTGCAGTCCAAGGGACTCTCAAGAGTCTTCTCCAACACCACAGTTCAAAAGCATCAATTCTTCAGTGCTCAGCTTTCTTTATAGTCCAACTCTCACATCCATACTTGACTACTGGAAAAACCATAGCCTTGACTAGATGGACCTTTGTTGGCAAAGTAATGTCTCTGCTTTTTAATATGGGAGCATATACGTGGTCAAATATAAGGAAGGAAGGAAAACATACAATTGTTTGAATACCTCTGGTAGATCCGTCCCTTTTCGACATTCCCAACCTCTCTCTTTCTCTCTCTCTCTCTCCAGTGGAAGCTTGAGGGAGGTAGTTTCATCCTCATGTTCCTTTCCCCTGCAAGGGTCTTTACAAAACTATATTGGATTGCAGTTTATCTCACTAGGATCGTGAGACTCTATGCAGACATGAAACATGCTCTTTACTGATGGGAATTCACATCTAGAGAAGGAGTCTTGTGAATGTCTGAGTCTTCTTTCATAACTCTCTGAATACTTCAAAAAATGCTATCACCTTCCATGAAGCAAACACACGCACATCTTCTTCCCTAAATGCTCAAATTTTTCTGGATAGTCCTATCCTGTTTACCATAAAACCAAACAACTTTGAAGGTCCAAATACGTGCAAGTTCTTTAAAGGTTTAAACATGATTCTTCCCCTTGAGATTTATGTGTGTGTACACTCACGGTTTCCAAGCCTCGGCCATTGCCTCAGGGAATAGGACAGCTTGTTTTGGCTACAGTTTGGGAACAGCACAACTGAGACATTGCTCACATCAATGACACAGACCCCACTGGTGATGTCATGGCTCTGCATGGAGATGTTGCAAAGGAGTCCATTTAAAGGTATTGAAAAGGAACACTTGGATTGATCTTTATCTTTTGCTTCTGAGAAACTGGATCTTTATTATTAATTTAACCTCATTATTTCAGGTAACTTGAATATGACTGTGATTCAGATCACTTTCAGAAATGCATATTTCACGTCTACTGTGAACCAGGCTTGGGGTTTATTGCTAATATTTTCAGAATGAATTAAATACTACCCCTGTATATCTCCTTTCTCTCCTGCTGTGCTTTTCCCTCCGCTGCTTCATTTTAATTTTTTCTTGCTTTAGTCACTGAAAGATAATTTACAGTTTGAAATACCCCTTAATTACCATGTTTTATGGATTTCAGAAAAGTTCCCTTTCAGTTCTAAACTGCCTTAAAGATAATGAGTAGAAGGCTGGGCACAAAGGTCATTTCAGGAAAATGTTTTGTTTATTTTTTAAATCCCGTGACAAAAATGGACTTCAAGCATCTTTTAATTGGGTGGTAGTTAATTTGACCCCAGGTGGGTCAATTTTGAATTGTCATAATGGCTCTTTGAATGTCTGGAATATGTTGTAAAGTGTTGTAATAAAGGTAACAGTAAGTGCAAGGTGATGTGGGGGCCTAAAGAGAAGCTCTTGATTCAGACTGGAACGGGGATGTCAGTGAAGATGTCTGATAGTGATGTCTTCTGGAAGGAAGCAGTGCCTGAAGAACCAAGAAGACGACCTTACAGAGGGGGAGAAGAAGAGAGATATTCCAGGCAGGGGGAATCCTTTGGATAAATGCCTGATGGTGTGAAACAGCAAGATGCTTAATAAGTTTCTGCAAGGCAAATTCCATCCTTTTACAGATTCCTGGCCTCTGGCGAGGGGATGTGTGTTGGAGGTACTTACCTGAAGTTTTAGACTGTCAGAGTACAGACCAAACCACTAGCTTTCTGACCCCAGATCACTGGTCTGCTATGCCAGTGTGAGGCCTTTGTTCTGCATGTTTAGACTACATTCCAAGACCTTAATGCTGGTCAAAGTTCCTGTAAATATTCCAGTTATCCCAAGCGACAATACTTACCACAAGTTCCCTGAGATGTCCAAGACCACCCTATTTGCTAGACGAAGGATTCTCTGGAGTTTTTTTTTACGGGATTAACAAACCGTGGAATGTCTCTGACTTTCTAATGGGGATGGGTCTTGGCTACTGTTATTTTGAAAATTTCCTTCAAGTGACTTTAAGTTGACCCAGGTGGGTCAAATCTGAATTTGATCCAGCTTCCTCCTACTCCTTCTTTTTCTCTGTTTTCTTCCCTGCTATTGCATTCTCAAAAAGTCACTTAAAGACAGTTTCCATTTTGAGGGAGTATATAATTTAATTACCATGTTACATAAACTTCCAGAGAGTCCCACTTGACTTCTATCCTTCCTAGAGCCCCTGGTAGGAACCCAGGATATAAGCTGTTTGACCTTAAGCAAACCACTTTTTCAGTTTCTTTCTTTGTATCTGTCTAAGGAGACTGATCAGACTGGCTGACTTTTCAGATTTCTCCCAGCCCTAAAATTTAATATTTTATTTTTCTAAGTAGTTGCTGGCAGAAAGATTAAGTTTCTTGCAAGTTGCTTTCAAAAATTAAATATGTTCCAGGAGTTTGATCTAAGGAAGAGCTAAATTGCCAAGCATGAGCCTGTGATGACTTCCACAATCCTCCCCTTGTTGCTTTGGGCCAACGAGCATGACTGCCTTTTCCCATCTCTTGAAGCTCCCTTCATTCTTCTAGCCCAGCTTCCCGTACATCTCCTTGGATGGTCTGCCACGTTTCTCCTGCTGCCAAACGAAAACAAAAATAAAACAAAGCCAAAACAGCATTTCTATAATTTTGCAGAGGGAAATCATTTGAAATAGCCATTCAGGCTTCAGTGTTCTAAAAGCAGTTCTTCAATTTCTCAAGGACAGTTTGTCATGATCCCCACTTTTCTACCATCTAAGGAAAGTGTCCCAAGTAAGTACAAGTCTAAAGATATAGGGGTGGAACTAATTTCTCATTGGGGATTGCCATAAAATGGGAATTTTTTCTTCTCTGATCTCTAAATGTGGCAACAGAATTTTCCAACAAGACTAGGTGGGAGGAATGTTGACATTTCTTCATTCCTTCACTATAAGATCACCACATCCTTTGGACAAGTGATAGCACACTTCAGTTCATTCCCACACATGAAAAGAATTCCTTTTTTCACAGTGGCATAGTTGGAGGGTTCTGAGAAAGTGCTCACAGAAGTCTGCAATACCTGCCTGCTATAGCACAGTTTATACTGGTTTCCTCATCTCATTGCCTCTGACTTCTAACTTTTTCCTTATGTTCCTCTAATAGCATTCTGCTTGGAGTTCCCCAAAGTCCAAATGATGTGTCTTGGTCCAATTCCTGGCATTTAATGGGGAAGTCCTTCAGGTCACTTGTCCTGAGGATTCTGTCCAAATATCCATGAGTTGAATTGTCATCCTAACTCCAATTCCACCTCGATCATGACAGTTCTTACATTATACTCCAAATACCTTTAAGCATCTACCATGCTTGGAGGAGCAGGTCTCCATCTGATTCATCTCCAAACACTTAGCATGTGCCCAGTGATGTTCTGGAGAGCCCTGGGTAGCCCTTAACTAAGAACTAGGCAGGTATACTGTGATAAATATATCTTCCAGACAAAGAGGAGCATACAGTAGACCTTCAATGCATGTGTTGAAATGATTAATAAAACACTCTTAACTAGAAGAAGATAAAATGTAATACTTTGTAAGGGCACGTGTGGAACAAAAGGTCTGAGTAAGAGGGAACCCCTGCCTGCCTGCCTTGAGCTGAGACATCATTACCTTCCTGCCAGAACATCAGCTCTTCTTGGGTTTCAAGTATGCTGGCTGGTTTTCAGAATGGAACTTACCCTATCAGCTCTCGCAGATCTCAGGCTCTCACTCAGACTGAATCTATACCATTGTCTTCCCTGAGTCTCCAGCTTGCAGAAGTCCTGAAACTTTTTAACCTCCATAATCACAACTCAATTCTTATAAGAAATCTGTGTGTGTGTACAAGATAAGATTGGGGATGGTCTAACGGCTTGGTATTTAGGAACAGTGTTACTATGCAGAAACATTTTTGCTGGGCAGGGGAAGTTCTATTTGGATTAGAAAGTTAGCAGTGTGATACTAGACTAAGATATCTGAACTTTCACTTCAGAGTATGGAAAAGCTTTGGAGTATTTTAATTAAAGAACAACAACAACAAAAGAACAGATGTATCTGATTTACATTTAGAGACATCCCTTTGGCAATGATGTGAATTGTGAATTGGGGGAACCAAACGAGAGGTATTTGATATTCCACCTTCAAAACACTTGATTGATCTGTTTCCTCAATACCACTTACATGACAGGCATATTGCTGCGAGCTAAGGTTGGGACAAGGGCAAAGAGTGGAAACAGTGCATCAGATTTCCCTGTCTGCCATGATGTCACAGTCCAGGGTAGCAAAATTATTGGCATGTTTTCAGAAACACTTTAAAGTCCTTTTCAGGCTTAATTCCAGACTCATGACAATTCCTCAATAATATGTATGGACTAAAATATGATTGAGAAAATAAACGACTAAATAAAGTGCAGCTGCCACCTATTGCCCGAGATTTTAAGTGAATAAAACATTAATCAACAATTTTAAAGCACATATCTATTTACAAAGAATCTTCTCATCCCCTACCTTTATGATTCTAAAAAGGCAATGCAAATTAGGTAACCTTTTTGATCACATTTATTTATTGCATGAGGTAACAGACTTTACAGAAGTTAACATTATTTATTCATTATACAGCCAAGTGTAGACTTGAAATTGCATTCTCTAATTTCAGATCCATTTTTATTTCATTAGCCTCTCTATAGTAGTTAATAATATGCATCCCCAGAAGGTAGTCCGTAGAGAGACTTAAGCCCTGAAATTGTCTCCCCGAGGAGGTACAAAAACTGAAATAAATGGAAGAACTCACTAACCAAGGAAAATCCATGCTCAGGTTGCTGGATCTCCTGGGCACCCAGCTGACAGGCAGGTGACTTTACTCTTGGTGGCAGACCAGCATACCTTGCAGGGACTTAAATGGCTTCTTGACATAGACTCTGTTCATGGATTCTCCAGGAGTCGTTCACTTATTCATTTACATACTCATTCATTCAGGATGTCGTCCACCTTATTAAAGCGGGCCAGACCCAAAAGGATGATCTCATCCTGTCTGGGGAACTCAGACCCTGGAATAGGGTCTGGCAAGAATTTTCTCTCTGGTGTAAGTAGGTCAGAAGGCCTGGGAGATTGAGAATAAGAGGGCTCTCTGTTAAATAGCCCCTCAGAAGAAAGAATGGTCCCTTCTGAGGCCAACATGGGGATCAACTGTCTGTCTGTCTGAAGCCTCCTCTGGGCCATGTCTGTTTTAAGTTCTGTGCCTGTCTGTTTTAGGTTCTAGAAATAGGAAAATCAATTCAGATTCCACCTTCTTTTCACCAAACAGAGTAATTTCACATAAAACATAAATTCAGCCCAACTCCAAAAAGATCCACAGCTTTCCAATTGACTTATGTAAGCCCCAGAGTGGCCTGTTACCAATGAAGGGAATAACGCTTTGAAGTTAGGGAAAACAGGGTTCAAATCCCACACTGAACACGTTGTGTGAACTCCACCAAATAACTTATCTTCCTCAAGCCTTACTGTGCTTATTTGAAGAATGGAGAAAATATTAACTTCAGAGGATAGTTGGGAGCAACGGATGGAAAAAATTCAAAGGATATTAAAAGCAGAACCGTTTGTTGTGCGTTACTCCCTGCCCTACTTATAATTTCTAAAATTGAATCATCACAGAATTCATTTGACTAATGAACCCTGAGATGGAAGAATAATACAGGACTCTCCTGGATGTGACAACCACGTCAGTGAGAGAATCCAGAGTTCCAAGTCAAAGCCAGTCTGTCTGACTCTATGTTCACGCCTATGAGCTCGATGACATGTAATCTCTGTGCTATTCTCTTGTGCTTTTTTGCTATCCTCCCCACAGCTTCCCTTCTCTACCTTCTCTTTCTTCATCACTGAAAATAATCCTGTGGTTCATTTTAAGATGAAGACACCTAAGCTTGTGGTTTAAATCCAATACAGCCCAACACCAGTGTTCTCTGGTTCTCCTACTCCTGAATAATCCGACTCAAGTCATATATTCAGCACCCAGTAAGTGTTCATCCTTATTTCTTGACAGTTGGTTCCAGAGTAAAAGCATGTCTGAGACTTGCCCCCTTGAGAACTGGCAACTGTGACTGTGTAGATTGGAGGACGCTGTTCGAGATGGCGAGGATGAGTAGGGAACTAGAGCCTGTGACGGCAGGAGACTAGATGGTATCTGGACTATTCACTGCAGTTTGCACATGTGTATCTGGCGGTGGCATTTTCCACCTGTTGCATCACCCCTCTAGGTTTGGTTCACAGCAGCAGGGCTCTGGGAAGGCATCAGTACAAATCTGCCCTTACGCGCACTCTAAATGAGAAGAGTGGAGAGCCTCTCTCTGCCCCCACCCACCCTTAAGGCAGCAAATGGAAAGTCGTCAGGAGAGGTGAGTTCCTTGTGTACAGTTCCTTCGGTGAAGAGACTATGATGACACTTCACATCTGTTGTGACTCTGCTGCCAGAGCCTGAGAACTACACCCTCTGATGCCATATCTGCACCCCTGACTCCACAGGGAAGGCTTTTCTCTGCCTTTCCCAGTGTGTAGACACCAGCCCTTTAGCACATCCACTCCCCTCACCTAAGAAACTGGTCTTAAACCATGTTCTCATTGTTCTCTGCATCCAGATTCACAATGTCATTTGGAGGGTGATACTGTCAAGAATGGATACAGATGCCTTAGCAATGATGATGGCTTGACAAGAATGGGACGTGTAGTCTATTAGAACCAGGCTGCATGGGGTCAACCGTTCTCATCCTGTGGTCTATATTCTCATCTTATGGATATGCTGCTTCCTCCGCCCAGAACGCGATTTATCTTCATTTGCTGATTTTATTGATCCATCTGTTTTTTGTGATTAGGGTGTTTGGGTAAAATACGGCTACAATCTAATTATTGCTAGGTTAGTTTCCAATGAATGGCAGTTCTTTACACAACTGTACACTGAGAATTCTGTGCCATTCACAGTGATGATATGATACAATGGTACTAACTTCCACAAGGGTCAACATGCTCAGGTTCAAAGTGGCAGAACAATGATGGTTGCTTGTGTCACCCAAATATATTTCAAGTGCTACTTTGAAGTGGAAAATGTGAAAAAGGCATCAAACTTCAGAGGTAGACATTTGAGACGGAGTCAGCAATTTCAGTTTTAAAATCCTCAGGAGTGTCTGTGGATACCCTTCTCCCTTTTTGGGTGGACAAACATGTGTCAGTTCATCTATATTGAAGCTATTTCATACTATTCACTCTACATAAATACAGGGGTTAATGAGTACATGTGTATGGTAAAAATTAAATAGTCAGCTACTGTGTAAAGCATTGAGTCTGGTGTTTTTAAGCATGACCTAATTTAACTTTCATGATAATATATGAGACAAATTTTTCCTTTGCCAGTGCAGAATGAATCTCAAAGAAATCATTCTATTTGCTTGGAATAACACTACTCTGGAGATTTTATCTGTCAGGTCTGAAAAATCTATGTTCCTGCTATTTAATAAAATTCGATATTGATGATGACTTTTCTCAAGGCCCTCTGCTTTTTTGAGGCCCTTGACTTCGTAGCTCTTTATAGAGAAAAATAGGGAAGCAGAGACTCGGTTGTTTTCCAGATGAATGCTCTCAGACAAAGAAGTCGCCAGCCAGTTTGGAAGTAGGTATCTGCTTGTCTCAGGCAGACCCACCTCCTGGGCAAAGTCCAGAGGCCCGGTCCATTCTATTCTGTGATGGTTTCCTCCCCCTTGATGACTGGCTGTGTCCGACTTTGTCAAAAGGACATCTGGGCACCATGAGCAGTAGATGCGGTTGTCTCTAGCGCCTGAAATTAGTAGCCATCCAGTGAATGGCACGCCTCAGTGCTTGCTCTGAAAGGACTTCCAGAAGCAGGGGAGGTGGGGTGGGTCCTCCTGGACTTAAAGGCAAACAGTGTGTCCCACATTATTTTATTGCACCCTCTCCTCCATGTCAGCCAGCATGTATGTCCACGTATCCAAAGTGTCCCTTGGCTCCTGGGACCCTGGATATTTGCTTCCTGAGAGGTTGCGTAAGGGGATGGTTGGCAGGTTTCTCCCTGCAGTTTTTTGTTGCTAGGAAGTTGAATCCTGTCCCTCCACAATCATGTGGTCTGTCTCTCTGTGTTTTGGAAACGAGAGTATTAACTTCAAGCTTTTTTTGTTTTTCTTTTTTTAATTGCTGTTGTTGTTGCTTTGGTTTTTTTGCCTTTTCAAAGCTTCATTAGGTTGGAGCACTTTGTTGGACTATGCTTGTGCCCCTGTTCAGAGCTAAAGGACTCTAGAGATGTTGAGTATGACCCAGATTTTTAATTTGAACTTTGAAAGCCATTATTGTCCGAACCCTGTGTATTAGAGGGAAAGTGGAGAAAAAATGTAAATACGGGTCCCTATTGGTAGAGACTCATAGCAGATAAAATAGATGGGGGAGATGCCAAGAGGCAGCAATACATGGTAGGTCTGTAACATAAGACAAAGACCCTTACTCAAGAGAAATGGCTCCCCATCTTTCTCTGATATCAGCAGAAGAGCCTGTTTTGCTGGCACTAGGAGCTCACTATCTTAATAGGGAAAAGAGCAAGGTCAAGTTCACGTGTGTGCTAGTTATGGAAGTGAAGGGACAGGAGTATTGTGAAAAGTCTCTCTGGGAACCTTAGGGACCAGCAAATTCAGCATCCCTGATTTACAGAAATAAGCTAAGAATCTACCAAGAGTGGGATGAATTGGGAGGCTGGAATTGGATATATATATATATACACACTATTGACAGCATGTATAAAATAGAAAACTAATGAGAACCCACTGTAGAGCACAGAAAACTCCACTCAAGGCTCCATGGTGTCCTAAATTGGAAGGAAATCCAAAACAAGATGGGATATGCATATACATAAGACTTATTCACTTTGCCATACGGCAGAAACTAAAACAGCATTGTAAAAACAACTATATTCCAATACAAATTAATAAAAAAGAAAAATAGATTCAACTAAAAAAAGAATTTACTCCAAGCAACAGAAGAAAAAGATCTTTAAAAAATATTCAGTGTAGACGAGGATTTAATGTACCCCATTCCTTCATTATCACATTCATCCTCTCAGCTCAACATGAATCAGGGGACTAAGCACTGATCCAGGTACTGATGAGGATCCAGGAGTGAGCAAAGCAAGTGGAGTTCTTGGAGTTTTGTGGGGAAACAGGCAAATGAAAGGAGACAGATGCCTAATACTCCATTACGGTAATTACTATAATGGAAAAATAAAACCAAGGTGCTGAGAAAGAAGGATGGGGATGAAGGAAATCTCCTGGGGCAAAAGTGTTCATGGAAGATCTTAGTGAAAACTAAAGGATGTGAATGATAACTAAGCATGTGGACCTCAGAGCAATAAACATGTCTGGGAGAGGAAACATTTTGTACTGAAGCATTGAGGGAGACAGAATTTGGAAAGTTTTTGTATTTGGAGGAAAAAAAATACCATTTGTCTGATTGCAGTTGGGTCATTCCGCATCAGGAGACAGGGGGAACGATGATGAAGCAGAAGCAGAGTTGGAGGGGTGGTCGGTCAAGCACGGCCTTGAAGACGATGAACACGAGAATTTTGTTCTGAGGACACTGATAATTATTGAATTTTAACTTACCTTTTGAATAATTAGTACATTCTTATGGTTCACACAATTCATAAATTTGAGCAAGTATCCATGGAATGGGTCCTTACCATCTCTACCCCAATCACACAGTTCCTATCTGCACCCTGCCCTTCACAGACAAAGATCCTTTGCAGTTTCTTAACCTTCCCGCATATGAAAGGAAACAGGTGCATATACATCCTGTGGAAGCTCCTAAATCCACACACAAAACACCCTGTTCTGCACTTGCTTAATCAGTTAATATGTTTTAGAAATCTTTGTAACTTTAAAGAAATCTCCTTGATTGTTTTTAATATGTTCAGAGCACTCCATCTCAGAGTTATGCATACTTTGTTTCACCAATGGATTTGCTTTTATTTTGCTTTATTTCTAGTTATTTACTGTTATAGACAAGACAAGTGACAAGTGAAATTGCTCAGTCCTGTCCCACTCTTTGCGACCCCGTGGACTGTAGCCTATCAGGCCCCTCTGTCCATGGGATTCTCCAGGCAAGAATACTGGAGTGGGTTGCCATTTCCTTCTCCAGGGGATCTTCCCAACTCAGGGTTCAAACCCGGGTCTCCCGCATTGCGGGCAGACGCTTTAACCTCTGAACCACCAGGGAAGCCCATTTACTGTTATAAGCAATGCCAAAAACTAATGGCTTCAGGCAAACATCTTTTTGCTATGGGCACAAGTCCACTGGTGGGATAAATTCCTAGAAACTTGTGATTCAAAGGTGTATGTTTTTGAGGATGTCATTAAGAGACAGTAGGTTAGGGAGTTCCAAAAATTGGCCCTTTTACTGAAATAATCATAAGGGGCCAAAACTGACAGAAGCAACCTTTTGAAAAACTCTGGAATCTAATAAAAATCTTCTATCAACCAGGGGAGTGCTTAATGAAGAAAAAAAGGTGCTAAAATTGACGATGGGAGAGACTTGTGCTTTTGCTCACCGGTCGACCACCTCCCATTTCGCAGCTTGCTGGCAGCCTTGGGAAGATGGTACACATATCTTGAAATTCCTGGTGCCAGGGAACAAGGAGCAATGCAGACTGTGTTCTCCAAAATTTGTGTATTTTGACCTATCTGGCAGTTCCCTGAGGGACTATCACTAAGACTTGCTTTTGTTTCACCCCCACTCGGGCTGGGTGGCATCTGTTGAAAACATTAAAGATTAATTACCCATAGCTGCCTGGGGCAAGGGATGACCTATGAGACAAGCAGAAGGCAGATCCTAAAGCCTGGGTAGGGGGAAAATGAGAAGGAAGATTCTTGTGGGAATAATGGTCTGAAAGGCTGCCCTGTATACAAGGGAATCCCAAACAATACACATGCCTAGGGCTAAACACATAATCTGAAAAGTCATTAGAGAACTCTAGGCTTGCATCTCCTATTGATCTTTGGTTTCTTTACAAGCAAGAGTTGAAGGCTAAGGCAGAGTTGTAGACAACACTGGTAAAGTATTGAAGGAGTATTTTAGCTCAGAGCCCATCTGCAAAGAAAGACCAGAAGCGCATTTTTTAATTTTTTGTCTTTTGGTTCCAAGGATTTAAGGAAATCTCTCAGTGTGGATCTCTTTGCTTTCCTTTCTTGGTGATGAGATTCTTGAATGTATAGATTTGGGAAGTTTTCAGCTCTTAGTCCTTCAGATATTCTCTCTATTCCTTTCTCTCCCCTTCTTCTAGGATTCACATTATACAGAAGTTGGTATACTTCACAGGTCTCTACAAAATCTCCAAAATATATTCCAATATTTACTAATGCATTTATATGGGAAGAGTCTTCCCAAGGACTCACAAAATGACTAAAATTTGTTCTTAGAACCAGATGTGCAGCAGGATAACTCACATAGGGATGCAGTGATACCAGATAGAAGAATGAACCCCCCAGAATTGGCAGAGACTATGACAAGAGTTCTGGACTTTCATAGGCTTTGGTACAGTCAGGGAATTCATCCCAAGTCCTCTGGCACTCTAAAGGGCAGAAAGTCCCTTCCAATATCTGAGCAACAATTGTATCAGAAATTGATAGGTACTTAGGAAACAATCAGGGCTTCCCTGGTGGTTCAGTAAAAATCTGCCTGCAATGCATGAAACGTAGGTTCAATCCCTGGGTCTGGAGGATCCCCTGGAGAAGGAAATGGCAAGCCACTCCAATATTATTATTGGAAAATCCTATGGATAGAGGAGGCTGGCAGGTTACAGTCCTTGGTATCACAAAAGAGTAAGACGTGACTTAACAACTAAAAACAAAAAGCAAAGTACCAAGTCACAATGAATGACCAAGAACCAGAGAAATCATTGTTCAACAATGTGAAGATCAGATGAGTTGAAAAAGGAGGAAGTTGCTCGAGTCTGTTGAATTCTAGTGTTAAAATAATTTATTGAAAATGACTGGAGCCCAAGCATAGTTTCCAAAGCCCTGGGATAAGTTTGAATGAGAAGAACTGAATTACATCAGGTGATTGCAATCACCTCAATGCTCCTTTATTATGTTTTATGTTTCTCTGTGTTCTGCTCTGGCTTCCTCACCATAGTTCTGCCTGTGCGCTCATTGACAGCTTGATTCTCTCTACCTGTATTCTCCAATGTGCTGGAAAGATGGACACTCTCAGGGATGGCTCCTTCATTATCAAATACAAACTGACTGAGGCTACTCTAGGCTGGCCCTATGCTGAGTCCTGGAGATTCAGAGATGACTGAGACAAGGTCCTTGCCATGTAGAAACTGAATCTATAGTGATAAAAATCTCATCAGTACACAAATATAACATGCACATATATAATCCTTTCTTGACAAATGCATGAAAGTTGTTTATTCACTCTTCTAATCTTTATTGAACATCTATAGGAGTCAGACTCTGGTCTGGGACAGGAAGTTCACTGGACAACAGAACAAAATCGAAATGCTTGAACTCATCGAGCTTTCTTGTTTTGTGTGTTTGTAGGAGGTGGAAAAGGATACACAAATCAGATAAATGGATAAATAAACAAGGCAATTTTAGATCATGTGAAAACTATGAAGGGAATTCACTATATGTTAGTTAATATGGGTAGAAAGTAGCATTTATCTGTCTGATGAAGAAACAGCTACTAGATTCAAGACGGTCAAGCCATGCTTCAAATAAAATATTCATAGAAGTTTGATACAGATAACTTCCTAAACTTGTATTTACAAAGTGATTCAGTTCCATTATTTACTATCTATAAAACAGCATTCAGTTCAGTTTAACTCAGGTCAGTCACTCAGTCATGTCCGACTCTTTGTGACCCCATGAAATTGCAGCACGCCAGGCCTCCCTGTCCATCATCAACTTCCAGAGTCCACCCAAACTCATGTCCATTGAGTTGGTGATACCATCCAACCTCTGTCGTCCCCTTCTCCTCCTGCCCTCTATCTTTCCCAGCATCAGGGTCTTTTCAAATGTATCAGCTCTTCATATCAGGTGGCCAAATATTGGAGTTTCAGCTTCAGCATCAGTCCTTCCAATGAACACCCAGGACTGATCTCCTTTAGGGTGGACTGGTTGGATCTCCTTGCAGTCCAAGGGACTCTCAAGAGTCTTCTCCAACACCACAGTTCAAAAGCATCAATTCTTTGGCACTCAACTTTCTTCATAGTCCAACTCTCACATCCATACATGACCACTGGAAAAACCATAGCCTTGACTAGACATACCTTTGTTGACAAAGTAATGTCTCTGCTTTTTAATATGCTGTCTAGGTTGGTCATAACTTTCCTTCCAAGGAGTTAGCCTCTTTTAAAAACAATGCAAGTGCCATTATTTTCATTTTATATTCCCAGTGAACACATTAGAATTGTTTCACTATGAAACTTTGATTCTTTCCCTGAGTAATTTGTATTATTACTTTTTTTTCCAGAATCTTTATTTCCCCATTTGAAAAAACAAACAAGCAAACAAAGGTCAATGAATTCTCATCTTACAGCATTGTTTGAGGATTCAAATCAGTGGAATGGAACATACAAGGAAGTGCTTACGAGTGGGACTTAGATTTCAATGAATGAGAGACAGGTTATTAAGGGTCAGTTATGTGTTGAAAATTTTGATAAGTACTAGACCTTCATCTTTAGAAAGAATCTAAGCAGTTGTAGGTTCTCTCTATATCATAATTACTGCAGAAGAGATTCTAGATTGGGTAGGGCCACTAGATTGAAAATCCCAAGACAAAGATTCACCTGACATTTTTATTACACTGTTTCCAGGACTCAGTCAGATATTGCATCAACTAGTAGATAATTAACAATTATGAATAGAATAAGTAAAGTGATCAAAAATTTTGAATTTATTTGATGCCTTTGACTCTCCTGGCCCCTATTACTCTAAACTATGACTCCTATATTCTTTAACATTTTCTCATGTTAGCATTTGGCAAAATAATTGATTCTACAATTTTTAAATCAGGCAGTACTTTTTTATGCTAAAGGTTTACCCTCAGGGAAGTGCCCCAGGACACTTCTTTCTTCTCAGCAATATTCCGAAGTACAGAAAGTGTGTATGTCCCAGTCAAAGTAATGCTAGTTTTCAGGAGCCTATGGAATATTAGATGTTGATTAAAAAGTACTCATGGAAGTATCTAAAAGCCCTTGCCAAGCATGCCTAGGAACATATAAAAACAACTAACAAAATTACACCAAATCTGACCTACTCTAGGGATTAGGTGTTCTCCAAGAAAAAAATTCCAGGATGGTTTGTTTGGGATGATTTCTGTTTACTTTCTTTGGAAGAGGAGCCCTGTTACTTTACAGGGTTATTTGTTCTGTGAGAGGTAAGGGCTTGTCAAGCAATATTCTCAGAGAGGGGAGTTATGAACACAATTTAAAGAGCACCAAAAATGCAAAATCATCTTTCATCACCATATATTTCAGGATCCCAATGCTCAGAGCTGTCTTGTATATTTTCTTAAAATGGAAACTATTACGGGGTGGTTTTTGAGCACAAGTAGGAGCATTTCCTCTCATAAAAGTTTATAACTTTTTATAAATGTCACATCAGAATAACAGTCATTCTGAAAATTCAGGTGGCCTTAGAGAAGGCTTTGCTGGAGGCTATATTCATTTTTTTCCCTTCTTTTACTATCTCTAAAGAAACAGTGTTGTGTGCATACAGAAAAGCCCTGGGCATATTTTGCCAGGATCTCTCTGTGGGATTTTTGTGTTGCTTTTTGAAACCTTTGTTTACATTGGGAGTGGAGTTAAGTGATTGAAACCAGAAATTGCAATGGCTACTTGCCTTTTGAAAAGACCAAACACCTGGAAACCACAGGCTTGGGTGCTTGTCCTAACTTCATCATTCCTACATCTTAGGTTCTGGACATAAATCTTCATCTCTCTAAATGATGTACGGTCCTCTTTACTAGGGGCATGATACTACCCACCTCACTAAATTAACTCACTGTGAGAATTAGCTGATTAATAATTATGGAAGAGCTTTAATGAAGGTGAAATAAAATCAAAGCCACTCACTCTATTGTTTATGAATTTTGAATTAGGAGCTTACAGTAAGCTCATAGTTTTTGCACAGGATTTGTGATTTTAGTTAAATAAATCTACATGTTTTCCATCTCTTCCATACTCTACTCATAAATAGCATTCATCCTCATCTTTGAACCTGCTTGTTCTTTTATCATGTGTACTGTCCTGGAAAATTTCTATCTACACAAATCCCATTTATCCTTTGAATCCTAGTTTAAGTACCAAACTTTCAAGATAGTCTGGGATTCAGCCTGAGGGCGGAGGAAAGAAGGATTCACCCCAGTCTAAAACAGTGTGTAGGCACATGTGTTGCTATACTCGGGGGCTTCCCAGGTGGTGTTAGTGGTAAAAAAAAAACCCATCTACCAATACAGGAGGCTTAAGAGATGCAGGCTCAATCGCTGAGTCAGGAAGATCCCCTGGAGGATGACATGGCAACCCTATCCAGGATTCCCGCCTGGAGAATCCCATGGACAGAGGATCCTTGTAGGCTACAGTCCATAGTGTCTTGCATACAGTCAGACACGACTGAAGCGACTTAGCACCCACCCACGCACGTTGCTATATTTACCAATATCTTGAGTTTTCCAATGGTTTAATATGAAATTCTAAAAATTAAAATTCCAGTGATTGTGAATCTCTTTGGAAGTTTATGGATTTTACTTGGTATTGAGTCTCTGTAAAGTGGTATTATCATTCTCATACTTGGAAGGACCAGTCAAACACTAGTGTTCTTCAAAATACTGACTAATTTTTAACACAGGATGCCATTTAAGGAACTGTACACAAGTCCCCTCGTTTTGAAGATTGTGTTGCAGACACCCCACCAATTTCCAATTAACATTCTCTCATAGTTTTTAGTCCATAGCTGAAAAATGGGCATGCAGCCTTGAGGTGAAAGCATGTCTCCAAGGCCAACTGAAGTAACAAGTCCCGGTTCTCACCAGTGTCGTGAAACGATGCTACCAGAATTGTCTCTGGTCAGAATTCAGCTAGGGTTGGTCTGAGAACTATGGCTTCACCCTCCAAGCCAGCACTCCCCACAAGAGTGCAGCCAGCACAGAGCTGGCTCTCTGAACTTAATCAGTGTGTATGCCAGGTGACCTATAGTGGTTTATAGATTTCTTTTTGTCCGATGTCTGAGGGCACGATTCCAAGTGGAGAAGAAGGGAGCCACTCACTTCTCTCTTTCCATGACCACTGTGGAGGTTTCACTGTGTTGATTTTGGCCTGAGGAAACCAAAGTCTAAAGCTTCTTACTCCAAACTGAAGTCTGGAGAGGGAATGTGACCTGGCTAAGGCCCCACCATTCATTAAAGTGACAAAAATTTATAATTTCTTGACCTGCATGTCAGAGTCCAGATATATGAAATATATTGTTGTTTTCCTAAAATTTAATATGAGTTATTCGAAAAGTCCCAGAGGCCCCCCTTATTATCACATTCATGCCACCCACAAAATTCCTGCTAACTTCATAATGAATGTGATCAGAACCTTAACACTCTACCTTCAAGGTTTAGTCCTACAGTTAGAAACTATGTCAAAGTCTTGGTGCTTGACTTTTTTTTCACTGTAAGAAAACTGGTTTTGTCACCTGAACTAATGTAACAAATTTATTTTAATTAATTTTGATTGGAGTCTAGTTGCTTTACAATGTTGTATTCATTTCTACTGTACAGCAAAGTGAATCAGTCATATGTATACATGTATCCAATCTTTTCTGGACTTCTTCCCCATGTAGGTCACTGCAGAGCACTGAGTTCCCTATGCTATACAGGATGTCCTCATTAATTATCTGTTTTACACGTAGTATCAATTGTGTATAAATGTCAATCCCAAGCCTCTGGGCTTTTGATTTTGTCCTTCTCTTGGCCTGAATTACTTTACTTGCCAAACTCTTTTAATGATTAGCTCAGATACCACTTCTAGTTTCTCATACCTGTTTCAGTTGATTAGGTTACTGCAGTTAATGAAGAGTTTGTATTTTTTATTTTGTGCAGTAATCATATCTTTACATTTCCCTCCCACTATAATGTGATCCCCAGAATCTGGGCAATGTGCTTTCTTCATCTTGATAGCCTCTACAGTCCCTGACACCAGTAAACATTCTATAAATGTGTGTTGAATTTGAGCTTGCCATTGGCCAAAGTCAAAGACAAACTAACATTAAAAAAATAGCACCTCAATCCTCTGAGAACCAGCTATGGTCTTTTCCCCATTTTAACTCGAAAGCTGGCTTTGACTTCTATGTTGGCCTTGAGTGAGGACCTCCCTCCTATCCCTGGCTTCGCACTGATGCTCCAAGCCAGCAGTGCACAGCTTGGTTTAGAGTAAAGGATGAACTCATCCTTACTAGTCCTGGGACCTTGGAAGTCTCACATCCAGCAGACCCAACTGCAAAGTCCAAACCCTCCATCTGGGAGTCCATCTGGCATTTTGAAATCCGTAAATGTCTTTGTCAGCCCAAACTGCTGCACCCTACCAAATTGCCCCTCTAATCCCCACCCATCAAGTTCTCAGAACACTCACGCAGCAATAATTGTTTCACTCATTGTCTGTCAACATCGGAGATTTAATCGTGGCCAGCTGGCAGGAATGTGCAGTGAAAGACTGAAGGACAATAAGATGCAATGCAGAAAGACACAAGGGCCCGCACCCACCATCCAGTCCCTATGATTCAAATGCCTGCACACTAGAAACTCTAACCAGTGTCATCCTTCCCTTTGGCCTTTCGGGGGCTCTTCATGTGAATCACTTGTAGTTTGAAACTAAAATTTCTGCTGTTTCTGATGGAAATACCATTCGACTTGCCTGAGAGAAACAGGAAACAACCCTAATGCTTGAGCTTCCTGGACACCAGTGGCTGGTTAAAGACAAGTCTGAAAAGATTTATATGGTATCTTTAGAATCCTTTATCTATACTGGGGCCCCTTGGCAAACTTGGAAGAATCTTTTCCATGATGTAATACGTGGCTCCCCAGAATGACTTCCTGAGAAGACTCTTTCCATGGAATGTTAATAGGTATATTAAACAGAAGAGTAACGCTGCTAAATAAATGGAAGCCCTGGGTTAAACACAATCTAACCTTCTTCAATCACTGCTTAGTTGAAGACAATCTTTATTATAATAATCTACTTTGTAATTGCCCCGGAGAACAAAATATGTGGCTTAGTTGATAATCAAAACACTTTTTTTTTAAACACTGACACTCTGGAAAAACTAATGCTAACTAGAATATATTTAAAGAGCAAAACCAAAATAAAACAAAGCAGGCAAAAGACACTGATCTAGTCCTGCTATATTTTTCTTCTTTTCACACTAACCTAATGTTGTTCCTTCTCTCTTTTACATCCTCTTTTATATTTGAACTCCAGTTACTTTCTTTATTAGTTGATTTATAAGAAACTATCAGGCAGCTTCTTCCTTTAAAAATGCTATTTTTAATGTTACCTCCATGGGCAGTTCTGAAGTAGGAAGAGCATGGCCTTGAATTCAAACAAATATGAATTCAAGTCCTTGCTCTGAGTCTCACTGCCTGTGAACTAGGACAAATCTTACTTCTCATGGCTTCAGCTTACTTTCTGTTAAATGAAGAAGAAAGCATTCAGCTCTCAGGATTATTGAAAGACTGAAGAAAATGTATTTATGAAGCACAAAACAGATCCTCATTATAAATATATGTGAAGCATTATCAGTAGTATTGCTATTGTTGTGTTGACAGCAGGGTTTGCAATAGGAATAGAGAAACTAAAATGCCTTGGAACCATCATACCATATAAATGTAATAAGATAGTGCTATTTTAAGTCATGAGGTACAGCCTAAGCTTTGATAATCCTCTTCTGGCCCCCTAAACGTTATCCTAATTGTCATTGCTCCTTAGTGGCATTTAGGAGGCTGCCGAGGCAAGGCATGCAAGGACATTTTATTCCTCAATTCTTGGGATGGCCAGAACCCTTGGACTGGTCACTTCAGTCCTCAAAGCAACTTCTTTGGTTAACCCCTTGTTTTGTATAAATATGATAATTATTAACTCAGGGTACCATGAAAGTGAAAATGAGAGTGTTGGTCGCTCAGTTGTGTCCGACTCTTTGAAACCCCATGAACTGTAGCCTGCTAGGCTCTTCTGTCCTTGGGATTTCCCAGGCAAGAATACTGGAGTGGGTAGCCATTCCCTTCTCCAAGGGATCCTCCCAACCCAACGGTTGAACCTGGGTCTCCTGCATTGCAGGCAGATTTTTTACTGTTTGAGTCACTAGGAAGGCCCTTGATATAAAACCATATGGAGAAAAACACACTGGTTAATGTCATGATGTCAAAAACACAGTCACAATGGTACAACTAGCTCTTGTCAAGTGATCAGTTTAAACATTTTATTCAAAATCAACCGGGGATGTATACCCATGGCTGATTCATGTCAATGTATGGCAAAACCCACTACAATATTGCAAAGTAATTAGCCTCCTATGAAAATAAATAAATGAATTTTTAAAAATCATTCTTTTTATGATTGGAACCACTGAGCAACCTTTTGTTTGGGGATGTGGCTTAAACATCATTTTTCATTAGAGAATGAGATGAAGATCTGTAAAGATTCTTTAGCTATTGAGATAAATTAGTTTTTATCAATTGCTTCCAAATTCTGGCTAACTGCATAGCCCTGGACTTTGCAGTCTCTTGTTTTCCCACTTGATAGCTCAGAAATAAAGGTCAGAGTATCTTTCACTTGCTTCAGTTTGCTACTCAGAGGAAGGTTGAAGTCTAACAGGCAAAGTAGGAAGAAAGTTAAAACTTCACAAGAACAAGAAAGTGGCTGAGGGGCTCTCTGATTTATGGGGCTTGGTCTGGGTCAAGCGTCTTTGAGCCAGAAGGGTTCAAATTAAAATCCCAACTCTAGCTCTCCCTCTGAGCCCTAGTTATCCACTGACTGAATGGAAATGGCAAAATGAGCAACTCTGATGATAAATTCGGAAAAACGTTTTGCAAATGGTAAAGTGCTGTGAACATGTCAATTGTTGTATTCCACTGGTCTGGATCTGGAGGATTGGTTTGGGCGAGTGGAGACTGAGCCAAAAAGGCAGCATTTTCAGCCCAGGCCTTCCTTCTGGCCCCCTGCCTTTCCCATTTTCACATTCTCACTTCGGGGCTCAGACCAAGGGGAGCGCACCCCAGAGACTGGTGGTTTCCATTAGAACATGAGCTCCACGTTCCATGGCGATGGAATTCCCAGCCTCTGCACATGTTGGCCCAGACTCTCCAACCCCCCAGCTCCGCTCCCTCAAATTGTTATCAGTCCCCACGGGATGGCTTCCTGCAAAGCATTGTTTTGTCTGTACCCTGTTGCTATAGCAATCCAAGAAAGATGTGTGTTTCCAATTCTCCGAAACAGAAACATCTGTGTGCAATTTTGGAAATCCTTGTCGGGGTCCCCGTTTACTATTTTGATCAGTTCTCTCTGACATGTGGAATCCCCAGAGAAGTTCTAAGGGAAAAGACCCCTCTAGGCAAACAAGTGCTTCCCATAAGGGCAGCCTGTCTGTGGATTCCTGTCCCCCATTGAATGAAAGCACATGGCAAAGCCACGAATGCTTGGACGCTAATTCCATCCTCCCCTCCAGGCCAAGTCTGAGAAGGAGAGGGGTCAGTTCAAAAGACTGAGGTTTGGAGCCCCTTGAAGTTCACTTCCATGAAAGGGGTGTGTCTGTTACCTTTCAATGGAAGCCCACGTGAGTTCTCAAAATTCTGCCCCTTATACATGCCCCATTTTGAGGAGTGATGAGAGATAACCCTGGTTAGTATTGGACAACAGAAATCCTGGGTTTCACTCCCTGTTCTAATTAACCACGTGACCTTAGGTGTCAGAAGCACATCTGGCTTCAGTTCTCTCATATGCAAAATAAGTTGGTTGGATGTCCGTGACTTCTTTCAAGTCTCCGGTAATTCTATGCATAAAGATTAGCCAGGAGAGAGGCTTCCACACACCTGCTAACCCCAGGCAGAAATTTACCATTTTACTCATTGGACTATTTCTGGGATATTGTTAAAGAGTAATACTTTTAGCTCTACAATGGAGCGGAAGATTCATTTAGATCTTAAGTCAAGACCTAAATTTAAGCCCTAATAAACCACTCTTAGGGAGCGTGGGCTGGGGCAATTTATCTAAGGCCCCTAGGAAAGTGGCAGCAGCTGTATATATAATTCATGAGAAGTAGGTGAAGTAAACAAATGCAAAGCACAAAGCGCAGTGCATGAACCAAAGCAATGTTCTGTAAATTCCCATCCCTCTCTCTTTTTGCAGTCTATCAACTCTTCTGTCAAGTTTTCCCAAACCCAAGCATAAACAGACATTTAAAGTCCTTAATGCATATCTGTATACATGTGCTTACATGTCTATGTACAGCTGAAAAGTCACCCAGACTAGACCCTGAGCATGGATTCTTGCTTAACTAGGGTTAAAACTTTCAAGAAACAATTTTAAAAAAAGTAATTTAGCCCTTTTTGCGGGAGTGGGGGAAGGGTAAGATGTTTATAAAGTATACTCAGTTTGTTCTTGGGTACCTGAGCATTCTAAACCTATTTTCTCCCTTGGATTTTCAAAGACATTTATGTTATTTCTCATCATCATTATTTTCTCATTTAAATTCTTGTAAAATTGGAGTATAGTTGCTTTACAGTGCTGTTAGTTTCTGCCGTACAGCGGCACGAACCAGCTATATGTCTACATTTATCCCCTCCTTCCTGAGCCTCCCCCCACCCCCCACCCCCAGCCCCACCACCCTGGTCATCGCGGAGCACTGGTCTGCGCTCCCTTCCCACTAGCTGTCTATTTAAACATGGTGGTGTGTATATGTCAGGGCTACTCCATGTGATTTTTTAAGATATGTAGCATAGTGATGCTCCCATCAGGGCAGGGCCCATGTTTGTTCCCACACCAGTGAGATCTCTGCATTCCTCACGCCTTGCCCGGCTGTGAGGCTCAGAACTATTCTGCCTTCCACTACTGTCAAATTCCTGCCCCCCAACAACTCTTCCCCCTCTTTCTATTTGATGCTCCACATTTGCATCAGGCCAAGTTCGTGGAAGTTTTATTAAAATAACTTTGCATAGCCTCTGGCCGCATGAAAGTTTGGGGCCTTTTGTTTAGTTTATAAATACCATCTGTTTGAATGGCTCTGAAACCTTTTGTTTCTTTTCTCTTTAGCCGTGTTCTATATTCACGAAATTGTTAGAAGACTGAGTCTGGGTAGGTACATTTCCACCATAGTTATGACTCTACGTCCCTGGCTTGTAAGGGTCCCTGAGTTAGTTTCCTAAGGCTTCTTTAACAGATAAGTACAAATTAAGTAGCTTGAAAGTAGTAAGTGAAAGTGTTGGCTTCTCAATCGTGTCCAACTCTTTGTGACCCCATGGACTTTAGCCCACCAGCCTCCTCTGTCCATGAAATTCTCCAGGCAAGAATCTAACTAGAGTGGGGAGCCATTCCCCTCTCCAGGGGATCTTCCTGACCCAGGGATAAAACCTGGGTCTCCTGTATTGCAGGTAGATTTCCCACCAAGGAAGCCTTAAGTAGGTTAAAACAATGCAAATGAGTTATCTCATAGTTGCAGAGCTCAGTTTAAAATGGGTTGCACTGGACTAAAACCAAGATGTCAGCAGGACTGTGTTCCTTGAGCAGGCTCTAGAGGAGAATCTGTTTCCTCTCTTTTTTCTAGATTCCAGAGGTTGCCTGCATTCCCTGGCTTTATGGCCTCTTCCTCTATTCCCTGATAGCTCAGAGGGTAAAGCGTCTGCCTGCAATGTGGGAGACCTGAGTTTGATCCCTGGGTTGGGAAGATCCCCTGGAGAAGGAAATGGAAACCCACTCTAGTACTCTTGCCTGGAAAATTCCATGGACTGAGGAGCCTGGTAGGCTACAGTCCATGGGGTCATAAAGAGTCACACGACTTCACTTTCACTTTTCACTTTCCTCTATGATCAAAACCAGCAGCAGCATGCATATCGGAATTCCAGTCTCTCGCTCTCTTTCACCACAGTTTCCATCTTCACGTCTTATTCTATGACTCTAAAACCCCTTTTTCCCTCTTAGAATGACCCTTGTGATTATATTGGGCCAAAGCCAGGATATCCAGGATCACCTTCCCATTTTAATACTGTATTACATCTTCAGAGTCCCATTTGCCATGTGAGATAACACATTCGCACATTTTAAGGGTTAGGGCATGGACATCTTTAGTAGGTCGTACGTTCTCTACTAGTTACCAATATAGGATTGCCCTAAGCCATCCCCATTCCACTATGCTCACTCTTGCTCACCCAACCAACTTAGACAGTCCCCTTAGACTGGAGACTGGCCTTTGGGATAGTTACCAAACTAAACTAGCATTTATACTGGGCCAGTCAAGAAGACACTTCTGCTGCTTCCCCAGCTACAATATTATGGAGACCTGAATATCTTAGACTCAAGCTCCCAAATTGAATCGTCTTTGTACAGTTGTTAAAAACCAAGCAGGTTTTATATTCAGAATGGATAGCCAGCAAGGACCTACTTACTGTATAGGACATGGAACTCTGCTCAGTGTTAGGATGGATGGAAGGGGAGTTTGTGGGAGAATAGATATAAATATATGTCTGGCTGAGTCCCTTCAATGTTCACCTGAAGCTATCACAACATTGTTAATCGGTTATACTGCAGTACAAAATAAAAAATTAAAAAACAAACAAGTAGATTTCCCCATTAGGACTCATTCCAAGCTTGTGGTATCACATCTAGAAAAGTTACCAATGGCAGCAAAAGCAGTGGGGCAAACATAGCACCTAACTCTTGCCTGGCCCATAGTGAGCAGACAAAAATATTAATATTTTTTCTATACTAGAGAAGCTAGACAAAAACTTCAGAATTGGAGGCTTCCTTGCTCATATAGACTGATCCAATAAGACCCCTCTGAAGGGGAGAATAGTGTAACGAGTGGTGTTTATACAGTTCTTATTGTATTACTTACTTACTGTATAAGTTACTTACTGTATACAGTTCTTACTGTATAAGTGTGAAGTGTGGATATGTATTTTCCTATTTACTTCTCATCTCATCTCATCTCACCTCACTATTTCCTAATCTCCCAAATGATTGTCTTCTTCAAAGTTTGGTTCATATACTCTTAATGCTTAATTTTCAGGAAGAAAATGGCAATCGACTCCAGTATTCTTGCCTGAAAAATTCCATGGGAGAGTCCAAAGTGCTACAAGAGTCAGACATGACTGAACAACTAAACACACACATCCTTAAACTTAAATCTCCAACCCAGACCTCTCCAAGGAACTCCAGACTCACACACATCCACTCATTTACCACTTCAATTTCAAGATCCATTAGACATCTCCACCTTGTGTCTAGAACCAAATCCCATTTCCCATTCTCCCAGTATGCTCCCAACACCTCCCCTGATTTCCATCTTAGAAAATGGCTTCATCCTTCGGTGGTTACCTTTTATACCCTTGCATATTGTCCTTCAGCAAATCCTCGTCTCTCTACTTTCATAAAAGATACAGAATTTAAGCAGACTTCACCATCTGAATCTAAACTAGGATGTCTAGTAGAAATAGAATGTGAACCCTATGTGTGATTTTAAATTTATAAAAATAAAAAGAAACAGTTAAGGACTTCCCTGGTGGTGCAATGGATAAGAATTCACTTGCCAATGCAGGGGACATGGGTTTTGATCCCTGGTCTGGAAAAATTCCCCGTACCCCAGAGCAACTAAGCGCCCCGCTAGCCACAACTACTCAGCCTTGTGCTACAACCACAGAAACTCACATGCCTGGAGCCTGTGCTTCACAACAAGAGAAGCCCAGTGGAGTCAATGAGAAGCCCAAGCGCTGCAGTGGAGAATAGTGCGTGCTTGCCCCAACTAGAGAAAGACCTCGCTGAGCAATGAAGACCCAGTGCAGCCAAAAGCAAATAATAAAATTAAACAATAAAGAATTTAAAAAATAGATGAATAGCATATTTTATTAACATACTTAATAACATTTTATGTAATTATTTGAGCAAAATATTGATATTATCATTTCAGGATGTGATTAATGCAAAATAAATATTAGTGGGGTATTTTACAATCTTTATTTCCTACTAAGCCTGTAAAGCCTGATGCTTACTTTACACTTACAGCCCATCTCAGTTTGAATGAGTCACATTCCAAGGGCTCAGTGACCATATTTGGCCAGTGGCTTCTGTGCTGGACAGTGCAGATCCAAGATCATAATCCCCCTGGAACTCTACACCAGCCTTCTTACAAGTCTCCTTGCTTCTGTTCTCATTCCCCTGAGTCTGTGATTCACACAATAGCTTTAAAAATGTAAATCAGATGAGTGTGCCACTGCATCGCTCACAACATCTCCAAAACGTCCCATTAACAATAAAGTAAATGCCAAAGTCCTTCCAGGGCCTTGTCCTGGGACGCCTCCTTGATGCATTTTCAACCCTCTGTTCTTCTCATCGTCTCCGGTGACCTGGCTCTAGCAGACACAGGGGACACCCCAACACCGTGTCTTGGATCCCTCTTGGTTTTCTGTGTTCATCCCCCAGCCTCTGGGAGCCATATCCTCTAACAGCTGACCCATGAGACCTTCTTTAAAAGACTGCCTTTGTGTGCCTAGGACTTAATCCTCTAGCCTGTCATGACAGAGTCCTGGGGAGTTTACTTTTTCCAGGCTCCTTGGGGTATATTAGAATCTCCAGGAAAGATCAAGCTGAGGCCAAGACTTTGCCTGAATTCTTACTTTTTCCTTCCCCACCTCCCATACTCCCTTATAGCTTCCTTCTGAGCGCATTTCCTTAATGAGTCACTAATAAGGGAATCAGGGCGGCCCATCCTAAGTCACTGGCCTTGGACACACTCTCCCATCAGGACTGTCTTTGTACGTGCTATCCCTACGTCTGGAACTCGCTCCTCCCAGAGAGAAACATAGTCAGCTACTCTCCCTTCATGCAGGACTCTTCCCAAACATCACTGCTTCCAGAGAAAACTTCTGTTTCTTTGTTTCTCCTTCCCTGCTTTATTTTTCCACATAATATTCATCATCACTGGACATATTTAATAAGTGGGTTTTATTGTTGTTGCTGCTAGTTTTGCCTATATTTTTCCCCAACTGGAATATAACTTCATGAAAGAAACAATTTTGTTTTATTCAAATGGTATCCCCAATACTCAAAGGTATACTCACAGATACTGATAAAGTTGTTGAATTAATAGATGAGTGAGTGAAGACTGGAATGAATGAACTGGTGGAGACAGGCCCAAACTAGACAACGTAATTCCAGCATTCATACTGTGTATGTTTAAAAGCTTAATCTGCAAAGAGTGTTTCAAATTGTCTCTGTGCCCATGTGTCCAAGTTGTGTCCAGGTCTTTGTGATCCCATGGACTGTAACCCACCAGGCTCCTCTGTCCATCCATGGGATTTCCAGGCAAGAATACTGGAATGGGTTGAAATTTCCTTCTCCAGGGTCTGTGCCCATATGTTCTTCCATGGCATCATTGATTCTGTATGCCTCATGTGGCATACCACCCCCACTCCTGCTCTGTAATAAGGGAATAAGATCTATCTCTTGGGGCAAGGGGACCCGAAGCATACATTACCCCCGAAACCCCACCAGCTATTAGAAATCCTAGCCTCTCACTCTTCAGCCCAGCTGAGACTTCAACCAATAATGCAAACATCATTAACCAATGTCAAACTGAACACGCACAAACTCAGGTTGAATAAAACACAAAATGCCTAGCACGGTTCCTGGAATACAAGATGCCCTTTATTCCCAGTAGCTATAATTATCATGGCAATTATTTACACCCTGACATCTTACTTAAAATCTGAGTCTGAAACTCAGTGACATCAATGTGAAGGAATGAGGTCTGATGGGGAACAGAACTGGTTTTCAGAAGAGGAAACTGATAAAATGGGCAGCGCCACGTTTCCAGAATGTTATGTGCTAAGCATTGACCACTGTAACCTGCACGCTAGAAGCAAGAAGCAGCAGGCAAGGGGAACATATGATTTCCCCAGAGGAAAAGAATTATCATCTCTGTGGCTTTAGAAACAAGGCTACTCAGTAAACTTGGTTGGTAGTTTGCAGCCCGTCTGAAAATACTAGCACATTCTTCCAGTGCCCCAGCCAACATTGCTTTTGGAATAGAGATTATTGGCAGATGTGAAAAGACGACTGAAATAACTTAGAAATGAGTTCTCTCTTGTGCTAATCACCCCAACCTTTTCCTGTTTAAGTAAACCAATGTAGTGAGCATCCACTCTGTCCTTAAATGTCAGTTAGCTTGGGAGTCATTTGATTCACCAAGGAAACGTAATCAAATGACAAAATAATGGTTGCATTAAGATTCTTATTATTAATATCAAAACCACAAGCAACATAGCAAATGCCACGACATTCCTGAGAAAATGAACACCCACCATGGTCCTGCCCAATCAGAAATTGTGCTCAAAGGACTAAGTCCCAGTACACATGCATTTCTTTGGTTCCCTGGATGCTTCAGCCCCTGGGATGGGATGCTGGGGAGGGCCTGGGGGCAATGGTGAACTGGGCAGATTGAGGCTCACACTTCTTGTCCTGTGTTGTCCTACTCGCTGTTGTAATGAACAACCACAAACAGCAACAAGCTTTAGTGGCTTAAAATAACACAAATTGATTATCTTAATATTTTGGATAGCAGAAGTCTGTGTTGGGTCTTACGGGGCTAAAATCTAGGTGTCCACAGGGCTGTGTTCCCTCTGAGGCTCTAGGGGAGAATTTATTTCCTTGCCCAGTCCAGCTGCTAAAGTCCATTTCCTTCCTCGATGAGGCCCCTCAGGCATTCTCAGAGTCCACAGCATCTTCCGATTGTTTTCTCTCTGGGACCTCTGCTTCTGTCAATAACTCTCCTTCTCCAAACCTGATACTCCCTCGTATAAGACCCAACCAGATAATCTAGCATCATCCACTCATCCCAGAGTCCTTAACTTAATCACACCTGCAAAGTCCCTCTTGCCCAGGAAGGTAACAGTCTCAGGTTCCAGGATTAGGATATGGGTGTCTCTGGAGAGGTTATTCTGTCTACCACACTCCCTGCAATAGCTCCTCCCTATTCCTTCTGTATTTCCTGCTCTTTCTTATGTGAACTGTGAACTGCCCTGTAGCACAAAGGTGTTGCCCGAACACTGAGCTAAATTATTTAACCAAACTTTGTGTGGCTTCTATCTACACAGGACTGTGTCCCTAAAGATGCTGCGTCTTTGCTCAAGAAAATGCAAGGCTACCAAACTCACTTCACTTCTCTATTTCTTGGTGACTCAGAGGGTAAAGAATCTTCCTGCAATGCTGGAGAGCTGGGTTCAATTCCTGGGTTGGGAAGATTCCCTTGGAGAAGGGAATAGCTATCCACTCCAGTATGCTGGCCTGGAGAATTCCATGGAAAGAGGAACCTGGCAGGCTACAGTCCATGGAGTTGCAAAGAGTCAGACATGACTGAGCAATTTTCCCTTTCACCAAACTCAAAACGTATGTTGTCCCAACCCACCTCACCAAAGCATTTTCAGTAATCCTCTGCTTACTCCCTTCTAAATCTTCTACTTTCACATATTCCTCTAGTCCTCTCTTGTTCTCCCCTTTGCACTCCTCCATAGGCCCGTTTGGTTCCCTATCTGTTCTCTCTTATAAAAACCTGTTTTTCCACCTTTAATAAGTGTCCGGAGCTCCGTTTTATTGGCACCTCTATCACAGCAAACAACATAAGAGAATCTGATATCAGCCTTTTGCAGTTTTATGTCTCTGTTTTCTCATAGAAATAGGGGTCAGAGTTTGTAAGATACTGAGAGATCAAGCAAATTTACATGCTTGACAGAACTAAGAAAGGAGGAGTTGCTTTGTGGGAGATGCTCCTAGATACACGACCCTTGGCCTCTGCTCCAGACAAGGTCGCTGCATGGATTAGGGCCGGTAGATTATCAGAGACACTTCCAGGAAGAGATGGGGTTTGAGTTAAGACTTGAAAAATCTTCTGGTGGAGGGACAAGCACAAAGAAAGGACAGAAGGCTGGACAGGTCTGAGGAGTGGGACTGATCCTGCGCAGGCATTGAAACTGACGAGAACCGAGTCACACATAATAAACCTGAGCTCTGAGAATGTCTAGGAAAGTCCTCATATTTGCGCCCCCACCGACATTCTCTTTTTTGTTCTTGTTTGTTTGTTTTTGGCCACACCAGGCAGCTTGCAGGATATCAGTTCCCTGACTGGAGATTGAAACTGAGACCCCAGCAGTGAGACTGCCAAGTTCTAACCTCTGGAGTGCCAGGGAATTCCCGCATTTTTTTTTTCCCCAAGTGCCATTTCCTTGGCTGATCAGTTACTTTTAGATCCAGCCCTGTTTACCTTCCATTTACTGTTGCTCATTCTCTCTTTATAATCTGTATGTGGCTACAGCAAGCAGAGTTGCTTATACTCTCCACCAAGGGAGAGTGTCTAGCAGTGCTAGATGGAGAGACTCAGGACTGCTTGGATGCTAGTTACCTGTGCGTTCTTCCACACAGTGTGAGTTATCAAAGGCCCTCTACTCCCATAGCAGAATTAAGAACTAGACTTCCCAGGTGGAGCTAGTGGTAAAGACCTCACCTGCCAAAGCAGGAGACGCGAGTGACATGGGCTAGATCCCTGGTGGGGAAGACCCCCTAGAGGAGGAAATGGCAACCCACTCCAGTATTCTTGCCTGGGGAATCCCATGGACAGAGGGGTCTGGCGGGCTCCAGTTCCTGGGGCCGCAGAGAGTCAGATGGGACTGAGCGACTAAGGGCACACACAAAGCGGCTTTGTTTCTACCTTTAGCGTTTTTAACACCTGAGCGTCCAAGAATAGAAGGGATGGCTGACTCTCGATCTCCTTTACTCTGCATATTTATTCTTGCAAAAGCATGCCTTCCATGTCCAGAAACAGAGTAGAATGATAAATGTTAGAAATACAGGCATGACTTCCTTCCCTGATGACTAATCTCCAATCAAGACTTTCATTGGAGCAAGATTTACTAACAGCCCTAGCCCCCAGGTATCTTGGAATCAACCTTCAGCTGAATCCTTCATAACCACTTGCTGTTTTACAGCCTGGCCACCAACAAAGACTCCAGTCATGGGCTGTTGCCTTCTTAATGGGCCAAAGTTACTTCCCTCAAATGCTCTTACATCTGAATAATAAATACTAGTTTTCCACAAAAAAAGATACATGTTTATTAAGCTTCTTAAAACAGTAATAAAGAACCAGATCCACATAAAAAGAGGAAAAGAGATTATTTCCTTCTAGTATCTGTAGTGTCTAGTCCACAAAAGAAAAATGATAAAAAATAAATATAATAACATACTTTCATAAAGCCACAATAAGCACACAGGAAAAACATTGCCTAGGTAACCAGAGAAGGTTTTCAGAAGAGGTTGTAGTTAAAGTGATGTTTTATGGTGAGATAGTATAATCTTGCTAGGCATAGGGTTTTAAGGGGAAGGTCATTTATGTAAAGGGAATAAAATTACAAAAGAATAAAAGATTATGGCATATTTATAAAATGCCAGTCTTTCAGTGGTTTAGATTTTGGGTGCGAAAGTGTTCTTAAGAAACTAAAATTGTAACAAGAGAACAGGATGGATCATGAGAAACCCTGCATGCTGCATATACAATTTAAGTTTTGTCTTCTAGGTGATGGAAAGTGGCTGAAAAACTTGGCACAGGAATGTCTGTGCCCATTTTTATAACTAAAAGTGATGGCTTGGTCAAATAGCATAAAGAATGTTAAGGAACGTAGTGAGACAATAGTGAAGCAAAGAGATTGAATTTCAAGCACTTATAGTAGCCCCAGCAATAGTCCAGTCTAATAGAAATGTTCATACTAAAGAAATGCAAAATATAAGAAAAAAAAAACAGTAGAATGGACTGGACATAGACAGCAATTGATTGGGGAATGAAAGAGTGTGGAGACTTTTGGTTTGAGTTACTGGGATGCATTGGTACCATCAACAGGATGAGAGGCGAGATACATAAAGGTTTCTCCAAAGACATTTCCACCATTAACTTATATAACTGTTTGGAAATAGTTCCTATGACTATAGACCCCAAAGCCATTGAAAGCCTGTGACTGCTTATAGAACTCCTTTGTAGGAAGAGGTCACCTTCTTGGTGCCTACAGTGCTTAACTAGATGGAAATGCTGAAACAGATTGTCTGGAAAATATTTCACCATTAGAAGTGATCTAACTGTGAAAGTGTCTGTTGGAACCAGCCACAATTCCCAAACTCCTTAAGGCCTTTTCCTCTCAAGAGGAAAAGTGAAATAAGCAAGACTAACTCCTTCCCCACAGGCTTAGGAATTTTGCAAGAAGAAATGCTGGGAACAGCTAATTCATCTATGAAAGTGAAGCCCAGCTAGAATGGCAGTGGTCTAAGGAATCACTGCTTATAAAGCTGAAACAAAATTGAAATGCAATCTGTCAAGAGTGTAGTCTTTCACTGACCAGATCATATGAAATCTTTGATTGGTGACTCTGGGACAGACACTGGGAAGAAAAAAGTGGCCAACTAAGTGATATGAACAATTTGTCTGAACTTTTAAAGATATGCGAGTTCATTTTGAAATGGAAAATAACCAAATCCAGAGCTAGGTCACAGAATAGAGATGAGCTTCAATAAATCTCATTTTATAAAAAAGAAAGTTGGAATCTAGGAGATATTAAGAGAGTTGTCAAAAATTAAACAAATTTGAAAGTGGAGACCTGTTGACTCATATGATGGGCAAAGTTTGAAGGATTTGAATTAGCACATAGCTTTATGCTTATAAGTGAGTTATCATTCGGTGTATATTTGCTCTGTGCATGGATGTATCCCAAGTTCAAGATATTCTAAGTATCAATGATAAGTTCAGGTCAGTTCTTGAATAATAAAATATTCCTGGACAGGTTGGGTAGAGTAAAATTTTCATTACTTAAATCTATTTTATGATTTAAAATTCTATTAATCAGGTCCTAAGTCTATGTTTTCTGCAACAATAACATGAATCCTCAGAGATCCTGCAGTACATCAGAAACTACATTATCATCATCATCGTTGATGTTTATTCAGTGCTTTATACATGGCGGGCGTAGCACTAAGCATTTTACACACATCATCTTATCTGTTCCTCAAAATCATCTTGTGATTAGGCTGGTACTATTATTATCCCATAGAAGAGAAAAATTAAGCTGATAAAGAAGTAATATGTCCACTAATCCTGTAGCTCTTCCAAGGCAGAGCCTGAATTAAAGACCATAAGATTCAGAGAGGGCTTTGAGGTCATATCTGCCAAAACTTTGCATACTTCTCAGCAACAAGACATTAATCCAGGTCCCGCTTGAAAGCACTCAGGGATGGGCCTTCATTACCCCCAGGGACAATTTATCTTCATTTCAGACATCTGAAACTGCTCTTCCCTATAAAGAAGTTGAACTCTGTGTCTTTGTAGCCTTTAATCATTAGTCCTGGTCATGTCCCCTTGAGACCCTCACTATAGTTTAGTGTACCATCCATCTGAGAGCTGTCCAGATACCTAAAGACACAGCCTTCTCTCTCCAGTATTTTTCCCTTCAGTTCCCTTTCATATGTCTGACTCTTGGATCTCTTACCATTTTCATTATCCACTTAGAATTTCTCTTGCAGTCATCAAGAATTCCAAAATACTCCAAAAGTAGACCAACAATCCTTTAGACAACAGAATTAACAATAAAACTTTAAAACTAAATCAGCGTAGGAAGAATTCGTGCAGGGGATCATGTTTAAATCCTGACTTTGCATTTTGCTTTGATTCTCTGAACCTCAATCCTCACCTGTTGCTAATAAATTGAGGTAATGATATCTTGCCCATTGTTTATTAGGAACAAAATGATGTAAAAAGAACATCACATTGCCTGATACAGCTCTAAAAGTAAAGTCTAAGATTAGTATTTTATATTGTGTTTGGAGGTAATAAACATTAAACATTATGCTTTAAAATTATTGAGAATGGATTTCCGTCTCCAGGAAAATGGAATGGACCTGATACATACAACTAAAAAATCTAGACACTAAATGTTAGACACATATAAGAAGACTTTGAAAGTTGAATAAAGGAAGGCAGACAAGCTGGAAGTTGAAGACTCAATGAACAATAGGGTAAGGCACTCCCTGAGTTTTCTTTTTGCCTCATGTACCCCAAACTGGGAGATAAAGAAGCCAACAGCTTGGAAACACCAATGGACCAGGCAGAAAACACCAATAAAGCATGTTCTCTTACAGAGGACTAGAAAAGGAACAGACTAGCAGGGTACAAAGATGTTAAGCAATAAGCAGGGTACTAAAGTCAAATACCACAGAAAAACAGTGGTCCACCCATATTCACACCGGCAAATGCGAAGCAAGAAGAGGCCCAGACTTCCATCCTCACAATGCTGAAACAAAACACTCCAACAGCCAAGATCGAGGTGGTACCAGAAGGCAGGAAAAATAGAGCTAAAAAAGAAAACAAAAACAAAGTAGCCTAGTTAAACCCTGAAATATCAAAAATTATAATAAATGTAAATAATCTAAGTACACCAGTTAAAAAACAGAGATCGGTAGAGAATCTTTAAAAATATTACCCAGTTAATTTTGTCTATCAGAAACTTACCAAAGTGTTATATATACTGTTTGAAAGTAAAAGGATAAAAAGAATATACCATGCAAATATTAATCAAAGGAATACAGGAGTGACTGTACGTGCGGCTAAGAGTTTTCAGTCATGTCTGACTCTTTGCAATCCTGTGGACCGCCAGGCTTCTCTGTCCACAGGATTCTTCAAGCAAGAATAATAGAGTGGGTTGCCATGCCCTCCTCCAGAGAAGGAGTGACTAGGTTACTGTAAAATAAAGCAGACTTCGGGGTGAAGAAAATCATCAGAGGTAGAGAGGGACCTTATACGGTTAAAAAGGAGTCAATCCAACAAGAAGAGGTAAAAATCCAAAATGTTCATTCATGTACCTAATAGCAGAGTTGCAAAATACGTGGAGCACAAACTGATGCCACTAAAAGGAAAAAGAGACAAATCTATAGTATGTTTGAGGACTTCAACATTCCTTTCTTTCTCATTACAGGAAAGAACAACTAGACAGAAAATCAGAAAGCATTTAGAAGAATTTAAAGCGTCATCAAACAGTAATATCTAAACATTTTGAAGATTACTCCAACCAACAACAGAATAAACATTCTTTTTAAGTGCCCATGGACCATATATTGAGATAAGCACCTTCTTGGGACAAAAAACAAACCCCAACAAATTTTAAATACTTGAAATCACCCATTATTATTTGACCACAAAGTGATCAAACTAGAAATCAAAAATAGATAAGTAAGAACACCTGAAGAATGAGCAACACTACACATCTAAATAGTCCAGGGTTCAAATGGAAGTTCAAGGATATTTTAAAAAATTGACTTAATGAAAATAATGCAATATAAAATAATTTGTGGGATACAGCTAAAGGAGGTAATGTATAGCATTAAATTTATACACATAAGAGATGAAGAATCAAAGTAAACCTAAAGCAATAAAGAAAATAAGATGAAAGCAGAAACCAATGAACTTGAAAAGAGAAAAATAGCACAGAAAACAAGTAAGCAGAAAGATGGTGTTTTGAAAAGTTCAATACTACTGACAAATTTCTAGTGAATTTGACAAAGGAGAAAAGAGTGTTGATGCAAATTAGAATACCAATATCAGAAATGAAATAAGACTTATCACTATAGGAATGTCAAGCATTGAAAAGCCTGTGAACAACTCTGGAAAACAGTTGGGCAGTTTCCTTAAAAATTAATCATTCAGCTACCATATGACCCAGCCTTTGCACTATTGGACATTTAACCCAGAAACATGAAAATGTATATTCACACAAAAATCTGCATACTAATGTTTATATTAGTTTGTCATTCTGCTTATTTAACTTATATTCAGAGTACATCATGAGAAATGCTGGGCTGGATGAAGCAGAAAATGGAATCAAGATTACTGGGAGAAATGTCAATAACCTCAGATATGCAGATGATACCACCCTTATGGCAGAAAGTGAAGAACTAAAGAGCCTCTTGATGAAAGTGAAAGAGCAGAATGAAAAAGTTGGCTTAAAACAACATTCAGAAAACTAAGATCATGGCATCTGGTCCCATCTCTTCATGGCAAATAGATGGGAAACAGTGGCAACGGTGTCAGACTTTATTTTGGGGGGCTCCAAAATCACTGCAGATGGTGACTGTAGCCGTAGAATTAAAAGATGCTTTGCTCCTTGGAAGAAAAGTTATGACCAAGCTAGACAGCATATTAAAAAGCAGAGACATTACTTTGCCAACAAAGGTCCGTCTAGTCAAAGCTATAGTTTTTGCAGTAGTCATGTATGGATGTGAGAATTAGACTATAAAGAAAGCTGAGTGCTGAATAATTGATGCTTTTGAACTGTGGTGTTGGAGAAGATTCTTGAGAGTCCCTTGGACTGCAAGGAGATCCAACCAGTCCATCCTAAAGGAAATCAGTCCTGAATATTCATTGGAAAGACTGATGTTGAAGCTGAAACTCCAATACTTTGGCCACCTGATGTGAAGAGCTGACTCATTTTAAAGACCCTGATGCTGGGAATGATTGAGGGCAGGAGGAGAAGAGGATGACAGAGGATGAGATGGCTGGATGGCATCACCGACTCAATGGACATGAGTCTGGGTAAACTCTGGGAGTTGGTGATGGACAAGGAGGCCTGGCGTGATGCAGTCCATGAGGTTGCAAAGGGTCGGACACGACTGAGCGACTGAACTGAAGTGATTAATAATTGTCTAAACCCGGAAACAACCCAGATGCCCTTCAAGAGGTTAATGGAATATTCATTAGGTGAATAGGTTAAACAAAATATGATATATTTGTATCATGGGATACTACTCAGAAGTAAAAAGGAACAAATCATTGATGCATTTGACAATCTAAATACAGTTGAATTATGCTAACTGACCCAAATGACAAAAGTCAATCTCAAAGTGCTGTATAATATGTTAGTCCATTTATATAACTTTTTGAAATGACCAAATTTTAGAAATAAAAAACAGACTAGTGGTTACCAGGGGTGAAAGAGAGAGTAATGGATTTGTCTCTTAACTATATCCATGTCAATTTCTTGGTTGTAATATTGTCCCGTAGTTTTGCAAGATATTATAATTGGGAGAAACTATGCAAAAGGTTTGTGATGTCTCTCTTATTCCCTGCCATTTTATGTTAAAACTACAATTATCCTGAATTTTTAAAAATAATTAAAATTTATTGATAAGAATAGCATGTATCATAATTCCTTGAAAATCTGTAAGCTATGATATTTGTTCTATATTAACTTATTTCTCACTGTGAATAGAAGGATATTTGTAATTTTATACAGAAAGATATTTGTCATCATGTGTGTTTGGAAAATGCTGGCTTAAATTCATTTTTCTTTTTCAAGAATTCTCAGAATCTTGATTATACTTCTTGTGGTTTTTCAAGTGATTGGTAAAATAAACAGCATTTTTCCTAATGTCTTAATCATTGAGACTTAATCCCTCCCCTTCTTCCTAAAACACACGCTCAACACATCAGAGAAGTTTTGGAGAGCAGCATCCCACGGAATTCACTCAAGAAAAGGCCAGTGTCAAAGGGCTCCCCAGTTGGCTCAGCAGTAATCCTCCTGCCAATGCAAAAGACTCAAGAAACACAGGTTCACTCCCTAGGTCAAGGAAGATCCCTTGGAGGAGGAAATGGCAACTCACTCCAGTATTCTTGCCTGGAAAATTCCATGGACAGAAGTCTGGCAGGCTGCAATCCATGGGGTCACAAGAAGTCTGACATGACCAAACACGCACGCAGACATGGAATATTCTATTTGGTACTCCAGCTTTGTAATGGAAGTAAGGAAATATTAGGCAGAGACAAGAACTTATCAGAAGACAGAAAACATACAGTAGTATATATTTCTGAGGGCACGGGCCTATGCAGAGGGCTCAAAGAAGAAAATCAGGAGGGAGGTCCAGTGGCCAGATCATGAAGGAAGTTCATTGCCAAGCCGGGGAGTTTAGACTTTGTCCTTGAAGCCATAGAATCTCTACTTAAGCCTCTAGGTCTATCTCTTTATTCTACAATGAGGGCACTGAGACAGAATAAGGATGATCCATTTATATATATCTGTGTAGATCTGACTTATTAATTCTAAAGGTATGAGCAGAGCTTGCTTTAGCCTTTGCCTTCAATAATTATGGAGCACTTATAAAATAGCACTTAAATTCAAAACATATCTGTGCATACGCTTAGTATCCTCTGTGGACAGTAGCTGTGCAGGAATCTTCCTCAAATATCTTTAATTTTGTAGAAGGGACGATAACCCCAGAATAATAGAAACTAGGCAAAACCCAGTCTTCTGTCTTCCAGAAAAATCTCTTTGTATTCTCCATTTTTTTTTTTCTTTTGAGGGATCTTTAGCCTATACTCAGATATAATCCTTAGAGGAATATTGTCTTGCACCTGAGTTTCTTCCAGAGGAGGCAATCCTGGGCTTCATTAGAATCCTACACACTGATTAAAAGCATTCTTAGCACTTCAGCCTCCGTTATGAAAGCTTTTCATCATGGAACCTCAGTTAGAAAAATTTGGTCAACAGTTCCCATTTCCAACCTGTATTTTGAGAACAAAACAGCAAATCTGTCAGTAGGAAGGAAGGATGGGGGTTGGCAGTAGGAATTGTTTTTCTGTGGCTTTGGTATAAAATAATCTGGTTTGAATTGTTTTAAAGTACAAAAACAAATGGCATTCAGCCGTGAGTCTTAACTCACAATATCAGTTTGAAAAAATGTTGTTTTCTTTTACAACTTAATGGTGCATCGCGTTGGGCAGCTGGGCCCTATTACAGGAGTTCCCAAGAGTGAAATGTCAGCTCAGACATAATTTACAATCCAAAGTTCATTTTTTTGCTAAGGCCTCTAGTGGCTCTGTCCACATTCCAAATGACAGGCCTTCAAACTAAAGTCATTTACACTCTGTCCTGTCACAGCCTAAGCTTTTATATTTTTTTGTGGCCACTCTGCAGCTTGTGGGATCTCATGGCCCCAAACAAGGGGTAGAACCCAGCCCCTAGCAGTCAAAGTGCAGAGTCCAAACCACTAGACCACCGGGAAATTCCCAGACTGTAACATTTTTAATTCCAGAGACTAGGATAAGTCTTCTCAACTAAAGCTGTACTTATTAGTATAATACCAAAGATTTCTGTTACTATAGTCCCTGGCAAGGAACAATGGGCATGGGCTAATATTAATTTATTCAATGTCATTATAAAAGTTCAAAAAACAAATAGGAGTGATTGAAAACTGGTTCATGCCATAGGAATAGCAGCAGATGATCTCAAATAAGCCTGAAAGGACACACATGCATTATATGCCATGTCTGCACACAAAACCATCTGAACATACTAAGTCTGAAAATTTCCACTACTCTGTTTTTCATTCAAACTTGACCTATTTGTACAATGAGACAGAAAGATCAGCTTCCACTAGAAGAGCCACATCTCTAACATAAATGTTGTGTCTTCATGAGAATGCCTGAATCAGATTTTCTTGAATACCATTTGTTTTTCTAAACTCTTGTTAATTCCACATAGCCCAGAAAGAATGGAGAAAACATGACTATGCAATTAGAAATATTCAAGTTCAAGCCTTTACCTGCAGCAACAGTTATCTTTAGGCATGTTACTTTAACTTTCGCGAGCAATTTCCTTGGTCATAAAATAGAGCTAAGGATGTCTATTTCAGTGAATCTTTGTGATGATTATGGGGCTGTGCTTGTAAAATGTCTGGCTTTATAGAGGATGCCTTCCCTCCAGCCAAATAACCCTGAAAAAACCCTTTGTCTATAGTTCTCCTTATAGTATCATTTATGTACACTATTTAGGCTGCATGCCATGAGTTAAGAGAGGTGGTTTCTTGGTAAATGACTCAGGTATAAATGTGTGTTGTTTGTGTTTTAAATGCAGTATCACACAGCAGAAATTCAACAAAGGGAGTAAGAAATTGAAATAATTGGAGATATTCCATCCCTTCTAATTTGTGCCTTGGGTTCTGAGAGTCCTGAAGGTAGCGATAACATCTAACTTATCTTTGTACCCTCTGTTCCTAGTATCCTAGTATCCTATTATTCTAGTTCCTAGTATTCTAGTATAATCATATTCTTGGTGATCAATACATGTATTGCTTTGAATAAAGCATACTCGATATTTCTTAATTCTCATCCACCGCCTCTGATTCTGCGCTGAGTATATAGGAAGTTCTCCATAGAGCTCAGTACATCACTTTACTTAATGAACTCATGGACAATCCCTGGGGAAGCCACAAATCTCATCACCCAAGTAGTGTACCATTTGTGAGTTACGTAGACACACCACATTAATTTTGTCCATCTGGGAACATATCCAATTTGTATTGCTTCAGTTGCACAGGTTGGAAGGCAGAGAGGCCAAAATACACAGAGTCACAAGTAATGCCTTCTTTATACAGCCTGCCATGCTCTTCATGACTCTTCTCCCTGCGGTCTCATCTCCCACCCCCAACTCACTGGATCTCCCCTGCATTCCGGCCATAACGTTCTCTCCTGCATCTATAGACTTGTGTGAGCAATTTCAGTTGACTGCAGTGCCTTCATGCTCTGTCTGCTAGACAGCCGCCTGCAAAACATGGCATGAGTTGCACAGCTCCTGTGAAATAGTCCCCCAGGTTCCTAAGCAGAGGTACACAAGCTGTCCTCTCTCCACTCGGCATGACCCTCACATTACACTTCACAGCACCGGTCCTATAGCTTCATACCCTGTCCTCTAGGAAAATCATGAGCTACTTGAAAATTTTTATTTTAGGGCACAGCAATCCCTGGTGGCTCAGATGATAAAGAATCTGCGTACAGTGCAGAAGACCTGGTTTCCATCCCTGAGTCAGGAAGATCCCTGGAGAAGGAAATTCCTGGAGAAGGAATACCCACTCCAGTATTCTTACCTGGAGATTCCATGGACAGAGGAACCTAGTAGGCTACAGTCCATGGGTCACAGAGAATCAGACATGACTGACTGACTATCTCTTTCAATGCCTGGCACATTCAGTTCAGTTCAGTTCAGTTCAGTCGCTCAGTTGTGTCCGACTCTTTGCGACCCCACGAACCGCAGCATGTCAGGCCTCCCTGTCCATCACCAACTCCCAGAGTTTACTCAAACTCATGTCCATTGAGTTGGTGATGCCATCCAACCATCTCTTCCTCTGACATCCCCTTCTCCTCCTGCCTTCAATCTTTCCCAGCATCAGAGTCTTTTCAAATGAGTCAGTTCTTCACATCAAGTGGCCAAAGTATTGGAGTTTCAGCTTCAGCGTCAGTCCTTCCAATGAATATTCAGGACTGATTTCCTTTAGGATGGACTGGTTGGATCTCCTTGCAGTCCATGGGATTCTCATAGAAGATGTTTAGTAAGAATTTTTCAAATTCACAGAGAAAGCAAAAGTGAGTAGCTAGGAAAAGGAGGAAAGAGAAATTAGCTCAACAAGAAAAAGATGTTAAGCAGTGAATGTATCTTAAAACAAATTTCTCTAATGCCTTAATTCAGTAGCTATTTCTCTGATTTAAAAATGATAGAAGTGTGTACTACTTACCAATAGAAAAACTTCTAGATCTATTGAATCAAGGAGAAAAATTTGAACTTTACTTACTAGCAAATTTCATATTTTGAAATCTAAAACTCATTTTCCAGAAAAGTTTTCTAGCCTGCTTGTGATTATTTTAACGATGGCAAAGTGGAAACCAGAAAGCTTCAAAAAATGCTATGTAAGTGTTCATCAGATTTAAATAAAAAAAGAATCCTTATGTTTGTAGTTTGCGTTTTTCTTTGTTTTTAAAGTTGGAGCATAATTTAAAATATATACATTATTATTAAAATGTATTAATATATCCCCTCCCTCTTGAGCTCGCTCCCATTCCCCCATCCCACCTCTCTAGTCATCACAGAGCACCAAGCTGAGCTTCCTGGGCTGTAGTTTACTTTTAATTTTGTACACATTTCAAGAATATTTCAAAGTCACCCAAGAGAACTCAAATCTTCAATTAGCCCTCGTCTTCTGGTTGTTCAAGCATTCTGTAATTTCCAAGTTTCTAGTTTTAGAAATTTGTCCATGATCTGAGGGTAACACACACACACACTCAAATCTTTCATGAGTCATCTTCAGCCCCAAGCACAGTAGCTATGAGGATAACACTTTTTTTCCTGTCTTTGACATTTCAGTTCTCAACTTTGGAAATCTGTCTGCAGTTGGATTAAGTTGAAATATGATGTCAAGTTTTCCACTATCTCATGAGAAAAACATGTCTCTCCTAAGTATAAATTGTGTTTAAATAAGTCTAATTGTGCTTACTCTTGTATTAATTCGGGGAATTCCTGGATTCCTTTGCAGAGAAGGGAAAATAACAGCGTCCTAACTGTGGATGATAAGGGAGAAGATCACAGAAGGATACATGTCAGCCATCAGCAGTGTTTCTTCATAAGTGAATTAAGATACAGAAGGGTAGGAAGAGCTGAATTGGAGACATTATAGACAGCATTTGGGGTGAGAAAATGGAAGAATAGCCATTTTAGTAGCACTGTTTTCTTAACACCTAAAATACTGCATATGGCAATTGTTCAAAAATATTTGTTTAAAAAAAGTACATCAGTGATACTGCTTCACAGGGAGAGATTAGTATATGTGAATGGCAGGAACTTCAAGGAAAGGAAGTTTTTGCACAATGATGGAAGCTGTCCTTTTTATTTTTCCACCAAAAAATGTTTTTGAGTAACACAAAGATGAACTATGTTCCTTTTTTTATTTTTTATAATATGAAACAACCATAGAATTGCTGAAGAAGACTTAATCAAAAGGTCATTGCCCTCTTGACCACCCTTTCTGCTCAAAAACACACCATCCCCACACCAGTACCACTGAACAGTTCGGTGACCTTCAGTTCAGTTCAGTTCAGTTGCTCAGTCGTGTCCGACTTTGTGCAGTCCCATGAATCGCAGCACACCAGGCCTCCCTGTCCATCGCCAACTCCCGGAGGTTACTCAAATTAATGTCCATCGAGTCGGTGATGCCATCCAACCATCTCATCCTCTGTTGTCCCCTTCTCCTCCTGCCCCCAATCCCTCCCAGCATCAGGGTCTTTTCCAATGAGTCAACTCTGCATGAGGTGGCCAAAGTATTGGAGTTTCAGCTTCATCATCAGTCCTTCCAATGAACAAATTCCTTAAAATCACTAAATCTTTGCTCTCTTTTTGTATGTGGGAAGAAAATACTCTTTCTCTGTTTGTGTTATGTATTTCTCCTCATTGTCTCTACAACCATAAGATTTTTTTTAAAAAAGTAATGACACAGTAGTGTCATGCTATCAGAGGTTATTAATATAGAGTAGAAAGTTTCATTTACACTCCTGGTGAACTAATCTAAAGAAGTGAGGATCCAGGCCAAACATGACTAGGAGCTTAAAAACAGATGGTGGTGATAAGATGTTTGGGGATGCTGAGAGGGAAAAAGAGGGGAGGGAGAAAAAGAGAGGACAAAGAAAGTGAGATTTATGAATGTCTAACTCAGGTGATCTATGGAAAACAGTAAATAACTATGATGCCTACGTTTGCTCATGAATGGTCATAAATAACACTGGAATCTTTCTGGAACTGAGCAATCCAGACTTTTAAAATGTAAGTGTAGAGGTATGCAAAATAAAGAAAAGAATATAAGATTACTATAGTAGAAATTAATAACCCTTACAATATATCTGGTTTTCTTCTCCTTCTGGGGAGTATGGGAAGACTTCCCAGAGTCCCTTGCAGTTAGGCTGAGGTCATGTGACTAGTCTTGGCCAATGGACCATTACAAGTGTGACTTTCAATGGGAGCCTTTTAGAGAAGCAAGGATGAGATCTCCATACTTTTCTCTTCTCCGGATGCAGTGATCAGTAAAACATGTTGATGCCAGAATCACAGAGTGGAAGGACCCTGGCTCCCTGCATTGCCACATAAAAAGTTATCTAGGATAGCTGCCTGTTTGCCATCAAACTTGGCATGAGTAAGAGACAAACTTTTGTTGTGTAAAGCCATTTAGAGTTAGAGGTATATTTGTCACTGCATTACAGCCGAGCTTGTCCTAACTGGATTGCTTAAATAATTGTCACAAGAATTAAATGAGAAAGTATTTTTAAGTGTTCTGAAAACAGTAAAGTATTTTAAATATGAATAGTTAATAATTTTGATGAAAGGCTCTCTTGTAGCAAGTTTTTATTACCAAATATCTCTATGTGAAAGTCACTCATGTCCGACTCTTGTAACCCCATGTACTATACACAGTCCATGAAATTCTCCAGGTCAGTAGACTGGAGTGGGTAGCCTTTCCCTTCTCCAGGGGATCTTCCCAACCCTGGAATCAAACCCAGGTCTTCCGCACTGCAGGCAGATTCTTTACCAGCTGAACCACAAGGGAAGCCCAAGAATACTGGAGTGGGTAGCCTATCCCTTCTCCAGGGGATCTTCCTGACCCAGGAATTGAACAGGGGTCTCCTGCATTGCAGGTGGATTCTTTACCAACTGAGTTATCAGGATCTCTATAAATATGTGACAAAGAATTTTCCAGAAAATACTTGTAGTTTTCCAAGTAATTGTGTCCCATTTAGTCTCAAAACATCTCTGATGGCATAATAGCAATGAGCACGTGTTTTTTGACTCTAACAGATACATGTGTCAATATTTACCTGTCATTTATTGGCTTTAGATTTTGGATAAACTAGTCAAATTTCCTAAGATTCATATTTTTTTTTCTGTGTTATATGGTGGCAGGAGGTGTGGGGTGGGAGAGAGAAGAATGTTTTGATTTGATTACTGTGAGAATGAAAATTAAAGTGTATGTGCCCAAGAAATTCCAGGGTTCTATACATAAGTTCAAAGTACCAACAGTGGGAAATACCCAATTAACATTAAATACATTTGATGACTGCAAACTAGAGTGAATGATAAATAACTGACAAATGTATCTAGTCTTTGCATAATCTTATCTTGTGGAACACAAAGAGGAGAGAAACAGTGAGAAACCAAGTCAGTAGAAGCTTCTGATTGTGATCCACCTTAACAGAAAGTTTGAGAAGAAGGTAGTTGTCTTTCCATTGACACCGTATTGGCCTAGTTCAATGTTGACATTACCTAGCTAAGAAGATGGACTTTAAAGATTGGCTTATATTTAAACATTTAAAACTAACCCAACTGAATGATGTGAATAAACGTTGTCCTCTGGGGCCAAGATGTAGCTGTCATCAATCAGACATTAACCCAGGATGGAGTGGATCTTTGCAGAAAATATTTATGTCGGTTACTATGCACTTGGGTTTTGTGGGATATGTCTGTTTTTCCAACAGTTAATGATGTGGTGTTTAACGTGCTCAGGTTAGCTTTTAACTATTTTCTCTCTTTTTTTCTTTTCTTTCTCCCCTTCCTTCCTTCCTTATAATGTCCTATTCCCATATATTTTGCCTACTTATCCCATTTCTGATACACAAATGGCTAATATTTTTAGATTCCCTTCTTACCCTGAATCCTGGTTTTGCATTAATGTAAAAAAAAAAAAAAAAAACACACACTTTACAAAGTGTCAGAATGATCTTTAACATGCCCTATTTAGTTCCTAATTTGTTGTTTGATGGCATTATCCCCAATTGGTATTCAACTCTAGCCCTACATTCCAAAGTAAGCTCTAAAATTTATCTTCAACTGATATCCTAGAAATAGTGAATAAAAAGCTTTGGAAATACTTCAGAGTTCTTTTTATAGGTGAGGAATCTGAGACTCATTTCACATGATCCAGAGCTACTGGATTGACAGAACTAAGACTTGTCCAAATCCCAGGATTCTGGTGAGCCCAGTTCTAATCATAATCAGCCATGCCGACATCTCCTACAAGGTAACACATGTTTAAAAACACACAGGCAGAGAGCTATGTAAGAAATATTGCTTTCTTGGTCTATTTTTCCAAATAAAGTAATCTTAGTAGCTCAGTGACATCATAATTTTCCATAATTCTCCATAATAATACCTTTTCTAGGTTAAAGTGAAACTCCTTGGGAGTCTTTAGTTTTTTAGATCATTTTTGTTGTTGTTCAGTCACTAAGTCATGTCCGACTCTCTGCAACCTCATGGACTACAGCACACCAGGCTCCTCTGTCCTCCACTGTGTCCTAGAGTTTGCTCACATTCATATCCATTGAGTTGGTGATGCTATCTAACCATCTTATCTTCTGCCGCCCCTTTCTCTTTTTGCCTTCAATCTTTCCCAGCATCAGGGTCTTTTCCAATGAGTCAACTCTTCACATCAGCAGCCAAAGTATTGGACTTTAGCTCCACCAACAGTCCTTCCAATGAAGGGTTGGTTTCTTTAGGATTGACTGGTTTGACCTCCTTGCAGTCCAAAGGACTCCCAAAAGTCTTCTCCAGGATCATGGTTCAAAAGCATCAGTTCTTGGGTGCTTAGCCTTCTTTATGGTACAACTCTCACATCCATACATGACTACTAGAAAAACTGTAGTTTTGACTATACAGACCTTTGTCAGCAAAGTGATGTCTGCTGCTTTCTAATACTCTGTCTAGCTTTGTCATAACTTTCCTTCCGAGGAGTAAGTGCCTTTAAATTTCATGGCTGCAATCACTGTCCATAGTCATTTTGGAGGTCAAGAAAATACAATTTGTCACTGCTTCCACTTCCCCCCTTCTGTATGCCATGAAGGCTTCCCAGGTGACACAGTTGTAAAGAATCAGCTTGCCAATGCAGGAGATGCAGCAGAGAGGGTTTTGATCTGTGGGTTGGGAAGATCCCCTGGAAAAGGAAATGGCAACCCACTCCAGTAATCTTCCCTGAAAAATCCCAAGGCCAGAGGAGCCTGGCAGGCTACAGTCCATGGGGTCACAGAGCATGCACATATGCTGTGAAGTGATGGAACCAGATGCCAAGATCTTAGTTTTTTAGTGTTGAGCTTTGGCTTCCTTGATAGCTCTGTTGGTAAAGAATCTGCCTGCAATGCAGAAGACCCTGTTTTGATTCCTGGGTTAGGAAGATCTGCTGGAGAAAGGCTAGGCTACCTACTCCAGTATTCTTGGGCTTCACTCATGGCTCAGCTGGTAAAAAATCCACCTGCAATGCAGGAGGCCTGGGTTCGATCCCTGGGTTGGGAAGATCCCCTGGAGAAGGGAACAGCTGCTCACTCCAGTATTCTGGCCTGGAGAATTCCATGGACTGTATATATTCCATGGACTGTATATACTCCATGGGGTCACAAAGAGTCGGACGAGACAGGGCAACTTTCACTTTCACTTTAGCATGATATAATTTGTGATGATCTCATGAGCATAATTCTGGATGAGAAAAGAGCTGAAGAGCACTAATCAAGGAAAGAAAGGAAAGTCACAAATACCAAGTTTTTGAGAAGAAATACCAAGAGTAAACATCTTTGTCAGCACTTTCCCAGAGCCATCTTGACATTTAACAACCATATTTGTACTCATCTTATTTATCAAACTTTTTTTAGTAGAGAATGGTAAGAAGTTTCTGGGACCTTATAGCTAAGTAGCCAGCCTATCTCATGTCATTTAAGTAACACACTGATAAACCAGAACAGTATGCTTATAACAGAAGATGAACACTTTCAGGGAGTAGAGATTGATTTTAATAGGGATATGGTGAAAATAGGAAAGAAACCCTTGAGGGTGTGAACTTTAAATGGGAACTTTTAGAGTCAACACCAGGGAAAAGGAATCCTGAAGCTAAAAGAATGCTATACCTAAATATCCTCGCAGTTCAGTTCAGTTCAGTCACTCAGTCATGTCTGACTCTTTGTGACCCCATGGACTGCACCATGCCATGCCTCCCTGTCCATCACCAACTCCTGGAGTTTACTCAAACTCATGTCCATTGAGTCAATGATGCCATTCAGTCATCTCATCCTCTGTCTCCTCATCTCATCCCTTCTCCTCCCACCTTCAATCTTTCCCAGCATCAGAGTCTTTTCAAATGAGTCAGCTCTTCCCATCAGGTTGCCAAAGTATTGGAATTTCAACTTCAACATCAGTTCTTCCAATGAACACTCAGGACTGATCTCTTATAGGATGGACTGGCTGGACCTCCTTGCAGTTCAAGGGACTCTCAAGAGTCTCCTCCAACATCACAGTTCAAAAGCATCAATTCTTCAGCACTCAGCTTTCTTTATACTCCAATTCTCACATCCATACATGACAATGGGAAAAACCTTAGCCTTGACTAAATTTTGTTGGCAAAGTAGTATCTCTGCTTTTTAATATCCTGTCTAACTTCATCATAACTTTCCTTCCAAGGAGTAAGCATCTTTTGATTTCATGGCTGCAGTCACCATCTGCAGTGATTTTGGAGTCCCCCAGAATAAAGTCTGCAACTGTTTCCACTGTTTCCCCATCTATTTGCCATGAAGTAATGGGACCAGATGATATGATCTTAGTTTTCTGAATGTTGAACTTTATGCCAACATTTTCACTCTCCTCTTTCACTTTCATTAAGAGACTCTTTTGTTCTTCTTCACTTTCTGCCAAAAGGGTGGTGTCATCTGCATATCTGAGGTTATTGATATTTCTCCCAGCAATCTTGATTCCAGCTTGTGCTTCATCCAGCCCAGCATTTTTCATGTTGTACCCTGCATATAAGTTAAATAAGCAAGGTGACAATGTACAGCCTTGACGCACTCCTTTTCCTATTTGGAACCAGTGTGTTGTTCCATGTCCAGTTCTAACTGTGACTTTCTAATCTGCATACAGGTTTCTCAAGAGTCAGGTCAGGTGGTCTGGTATTCTCATCTCTTTCAGAATTTTCCACAGTTTATTGTGATCCACAGAGTCAAAGCCTTTGGCATAGTCAATAAAGCAGAAATAGATGTTTTTCTGGAACTCTCTTGCTTTTTCAATGATCCAACAGATGTTGGCAATTTGACCTCTGGTTCCTCTGCCTTTTCTAAAACCAGCTTGAACATCTGGAAGTTCACAGTTCACATATTGTTGAAGACTGGCTTGGAGATTTTAGAGCATTTCTTTACTAGCGTGTCAGATGACCGCAATTGTGTGGTAGTTTGAGCATTCTTTGGCATTGCCTTTCTTAGGGATTGGAATGAAAACGGACCTTTTCCAGTCCTGTGGCCACTGCTGAGTTTTCCAAATTTGCTGGCATACTGAGTGCAGCACTTTCACAGCATCATCTTTTAGGATTTGAAATAGCTCAACTGGAATTCTATCACCTCCACTAACTTTGTTCATAGTGATGCTTCCTAAGGCCCATTTGACTTTGCATTCCAGGATGTCTGACTCAAGGTGAGTGATCACACCATCATGATTATCTGGGTTGTGAAGTTGTTTTTTGTACAGTTCTTCTGTGTATTCTTGCCACCTCTTCTTAATATTTTCTGCTTCTGTTAGGTCCATAACGTTTCTGTCCTTTATTGTACCCATCTTTGCATGAAATGTTCCTTTGGTATCTCTAATTTTCTTGAAGAGATCTCTAGTCTTTCCCATTCCATTGTTTTCCTCTATTTCTTTGCACTGTTCACTGAGAAAGGCTTTCTTATGTCTCCTTGCTATTCTTTAGAACTCTTTGCTTTTCACTTCTCTTCTTTTCACAGCTATTTGTAAGGCCTCCTCAGACAGCCATTTTGATTTTTTGCATTTCTTTTTCTTGGGTCTGGTCTTCCGCCCTGTCTCCTGTAGAGTGTCATGAACCTCCATCCATAGTTCATCAGGCACCCTGTCTATCAGATCTAGTCCCTTAAATCTATTTCTCACTTCCACTGTATAATTGTAAGGTATTTGATCTAGGTCATACCTGAATGGTCTAGTGAGTTCCCCTACTTTCTTCAATTTAAGTCTGAATTTGGCAATAAGGAGTTCATGATATGAGCCATAGTCAGCTTCTGGTCTTGTTTTTGCTGACTGTATAGAGCTTCTCCATTTTTTGCTGCAAAGAATATAATCAATCTGATTTCAGTGTTGCCCATCTGGTGAAGTCCATGTGTAGAGTCTTCTCTTGTGTTGTTGGAAGAGGGTGTTTGCCATGACCAGTGTGTTCTCTTGGCAAAACTCTATTAGCCTTTGCCCTGCTTCATTCTGTACTCCAAGGCCAAATATGCCTGTTACCCCAGGTGTTTCTTGACTTCCTACTTTTGCATTCCAGTCCCCCATAATGAAAAGGACATCTTTTTGGGGTGTTAATTCTAAAAGGTCTTGTATGTCTTCATAGACCCGTTCAGTTTCAGCTTCTTCAGCATTACTGGTCAGGGCATAGACTTGGATTACCATCATATTGAATGGTTTGCCTTGGAAAGGAACAGAGATCATTCTGTCATTTTTGAGGTTGCATCCAAATACTGCATTTCGGATGTTTTTCTTGGCTATGATGGCTTCTCCATTTCTTCTAAGGGATTCTTGCCCACAGTAGTAGATATAATGGTCATCTGAGTTAAATTCACCCATTCCAGTCCATTATAGTTCACTGATTCCTAAAATGTCAACGTTTACTCTTGCCATCTCCTGTTTGACCACTTCCAATTTGCCTTGATTCATGGACCTAACACTCCAGGTTCCTATGCAATATTGCTCTTTACAGCTTTGGATCTTGCTTCCACCACCAGTCACATCCACAACTGGGTGTTGTTTTTGCTTTGGCTCTGTCTCTACATTCTTTCTGGAGTTGTTTCTCCACTGATCTCCAGTAGCATATTGTGCACCTACCGACCTGGCAATGGTGAGTGGCGGGTGTGTGGTGCTGGAGCGGTGAGCAGCCAAGAGGGTATACCCCACGTCCAAGGTCAGGAGCAGCGCCTGTGCTCCGCTGGAGCAGCCATGAAGAGATATCACATGTCCAAGGTCGGGAGCAGCGCCTGCGCTTTGCTGGAGCAGCCATGAAGAGATACTCCCTGTCCAAGGTCGGGAGCAGTGCCTGCGCTTCGTTGGACCGGCCATGAGGAGATACTCCCACGTTCAAGATCAGAGAAGTCCCAGTAAGATGATAGGTGCTGGAGCAGCTGTGAGGAGATACCCCACATCCAAAGGCAAAGGAGAAGCCCCAACAAGATGGTATGAGGGGCAAATTCACATTTAGAATCAAACCCCAATCCTGCCAGAGACATTAAGAGGCCTCAAACAAATCTTGTGCGCTCTCGGGCCCAGGGACCCCACAGAGACTGAGACAAAACTGAGTTTGAGCATCTCCTATGGAGGTACAGGTCAGCAGCGGACAGCCACAGGGTCAGGGGCTCTGGGTGCAGCAGACATGGGCATGGTGTAAGCCCTCTTGGAGGAGATCACCATTAACCCACCATAGAGCTGCAAGAACTTACGCAGGACTGGGGAACAGACTCTTGGAGGGCACAAACAGAACCGTGTGCACCGGGACCCAGGAGAAAGGCGCAGTGACCCCACAAGAGACTGACCCAGGCTTGCCTGCGAGTGTCCAGGAGTCTCCAGCAGAGGCGTGGGTTGGTGGTGGCCTGCTGCAGGGTTGGGGACACTGACTGTAGCAGTGCATGCATGGGATGTTTTGAAGGAGGTCACCAGTATCTTCATTACCTCCACCATAGTTTGGCCCCAGGTAAATAGCAGGGAGGGAACACAGCCCTACCCATCAACAGAAAATTGGATTAAAGATTTACTGAGCATGGCCTGGCCCATCAGAACAATACCCAGTTTCCCCCTCAGTCAGTCTCTCCCATCAGGAAGCTTCCATAAGCTTCTTGTATTTATCTATCAGAGGGCAGACAGACTGAAAACCACAATCACAGAAAACTAACCAATCTAATCACATGGACCACAGCCTTGTCTAACTCAATGAAACTATGAGCCATGCAATGTAGGGCCACCCAAGATGGACGGTTATGGTGGAGAGTTCTGACAAAATGTGGTCCACTGGAGAAGGGAATGGCAAACCACTTCAGTATTTTTGCCTTGAGAACCCCATGAACAGTATGGAAATGTCCTTTAGCATCTTAAAAATATTTCTTGTTTTCTTTACTGAACCTCAAGCCTACAGCAAAAAAGACATAAACCTTGACCCTAGGAGCTTTTTGCACCATGTAAACCATTGGAGAAAACATTAATTTAATATGAGGTAGCAGGAAGTGAACGTGTCCTTGGTTAGCTTATTTTTCTCGAGCAAATAGTCCATGTAGTTTATTATCTATTGATGGTGTTTCTTGGATTATATTTTTGCTTTTTCAATAATGGTAAAGGAAAGCATAGTCTTTCTTATTCAGATCTGTTGTCCCGCCCTATACTCTTTCTTTCTTGTGCTCAGGCCACAGAGGTGATCACCTGTCTCTAGAATAAATGTTATTTTTTTACTGTAAGTTTTGATGATTTAGTCCTGTTGGAGAAACTATGTTTCTGGGAGCCCCAGGCCAGACTCATGCTGCTTATGTACTCTTTGGGTTGTTGCTGTTGTGTTAAGTCACTTCAGTCGTGTCCAACTCTTTATGACCCCATGGACTGTAGCCTGGCAGGGTCCTCTGTCCATGGAATTTTCCAGGCAAGAATACTGGATTGAGTTGCCATGCCCTCCTCCAGGGGATCTTCCCTGGAACAGGAAGATAACTGATCCAGATTATGTGGTTTATGGTTTGGTCCCTTGGAATACCCTGTGTCTTAATGCTCTGTGACATCAGAGGACTCACTATACCTCTCTGAACTTCAGTTTCTTTACCTGTAAAATGAAGATAACTTGATTGTGTGTTTGTGTGTGTGTGCACAAGTACACATGCATACAATGCACTTTGTAGGAGAAAAGCAGTTGCTCCGAAAATTAGAAAATCTCAAATCTATCTCTGGTTATATCCCTAATTTTTATTAGGAAAATATGTTACACTGTGTAATGCCTAAGTTTTCCATTTAAGGGGAAATACAAGAAGATTGAATTTAAAACTGGTCAACGATGTAATCAAATAAGCCAATTTGGTAAGGAGACAAGGGTAGAAAGAGGCCAGTTGATTGCTTGACTGAATTACTATTTGATTTAGTTGACCAGACTAATCAGAACCATCCATCTAGTAGCCAAGGGTATGTACACATATCAAAACTATTTCAGAAAAGGACTTAGGAATGTCTGCTCATTTGGACTAGTGTATACAAAATATGGTTGACTAAATGCTTTGATATCTCTTAATCCTAGTTGAAACTTTTAGGTGGGAAAAAACAGTATAATGAAATACAATGGGCTTTACTGAGCCTTGGAAAGTAGATAAAATTGTCCCTACATATTTATTTAAAAGTTCTGATATCCCTTCATGATTCAAATACAAACTCAATCTTGTGATTCTGCTTTTTCTTTATATGAGAGCAATGTTACTGTGATATAATAGTTATAAAGATAATAAAGAAGAAGCAGAAAGAAAGGAGCTCTCTCTTTTCCCCTTTCTGCTCCACTTAGAATGGCTTGTCTTAATGTCATTTCCTTGTTCCTCTCACCCACTTCTTCTCCAGACTAACTTTTGGGTTTTCATTTCCTGGAAAAGAATTCATCTCTTTTACTCTTTGGTCACTTTGTCAGTCCCCACAAGGGTACTCTGATGCCTCAGCTCCCGTGACAGCCTCATCTTTGATTCAGTCAGCAGCAGCCTCTGACTAGTTCACAGCCACTGGTACTTTTTTAACAGGTGACTGGAGAATAAAAGCTAGCTTGAGCAGACTGCCTAAGATGCATCTATTATAAGTAATTTGTCTCTGGTTACAGAGCAAATTCACTGTTGAATAAGAATTGGGGTCTGTCTGGATCTGAAGTTCAAGAAGCTTTTGCCATGCAATGATGCATGCCATCATACTTTTTAGTTTGAAGACAGACCATAACAATTTCTTCACATGTCTTGGGCATCTAACTTTTAATTTAGGGGATCTTAAGCTGAATTAATCTTAGACAGGATGTGTACATACTTGGGTCACAAGTGTTCGGCTCCCATTTCGTGATTACCATGCTGGTAAACATAATAATAACAATGATGATGATGATGATGGTAACAACAACAATCTACGTCTATAGAACTTTTACGATGTGCCAGACATTGTCCTAGATTCCTTACATGTGTAAACTGGATAAACCCTCATAACAACTTTATAAGATCCAGTATGACCCTATGATCTCCCTTTTACAGATAAGAAAACTAAAACATAGTGAGGAGAGTGGAAGCTGCCAGGCATTTTCATTTCACTCAATATTTTGCAGAAAATTGTTGAAGACGACTTGATAAATTCATTGTAAACAAGAAAATGTAAAATAGGATGTGTCAAATTTTAATGGCACAGAAGAATTTACCAATAAACTCAGATAGAGTGCTTACAGTTTACTATGTGCTTTTATTTTAAAGTCATCTAAACTATTGCAGAAAGAACAAAATATGAAATCCCCTTTCTTTGATAAAAATTGCTAAAAACTGAAGTCACTGCCCCCCCCCCCCCCATTTGTGGAACCAGGTCTCAAGTCAGTGATATTGGTCTCTGACGATTTCAGAAGAGGGAAGACATGGAGTATTTGAACATTATATGAGCTTCCTTGTTTTTTTGTTCAGTAAGTCGTGTCTGACTCTTGGCAACTGCATGGACTGCAGCATGCCAGGCTTCTCTGTTCTTCACCTTCTGCTGGAGTTTGCTCGAACTCATGTCCACTGAGTCAGTGATGCCATCCAACGATCTCATCCTCTGTCACCCCCTTCTCTTCTTGCCTTCAGTCTTTCCCAGTGTCAGGGTCTTTTCCAGTGAATCAACTCTTTGCATCAGGTGGCCAAAGTATTGGAGTTTCAGCTTCAACATTAATCCTTCCAATGAATATTCAGGGTTGATTTCCTCTAGGATTGACTGGTATGATTTCCTTACAGTCCAAGGGACTCTCAAGAGTCTTCTCCAGCACAATTCAGAAACATCAATTCTTCAGCACTCAGCCTTCTTTATGATCCAACTCTCATATCTGTTCATAACTTCTGGAAAAACATAACTTTGAATATACAGAACTTTATCAGCAAAGTGATGTCTCTGCTTTTTAACACACTGTCCAGGTTTGTCATAGCTTTTCTTCCAAGGAACAAGTGTCTTTTAATTTCATGGTTGCAGTAACCATCCACAGTGATTTTGGAGACCAAGAACATAAAATCTGCCACTGTTTCCATTTTTTTTTTTTTCCATCTATTTGCCAGGAAGTGATGGGACCAGATGCTGTGATCATAATTTTTTGACTGGTAAGTTTTAAGCCAGCTTTTTCATTCTGCTCTTTCACCCTCATCAAGAGGCTCTTTACTTCCTCTTTGCTTTCTGTCACTAGTGTAGTATCAAATGCATATCTGAGGTTGTTGATATTTCTTACTGCAATTTTGATTCCAGCTTGTGATTCATCCAGCTCGGAATTTCACATGAAATACTCTCAGTTCAGTTCAGTCACTCAGTCGTGTCCAACTCTTTGTGACCCCTTGGACTGCAGCATGCCTGTCTATCACTAATTCCCAGAGTTTACCCAAACTCATGTCCATTGAGTTGGTGATGGAAACATCTTATCCTCTGTCATCCACTTTTCCTTCCACGTTCAATCATTCCCAACATCAGGGTCTTTTCAAATAAGTCAGATCTTCACATCAGGTGGCCAAAGTATTGGAGTTTCAGCATCAACATCAGTCCTTCCAATGAATATTCAGGACTGATCTCCTTTAGAATGGACTGGTTGGATCTCCTTGCAGTCCAAAGGACTCTCAACAGTCTTCTCCAACACCACAGTTCAAAAGCATGAATTCTTCAGCGCTCAGCTTTCTTTATAGTCCAACTCTCACATTCATACATGACTACTGGAAAAATCATAGCCTTGGCCAGACGGACCTTTTGGCAAAGTAATGTCTCTGCTTTTTAATATGCTGTCTAGGTTGGTCATAATTTTTATTCCAAGGAGTAAGTATCTTAATTTGGCTGCAGTCACCATCTGCAGTGATTTTGGAGCCCCCAAAAATAAAGTCTCTCACTGTTTCCACTGTTCCCCCATCTATTTGCAATGAAGTGATGGGACCAGATGCCATGATCTTAGATTTCTGAATGTTGAGCTTTAAGCCAACTTTTTCACTCTCCTCTTTCACTTTCATCAAGAGGCTCTTTAGTTCTTCTTTGCTTTCTACCATAAGGGTGGTGTCATCTGCATATCTGAGGTTATTGATATTTCTCCCAGCAATCTTGATTCTAGCTTGTGCTTCTTCCAGTCCAGCGTTTCTTATGATGTACTCTGCATACAAGTTATATAAGCAGGGTGACAATATACAGCCTTGACATACCCCTTTCCCAATTTTGAACCAGTCTGTTGTTCCATGTCTGGTTCTAACTGTTGCTTCTTGATTTGCATACTGGCTTCTCAGAAGGCAGGTAAGTTGGTCTGGTATTTCCCACTCTTTAAGAGTTTCCCACAGTTTGTTGTAATGGGTTTTCTAGAGCTCCCATAACAAACTGCTGCAAATTTGGTAACATTAAGCAATGAAATTTATTCCTGCACAGTTCTGGAGCCCAGACACCTGAAATCAACGTGTCAGCAGGACGATACTCTCTCTGAAGGCTTCATGGGAGAATTGGTTCTTCCAGTTGCTAGTGGCTCCAGGCAGTTCTTGGCTTGTGCTGCTTATATTTTCCCCACTATCCTTGGAGGTAGCACTCACTAGGGTAATTTAGGGTGCTTGCATCTATCAATCTCTAATTTAATTAGGCATGCAAAGATCTTTTCCCAAATAAGGTCACATTTTCAGGTTTTGGGAATAGGACAGGGACAAATTTTGAAGTGGGATTCACCACGCAACCCACTATAAATATTTAGGGGAGTTCTTTCAGGGTTTTCTCAAAACTTAGTAGTGTTCAATACAAAGTTCTAAATTGTTAATTTACAACAGAGGTAATTTTCCAGCACTTCAAACTGAGTTGCCTTGGGTCATTGTCAAATAAAGGACCCTCACCTAGAAAAAGAAAGGATTTTTAGAGAGGGAGAGGTTTATTTTGATTTAATAGGGCAAGAATCAAATAGACTTGTAAACTTCCACTTTCTCTAAAGTAAAATACTAACCTTCTTAACTACAACTTTGAATCAGCAAAACACTCATTCAAGCATAATTAAGATCATATGTTTTAGTTTTCACTCTTTGACAGGCTTTAAAATGTCATTCAGATGTGTGAACTTGGCAAGAAAGAATAAAATTGTGGAGAAAATGCATAAAAAGATTTTAAAAATGAAAAAGTGAAATAAGTTTTAAGGATAAAGATAGATTTGTACATTACTTTCACTGCTGGAATATGTTCTCACTTAACATCTAACATTTTCACTTAATACATTTATGAGTATGAGAAATTTTAAAACCTCAAGAAATTTTCATTGATTTAAAACTGGAAATAGTTTGAGTCCTTAGAGAAAAAAATGAGATTCTGGTGGTGGAGATATAATAATGCCTTTGAGAAATGTCCTGAGGATTTATCTGAATATCTATTGCTGTTGACTAAATGTTTGTGTTCCCCCTAAATTCATAATTTGAAATCCTAACCCCCATTGTGATGGTGTTAGGAAGTGGGATCTTGGGGAGATGATTAGGTCAAGATGGTCAGTTCTTATTAATGGAATCAATGACCTTGTTAAAAAAGACCCCAGAAAGATTGTTCCCCTCTTCTACCATGTGAGGACCCAGGAGGAAGATGTCTCTCTATGAATCAGGAAGTGAACCTTCACAATATTTGGAATCTGTCAGCATCTTGATTTTGGACTTCCTAAGCTCCAAAAATATGAGAAATACATTTCTGTTGTTAATAAGCCACCTGGTCTATGTTAATTTGTTATATAGTTTTAATGGATGAAGACATTTGTGAATCTCAAGTTGGAATGGTTACAGGGTTGTAAGAATTTGGCAAGATTCTAGGGCATTTTGTTCCTTGTCCTTGGGAAACTGCATTTCCCAAAGAGTAGTCTATAACATATCTGCATAATATTAAATTCCTTAATTCTAACACGGGGGTCTCCAGCCTCTGGGATCTAATGCCTCATGATCTAAGGTGGAGCTGGTGTAATAATATTAATAGAAATAAAGTGTACAATAAATGTAATGCACTTGATTCATCCTGAAACCATCCCCCTACCACCACTGTTTGTGGAAAAATTGTCTTTAGGAAGCGGTCCCTGGTGATCTAACACATACCCACCCTCCATTTCAATGTCTCTGAATTTAGGCTACCCATTACACAATGTCAAAGAATATTTGTCAGCAGCTAGAGGCTTCCCTGGTTCAGATGGTAAAGAATCCAACTGCAATATAGGAGACATAGATTCAATCCCTGGGCTGGGAAGATCCCCTGGAGAAGGGAATCTTTCACTTTCAGAGGCCTTGCTTTGGCGACCTTATCTGTACATAGATGATACCTTTCATCTGATGATCCCTTCAGTTGGGTTAATACCTTTTTTTGTACATCGTGCACGGGTGTATGCTCGGTTGACAAGTTGCGTCTGGCTCTTTTGTGACCCCATGGACTGTAGCCTGACAGTCTCCTCTGTCCATGGAATTTTCCAGGCAAGATTACTGGAGTGAGTTTCCTCTTCCAGGGGATCTTCCTGGCCCAGGGATGGAACCTGTGTCTCCTGCATTGCCAGATGGATTACTTACTGCTGAGCCACCTGGGAAGCCTTTTGTAACTTGTGTGGCTAAATTTAACTTGAGCCCTCAACTGTTGCTTATAAAAGGTTGCATTGATGTAACATGTAAATCTAGGTTTAATGTTGCATTGAGATGAACATTTTTATGAAGCCAGAAGATTGACAGTCAAATAATAAGTCATCCAATTTAAGGTGGGAGAAATTGCCAAACTCCTGAAGTAGAAGATAAAATGTTGAAAGCCGGGAGAAGTTGATGTGATTTATTTAGTCATCGAACTGTTTTATCTGTCAAAGTCTTCCAGCTGAATTTTAAGAGAAGCTGATCAACTTCTAGAGATATATACTTAAATTAAGTAGGTAATAGGAAAAACATATAAATCCCTAAGGGCCTTTCATTTAACATAGAATTATAATGTCAATCCTAAAGATATTAAAGAAGTCAATATGATGAGCATAATTTATGTAAAACAGGATGTCAATCTGATGTTGAAAATGTGAAACTGAAAAAACTCTAGACTGATGAAAATCTTTCTTTTTGAATTTCTAAAGGTGTATTTGCTTATTAAAATATCTTTCAGTTCAGTTAAGTTCAGTTCGGTTCAGTCGCTCAGTTGTGTCCAACTCTTTGCAACCCCGTGAATCGCAGCACGCCAAGCCTCCCTGTCCATCACCAACTCCCGGGGTTTACTCAAATTCATGCCCATCGAGTCGGTGATGCCATCCAGCCATCTCAAGCTCTGTCATCCCCTTCTCCTCCTGCCCCCAATCCCTCCCAGCATCAGGGTCTTTTCCAATGAGTCAACTCTTCACATGAGGTGGCCAAAGTATTGAAGTTTCAGCTTCAGTATCAGTCCTTCCAGTGAACACCCAGGACTGATCGATCTCCTTTAGGATGAACTGGTTGGTTGTATCCAATAATAAAGAAATATACTTAGCTTTGTTTTTACCATCTGCTCTAAACTTTTGTGAAACTAGAACTCTCCTCACCACACACACACACACACACACACACACACACACATCAGCTACTACTGTTTACCAGCTCTGCATCCTGGTAATACCTTAAGGCATATTAGCTTATGGAAAGATTATTATGCTTATTTACCTGATTTTCATTTTTGTAAATGATACTCACCGATATAATCAAAAGAATAGAAGGCTGTAATTCAGGAGACCCTACTACTATTTTTTTTTCACTAATTTGCTTTATGGTCGTGAGCCGGATTCTCCTCTTTCTCTGCATTGATTTTGCCATCTCTTCAATAAATATACATCAGCTGTACAAAATAACCCACAATTCCCTTTACTGCCCTACCCTTGTGTGTGTATATGTGTGTTAGTTGCTTACTTGTGTCCGACTCTTTGCAACCCCATAGACTGCAGCCCACCAGGCCCCTCCGTCCATGGGATTCTCCAGGCAAGAACATTGGAGTGGGCTGCCATTTCCTTCTCCAAAAGAACCTACAGAAAGAAAGAAAGTGAAGTCACTCAGTTGTGTCTGACTCTTTGTGACCCCATGGACTATAGCCTACCAGGCTCCCCCATCCATGGAATTTTCCAGGCAAGTGTACTGGAGTGGGTTGCCATTTCCTTCTCTAGCCCTACCCTTTGATGCCTGCAATGAGGTCCATCACATGAGGACAGAATACAATCTCGTTAGTTAAACATATTTCTGTAAATCTTTTTGCAAAACATAAATCCACAGCTTATTTTGTGGTTTTTATGAATAATGCATAATTTTGTTAGATAATTTTTTTCTTTGAGGTCACACACTCATCTAATGCCACATTCTGAGAGTCCTATGCCAGCCATCAGAGAGAGAGAGCTATAAATTCAAATGTACCATTCAGTGTTCATCAAATTCTTTTCATATGCTGATCCTATTCTTTGCATTGAGTAGAGCCATATGAGGTTGGGCTTCCCTGATAGCTCAGTTGGTAAAGAATCCACCTGCAATTCAGGAGATCCCTCTTTGATTCCTGGGTTGGGAAGATCTGTTGAAGAAGGGACAGGCTACCCAATCCAGTATTCTTGGGCTTCCCTTGTGGCTCAGCTGGTAAAGAATCAGCCTGCAATGCGGGAGACCCAGGTTTGATTCGTGAGTTAGGAAGATTCCCTGGAGAAGGGAAAGGCTACCCACTTCAGTATTCTGGCCTGGAGAATTCCATGGATTGTATAGGCCATAGGATCGCAAAGAATTGGACACGACTGAGTGACTTTGACTTTCACTTTCACATGAGGTCCCAAAGTGGTAGAGGGGCTTGGTATCTTGTAATCTTGACCACATTTTCCACTTTGGTGGAGATGGTTTTGTGGATGGTGATTGTTCCCCTCTCCTTTTTCATCACTGTCATCATCATCGCCATCACATCTCACCTCCAATTCACCTTCTATATTACTTCCTATAAGATGTGATCCTGGCATGCCCCTGCCTAATGCTTCTCATCACCTCAGGGGTGAAGTCCAGTCCCCTTGCATGGTTTTTCCCTTTTCATTCTCATCTCTTACCATTTTCCCACCAATCATTCCATTCCAGCCAAGAATGATCCTCTTTAACTCTTTGAATGCACTATGCTCTCTTCCACGGCTATGCTCTGAACGTGCTGTTTCTTTATCCAAGGAAGTTGTCTGTATCCCCATCTTCCCCCCTAAGTACCTCCATTTGGTTGTTGTTTCAACAAGGTCGTGTCCTCTGGGTAACTCAGTAGTGCCTTGATCACTGGTATTCTATAGGTGCCGCTCCTACAGTCCTATCGATAGGACTATGTAGACTATGCCACTGCCAGCAGTCTGCTGTAATTGCCTTCTTCCTAGTGTATCTCCCGCTAAATATCAGACCTTTTCGACTAGATGGTTTCAGATGGTATAAAGGTCCTATAAAACTCCAGAGCTCTGCTTGGCAGCATGACTGGATATGACTTCTACTGTCCAGAGCACAGATATGAGAAGATGAAGGATCCAACACGCTTGAATCATTGTGGGTGACCATGACCTTTTTAATCCCACCTTTCCAATGTGGCAGCACAACAAAACTTCAACAGAGAAATGTATGGACAAAACCCAAACAGCTGTGACAGATGTCATGCTTCAGAAGCCATCCCCGGTTGCCCATGGACTGGCTTACACTCCGGAGTATTCTTTCCCAGTTTAGAGATCTGAAAACTTCTTTTTACTGTTCTAGCTTCCCTCAGACACATACGTCAACTGACCATATATCTGCCTGGAGAGTGAGTTTCTCTCTCGTCCCACCACTGAACTCAGCTTCCCTTTTGAAGATGTGAATCAAGCTAACTCTCTGGCAGTTACTAGAACCATAAGGCACCACGTGTGAGGGTCGTAGGATCTAGCAAGCAAGTCTTTTTTGTAACTACAATTTATTAGTTTACTAATAAAAATGTAATGATGAAAAACTGTGACATTTTCTGAGTCCACTCTGATCTAGACATTTTGAATATATTACATAAATTAACCCTCTCCAACCATCCTGGAAGTAGATATTACTGTCCCCATTTCACAGATGAAGAGACAAAGTCTCAGGGCTTAAGGGCTTGTCCAAAGTTATGCAGCTATAAGTGTCAGAGTTGATGTTGATAAAAAGAACGTATCCTTCTGATTCCAAAGCCAGTGTTCTTTTTATTCCATGGAGATGATTCTCAATGTTTCACAGTAGGATGTGCAGTACTTGAAGAGTCAATAAAGAAAATGAGTTACTTGAAAACACTTGTTTTTCATCTGCAGTGAAATGCAGTGAAAAAGACTCTCCTTCTGGAAGAGCCTTTCTCACTGGAGCCTGAAGAGGAGAACTGCTTAGCCATCCTACCAACAAGGTTACCTCTGTGGCGAGTGGGATCACTGGGACCCACTGCCTTCTCTTCTAAGGGTGTTGCTGTTTGTTAGTTGCTAAGTTGTGTCTGACTCCTTGCAACCCCACGGACTGTAGTACACCAGGCTTCTCTGTCCTCCGCTATCTCCTGGAGTTTGCTCAAACTCATGTCCATCGAGTCAGTGATGCTATCTAATCACTTCATCCTCTGCTGCCCCCTTCTCCTTTTGCTTTCGATCTTTCCCAGCATCAGGGTCTTTTCCAATGAATCAGCTCTTTGCATCAGGTGGCCAAAGCAGTGGTGCTTCAGCTTTAGCATCAGACCTTCCAGTGAATATTCAGGGTTGATTTCCTTTAGTATTGACTGGTTTGATATCCTTTTAGTCCAAGGGACTATAAAGAGTCTTCTCTAGCACCAAAATTCAAAAGCATCAATTCTTTGGCCCTCAGCCTTCTTTGTGATCCAGCATTCACATCCATACATGACTACTGGAAAAAACCATCGGTTTGACTATATGGACTTCTGTCGACAAAGTGATATCTCTGCTTTTCAGCACATTGCCTAGATTTGTCATTGCTTTCCTTCCAAGGAGCAAGTGTCTTTTAATTTCATGGTTGCAGTCACCATCCACAGTGATTTCAGAGCCTGAGAAAATAAAATCCGTCACTGCTTATACTTTTTCTCATTTTATTTGCCATGAAGTGATGGGACCCAATGCCATGATCTTAGTTTTCTAATGTTGAGATTCAAGCCAGCTTTTTCACTCTCCTCTTTCACCCTCATCAAGAAGCTCTTTAGTTCCTCTTCACTTTCTGCCATTAGAGGGATATCATCTGCATATCTGAGGTTGTTAATATTTCTCCTTTGATTCCAGCTTGTGATTCACCCAGCCTGGCATTTTGCATGATGTACTCTGCATAGAAGTTAAATAAGCAGGGTGACAATATACAATCCTGATGCACTCAGTTCTCAATTTTAAATCAGTCATATGTTCCATGTCTGATTCTAACTTGCTTCTTGATGTGTATAAAGGTTTCTCAGGAGACAGGTAAGATGGTCTGATGTTCCCATCTCTTTAAAAATTTTCCTTAGTTTGTTGTGATCCACACAGTCAAAGGCTTTAGTGTAATCGGTGAAGCAGAAATAAATGTTTTTTCTGGAACTCCATTGCCTTCCCCATGATCCAACAAATGTCGGCAATTTGATCTCTAATTTCTCTGCCTCTTCAAAACCCTGCTTGTACATCTGGAAGTCCTCAGTTCACATACTGTTGGCACCTAGCTTGAAGGATTTTGAGCATAATCTTGCTAGCATGTGAAGTGAGTGCAATTTTATGAGAGTTTGAATCTTCTAAGGAACATTCCCTAAATAGCCCTTCCATTCCATCTAAGCAGTTCATACAGTGATAGTTTTTGGGAGCTGACAGAGCCCTGGAACTAGGATTGAGCTGACCAGAGTTAGAGTCATGACTCTGCCACCGGACACGCAAGAGAGCTGAATGACCATTAAATGACCACATGTCACAAGGGGGAGCTGGGGCTTTGACAACGTCAGGTGGGGAGCCACGTGGGTGAAATCCTGCACATGAGGGAACCCTGGAAACTGTGAAAGTGTCTGAAATCCTCTTCTGTGCTTTGAATCTGCTGGCTTAGTTGGGTTATGATATGTTTTCTCTCACATGTGCATAATAATGTTAACAGTAGAAGTTTATTAAGTGCCAGGCAAATCATACTGTGGGGCTTCTCTGGTTGCTCAGTGATAAAGGATCCACTTGCCAATGCAGGAGATGGGCGTTCAGTCCCTAGGTCGGAAAGATCCCCTGTAGAAAGGAATTGCTTCACACTCTGGTATTCTTGCCTGGAGAATTCCATGGACAGATGAGCCTAGTGGGCTGCAGTCCAAGGGGTCTCGAGAAGTCAGACATGGTTGAAGTGACTTAGCACGCAAACACATAGAGTTAGACAGTAATCCCGTGTCTGTTTCATTTGCACTCCTTGACTGGAGTGCAGGAGAAAGGAACTGAACTCAAGGCCACTGGAGCCCTGATGCAGCCTCTTTATCATGCTGGTAACTTTGCTAAATTTTGATCTTCAAGTGAGAGAACGTGGGTTAACCACGATGTTTTCTCCAAGGAACCACAGAGCTGCATAGAGTAGTTAAATGAATCTTCCCAGATACCTCTTCCACAAATGAGAGCTAGAACGAGCCCCTAGTTCATGAGGTTGTATGAGGAGAAAATGACAGATCTATAAAATGCTTAACAAAGTATCTGCCACACATCAAAATTCAGTAAGTGAGTGGCTATTCTTACATATTATCTTTGATTGACATTTTCCTTATTCCCCTCCCTTCCTGGGAGTATAGCATCCTCAAGAATACTGTATGTGATAACATTCCTTTTTTTGGCCTACATAGAAGTCCATATTAGATCCACAGCACACGAAAGATGTAATGGACAGAATGTAAGGCCCAAGAGGTCTGTTGGGACCCCACTCATAGGGCAATCAATTTGTGCATCAGAATTCATGACCACATGGAAACAGCTTCTCCCAGAGGAACAACACTCTACAGTTTAGAGTCAATCAGTACAGCACAGTGGTTGCTGACATGGACATTGATGTCAGCCTCAATTGAGAAAAACAAAATCTGGTTATTTCTCTTCATTTAATTAGTACACAGATTAAGTGTAGTCTACCAAGGGAACATTTAATGCAAAAATGGGCTCAATAAAGGACAGAAATGGTATGGACCTAACAGAAGCAGAAGATATTAAGAAGAGGTGGCAAGAACACACAGAACTGTACAAAAAAGATCTTCACGACCCAGATAATCACAATGGTGTGATCACTCACCTAGAGCCAGACATCATGGAATGTGAAGTCAAGTGGGCCTTAGAAAGCATCACTATGAACAAAGCTAGTGGAGGTGATGGAATTCCAGTTGAGCTATTTCAAATCCTGAAAGATGATGCTGTGAAAGTGCTGCACTCAATATGTCAGCAAATTTGGAAAACTCAGCAGTGGCCACAGGACTGGAAAAGGTCCGTTTTCATTCCAATCCCAAAGAAAGGCTATCCCAAAGAATGCTCAAACTACCGCACAATTGCACTCATCTCCCACGCTAGTAAAGTAATGCTCAAAATTCTCCAAGCCAGGCTTCAGCAATACGTGAACCAAGAACTTCCAGATGTTCAAGCTGGTTTTAGAAAAGGCAGAGGAACCAGAGATCAAATTGCCAATATCCGCTGGATCATCAAAAATGCAAGAGAGTTCCAGAAAAACATCTATTTCTGCTTTATCGACTATGCCAACGACTTCGACTGTGTGGATCAAAATAAACTGTGGAAAATTCTGAAGGAGATGGGAATATCAGACCACCTGACCCGCCTCTTGAGAAACCTGTATGCAGGTTAGGAAGCAACAGTTAGAACTGGACATGGAACAACAGACTGGTTCCAAATAGGAAAAGGAGTATGTCAAGGCCGTATATTGTCACCCTGCTTATTTAACTTATATGCAGAGTATATCATGAGAAATGCTGGGCTGGAAGAAGCACAAGCTGGAATTAAGATTGCCGGGAGACATATCAATAACCTCAGATATGCAGATGACACCACCCTTATGGCAGAAAGTGAAGAGGAACTAAAAAGCCTCTTGATGAAAGTGAAAGAGGAGAGTGAAAAAGTTGGCTTTAAAGCTCAACATTCAGAAAACTAAGATCATGGCATCTGGTCCCATCCCCTCATGGGAAATAGATGGGGAGACAGTGGAAACAGTTGCAAACTTTATTCTGGGGGGCTCCAAAATCACTGCAGTGATTGCATGTCATGAAATTAAAAGATGCTTACTCCTTGGAAGGAAAGTTATGACCAACCTAGATAGCATATTAAAAAGCAGAGACATTACTTTGCCAACAAAGGTCCGTCTAGTCAAGGCTATGGTTTTTCCAGTGGTCATGTGTAGATATGAGTGTTGGACTGTGAAGAAAGCTGAGTGCCGAAAAATTGATGCTTTTGAACTGTGGTGTTGGAGAAGACTCTTGAGAGTCTCTTGGACTGCAAGGAGATCCAACCAGTCCATCCTGAAGGAGATAAGTCCTGGGTGTTCATTGGAAGGACTGATGCTGAAGCTGAAACTCCAATACTTTGGCCACCTCATGTGAAGAGCTGACTCATTGGAAAAGACCCTGATGCTTGGAGGGATTGGGTGCAGGAGGAGAAGGGGACGACAGAGGATGAGATGGCTGGATGGCATCACCGACTCAATGGACATGAGTTTGAGTAAACTGCGGGAGTTTGTGATGGACAGGGAGGCCTGGTGTGCTGCGATTCATGGGGTCGCAAAAAGTCGGACATGTCTGAGTGACTGAACTGAACTGATACATCAAACACTGGGAAAGAAGTTTCACACTCACTAGCTTTGTAAACCCATGCAGGTCAGTAAATCTCCCAAGCTTCAGTTTGCTCATCTGTAAAATGAGGATAACACAATTGACCTCAAGGTGCTGGCACCTTTAGAGGAAAGAGTATACTGACGCTTCTGGGAACAGTGCCCTGTGAGGGCAGCTCTAACTACTTGGCATCTATGTGTGACCTCTTCACCTCATTTGATCGTCACAGTAATCTGGAGCAATATTTTAATACCCTGGAGCAATGACCATCTTAAAGGTAAGGGAATCAAACTGACTCACTCATGCGTCTCACCTGTTCTTGTGGGCAGCATGAGGCACCTACAGGGCAACAGTGCTAAGAGCAAGTATTCACTGGTGCTCCCTGAAGGCAACCTAAGGATGATTGGACTGTGCAGGTTTCCCAGAGGCTGCAGAAAAGCCCATCATCTCAGCTGCCTCTGAATCTTCCCACCCGTGAGACCTAAGCACCAGACAGGTCCACGTGAATTTGCTGGGCTTCCAGGAGCTGCATGGACGTGGGAAACCTGCCAGACTTGGCCTCATCCCTAGGAAAGTTCTGTCACCCCTCGCTGCCAACTCAGACGCTTGTCATATTATTCATGCATGTGGTATCTTTCCCAAGAAGCACTGGCTCCCCAGAGGCTGGCATGGATAGGCCAACATCAGGAGCCCAGAAATCCAGACCAGCAGTGGAAAAGTCTGGTGCAAACTTGGGGGCCTGCTGGTCTCATCAGCGTGTGTTGATCTTGGGCAAACCAAGAAAGGTCTCCTAAGGCTGGCATCCTCAGGTCCAGCCCATCAGCCACACCAGGGAAGCCAAGCACTGGAAGTGCTAGACACTGTGTGGACAGCAGGGAGGGAACCGTCTTGGTTTGCTCGGGCTGCCATGACAAAATGTTGGGTGGCTTAGGAAACAGACATTTATTGTCTCAGAATTCTGGAGGCTGGAAGTCTGCGATCAGGGTGCCTGCATGGTTGGCCACTGGAAGGAGCTCTTTCTGGCTTGCAGATGGCTGCCTTCTTGCTGTGTTAGCACACAGTGGAGAGAGAGTAATCAGCCTCTCTGCTGTCTCTTCTTATAAGGGCACCAAGCCTATCACCAGGCCCCCCCTTCATGACCTCTAAATCTAATCACCCCCAAAGTTCCCATCCCCAAATACCATTACATTGGATGTTTGGCTTCAACATTGAAAGTCTGATGAGGGTGAGGACATAGTTCAGTCCATAGCAGGACCTAAGCATTCGGTTACATTTGAATTCTGCTCAGTTTTCAGTGATGTATTTAAGGGAAACAGTGACAAACTAGAAAATGCAGAGAAAAGAAAGCAGAATAGTAAAGGATCTTCAAATCATGTTATACAAGAAAAATAGTAAGTCAACCATAAAGGAACCACTGGGGGCCTATACTAGTGTAACAGGAGAAAGTGAAAGTCGCTCAGTCACGTCCAGCTCTTTGTGACCCCATGGACTATATAGTCCATGGAACTCTCCAGGCCAGAACACTGGAGTGGGTAGCCGTTCCCTTCTCCAGGGGATCTGCCCAACCCAGGGATTTAACCCAGGTCTCCCACATGGCAGTTGGATTCTTTACCAGCTGAGCCACAAGGGAAGCCCATAACAGGAAAAAATAGTTACAAATGTTAAGATGCTAAAGGACAGATACAGGAGGCCTACCTACAAAATTATCAAGGTAATAGTTAAAATTTACCAAGGTATTTACAGAACAATCAGTATTTTTATTACAATTTTAGGGTGAAAGTTATTTGGTGAGAGTGGTGATTGCAAATAGCATAGATGATTATTGCAAATGACTAAAGTGCCCATTTAGTAATTAGCAAATTACAAATTCAATCTTTCTGGTCAACCCTTCTAATAAAACTCAAATTATTTAAGCAATTTTTTTTTCTTTAGTGTGCACTCACTGGTGAGCAGCCATACAACACTATGATTCAATATTGACCTTTTGTGGCCAATGACTCCGACCCCAAGTAAGCCCTCATACCAGAGGCCTTTCAGTCATTTGGTTGAGGCAATCCTAAAGGAAATCCACCATGAATATTCATTGGAAGGACTGTTGCTGAAGCTGAAGCTCCAATACTTTGACCACCTGATGGAAAGAGCCAACTCACTGGAAAAGACCTTGATGCTGGAAAAGGTTAAAGGCAAAAGGAGAAAGGGGCAACAGAGGATGAAATGGTTAAATAAAATTGCCAGCTCGGTGAATATGAATTTGAGCAAACTCTATAAGATAGTGGAGGGCAGAGGGGACTGGAGTGCTATAGTCTATTGGGTTGCAGAGCCAGACATGACTTAGCAACTGAATAACAACAACAAGGACCCAGCTCAGGAAAATCGTAAACCCTTTCCTCGGAAAAGTGCATTAAAAATGGACAAATGGTTTTAATGATGTATAGTTTCAGAGAGTTAATGGGATCCTAGTTGGTGTTCAGGGATTATTTGTTGAATGGCTTAATGAAAATGAATGTGTTGAAACCTATTTTGTTTTACCTTGGGGCAAGGCTATTTTATCCATATAGTTGGGTACCACTGTCCTTTCTGAGGAAGGGACTCTTTCCAGAGGTTTCCAATCATCACACTTTGTGACGCTGGTTGGGTTTTGCTGGGCTCTGCTGGGTGTAGCTTCCAGTTGAAGGTCTGAGTCAGGTCTGTTCTTTCTATCTCATTATGGAACCCAGGCTAAATGACAGTACACACCAGGCCTTTGTGCTTATGGTGATGACAGAGCACTGGATGTCTTGTCATGTTGATGAAAAACCAAGGCCCAACGTCACAGAGTGGAGTGTACACTCCAGCTATGCTGAGGCCATAGCAGAAAGTGGATGGTTAATACCATTATAGGGAACTGAAGAATCAAGACCGATAAGTCAAACTCCAGCCCTTCCACTTACTTCATGGAACTTAGCTAAGCTGAGTTTTGAAGGACATATTGAAGCAAGTAGGTGAAAAAAAATAGGAAAGGAAACAAAGATGAAAAATTACAAATAAATAAATGGATAAGCAAAGAAAGCAAGAGAGAGAGTGTGAGACGGCATCTGAAAGAACAAACTGGTAGGAAATTTTAGATAAATACTATCATGGCTTGAGGTGCCTTGTTGTTTGTTGTTGGAGAATTCCTTGAAGTTCTGAGCCCTGGAGAAGGAAGGCAGGAAAACTGGAATGAGTCCCAGTTCTAATATTATGGGCACTTAGCCAAAAGCTCTTCCTCTTTCATCTTGTTTCTCCATTTGCAAAGATGAAGAATTCTCCCAGGTGAAGTCAAAAGTCCCTTGCAGCTTTGAGAATGTTCATATTCTAGTCCACCCGGAACCAAATTGGACCTATTCTGGGATTGACCTCTAGAACCAAGAGAGAGGAGGAAAGAAGGAGTGATTAACAGCCATGTTTAAGCCAGCACAGCGATGGAGACTGGCGATAAACAGGATGGCACTTTCCAAAAGAGAGGACCACCCATCTGGGAAATCCATGCTGGAGTATCCCTTCCAGGTTGGCCCTGGAAATCCCTGACGGTAGAGCATTCCTACCTCCAAAACGTTGAAGGGGCACAGGGAGGGTGAGCCTACATCTCATGCCAGATACATAAAGGCCATTCCAGTTACTTAATGGAATCTGCAGCTTGAAAAAAGAGCAACTTGTTTTGCAAGCAATTCTAGGGCACCAGCTCCTCTGTTTCCATTCACACCACATGACCTCAGGTCAGCAGAATATGGAAAGGATGGCCTCGGCCAATGCCGCCAATAGCCAAGGCTAATGAGGCTCTAGGGGAAAGGCCTTCAAAGAGTCCACCGATATTACTTACCGTGTGTGCCAGTGAGACTTTTGACCAAAACAAAGCGGGGGCGGTGGGTTGGGCCAGGCAGCAGGAAGTGTGAACATGCTGCGTTAATGGCCATGGGACTATGGACACTCCTAAAGGCTGCCCTTTTGAAGTCTGGATCAGCTATGTGTCTGCTAGGGAGAGCTACCAACACCCAAATTCTCTAAAGAGTTAGGGAAGCTGGGAAGTTAGACAATCTGCTTATCATCCCCCAGCACTAGGCACTGCTGAAAGATACCTGGGTTCTCCCTCTGAACCAGCCACTCCACTCCTGTGTGACCCTGTGTGGGTTACTCTCCCTCTCTGGGCCTTAATTTTCTCATTATTAAAGAAGGAAGTTGGATTAGCCCTAATGTTTTGGGGACTATACAGAAGTGAGTTTTTTCTTAAAGCAGACACTATGTGGCTGAAAGTTTACCTGCTGAAGTGTGTGTGCCTGTGTGTAGCAACTTTATAATGGTGGAAACTAAGGCTTAGGGAGAGTCATTTCCTAGAGTCAATTCAGATGGGTAAACAGGGGTATATTCATTAGAAGGACTGACTCTGAATCTGAAGCTCTGATACTCTGGCCACCTGATATAAAGAGCCAACTCATTGGAGAAGACCCTGATGCTGGGAAAGATTGAAGTCAGGAGAAGAAGGGGACAGCAGAGGATGAGATGGTTGGATGGCATCACCAACTCAAGGGACATGAGCTTAAGCAAACTCCAGGAAATGGTGAAGAACAAGGAAGTCTGGCATACTGCAGTCCATGGGGTCACGAAGAGTCAGATTTGACTTAGCAACTAAACAACAAAATGTGGGTTAGTCATGTTGCTAGGTTCAGGGAGTAGCAGCATGATTAAGGCTCAGTTCTTCTCTTCAAGAGACTCCAGTTGGTGCAAGTTGTTGTAGTTTAGTCACTAAGTCATGTCCAACTCCTTGTGACCCCATGGACTGCAGCATGCCAGGCTCCCCTGTCCTTCACCATCTCCTGGAGTTTGCTCAAACTCATGTCCATTGTGTTGGTCATGCCATCCAACCATCTCATCCTCTGTCGTCCCCTTCTCCTCCCGCCTTCAACCTTTCCCAGCATCAGGGTCTTTTCCAATGAGTCAACTCTTTGCATCAGGTGGCCAAAGTATTGAAGCTTCAGCTTCAGCCACAGTTCTTCCATGAAGGATGTCATGGCAAGACAGACCTGTAAAAAGCTAATCATAGTGCAATGTGGTGGGAGTATCAGAGGACATGATACAACCGATTGGTAGGTAGAGAAATAAAGCAGGGGTAGAAATAGAGCCTCTTGCCCTGAGTGGTGGGAGAGGAGACTGGGGGAGAGACTTCCCAGTGGGAAAAAAAAAAATCCTGAATTATGAGTTGTCTTTAAAAGTAAGTGAGAGTGGCTGGAGAAAAAGAAGGCTTTCCCAGACAAGAGGCAAAGCATAAGGCATGGAAATGTAAAAGAAAGAGCTCAGCATTAAGATCCCACTAGAAACCCTCTGATTAACTCTATGTTGTTGAAATGTAAAATAGAAAGAAGTGAAACAGTGGCTCATCTGGGCTCATGCAAATATTTTCTCAAAGCAAGTCCATCCTTCTTCCATTAAATCACTTGGCTTCTTATTTCACTTTGTTGGAAAATACCTTATAAAATATTCTGATGCATGAAACGTTACAAAGAATAAAAGAACACCATATACTTACCATTCAGTTTAAGAAATAAAACATGGAAACATCACCATAGAACCTTGCAGTCCCCACCCTGAGCACACTTAAGGGGGCACATTTATCTCTCAAAGTTGGCCTCGCAGTAATGGAACTCTGAGGACTGGGACATAAAGTTGGAATTTTAATTTATTAATTTCTATTGCAAAATCTGTCACATGGACTGGCCTATGACTGCCTCTGAAGTTAGGACATTCCTTCCTTGTACCAAGCTACAGGGTACACCACATCTTAGTCAAAAGTCAAGTTGTCAAATAGCAGTGAGAAATTCCAGACAGCCTGACCAATTTATTCTTTCCCAGTGGCTAGCTCCTCGTGAAATGTCAAATTATAGACAGATGTTTTCGTGGTAAATCTGAAGTCAGATGAACAAAAGCTCTAGTGGCAGGATCCTGAGGTAGCCTGATTCATATCACATTCCCTCCCAGCCTTCCTCTTCCTTCCTTCCTTGCAAGATAAAATACAGAACACCCAGTTAAATTTGAACTCCAGGTAAACAGAAATTTTCTTTTCCTTTTTAATTTCATTCAAGAATAGCTGGATGGCAATGCTGTGATACACAGTAGGACCTTGTGGCTTACCCAAGGTAAGCCATAGACTAGTTTGCCTCTGCTAATCCTGCACTCCCGTTTGTTCCCTCGGCCTTCCCCCTCCCCCTCGGCAACCACAAGTCTGTTCTCTATGTCTGGGAGTCTGTTCTTGTTTCATAGATATGCTGGTTTGTACTGTATTTTAGAGTCTGCGTGTAAGTGATGTAAGGGTAATACTCCCATAAGAGAATATTGAGTACAGCTCCCTGTGCTGCACAGTAAACTCTTATTAGTTATGTATGCGTACATCTCAATCCCAATCTCTCAGTGTGACTCTCCCCCCACCCCTTCTCCCAGGGTAACCATAAATTTGTTTTCTACATCTGCAACTCTATTTCTGTTTTGAAAATAAGCTTATTTGTACCATTTTTTTTTTTACTTTCCACATGTAAAAGATACCGTATTTGTCTTTCTTCATCTGACTTACTTCACTCCATATGACAATCTCTAGATGCATCTATGTTGCTGAAAATGGCATTATTTTTCTTTTTTATGGCTGAATAATATTGCTATATGTGTGTGTGTGTGTATATATATATATATCTGTATGTATGTGTGTATATATATATATATGGGCTTCCCTGGTGCCTCAGCAGTAAAGAATCTGTCTGCAACAAGATGAGAGTTCGATCCCTGGGTCGGAAAGATCCTCTGGAGAAGGAAATGGCAACCCACTCTAGTATTCATGCCTGGAAAACCCCATAGATAGAGAAGCCTGGGGAGGCTACAGTGCATGGGGTCACAAGAGTCGGACACGAATTAGCAACTAAACCACCACCACCACATATATATGTATCACATCTTCT